>NW_026947484.1:87530481-88130481 GCF_034190915.1 Cavia porcellus
GCCATCTGGTGCTGCCACAAGTCTTGAAAGCAATGTGACCAGTGGCCATGGACTGAAACCTCTAAAACTGTGAGCCAAAGTAAACCTTTTGTCTTTGTCAGTTGCTGTGGTGGATTAACAACTAGTGATAAACTTGTAACATCCAGCTTAACTAAATCAGTGCAGTGCTGGGCCCACCTGAGAATTGTCACCAAAAGTACAAAAAGAGAACCGAAGAGAAAGACTGTGTACTGCTGATTCTCCTGCAGAAGTGTGTCACACTGGTTTTCTTGATACGATCTCAGCTTTTCTCATCATAGGAGCTTAGGAACTCTCTCTTGCTGTTTTTATGGGGGGAGTTCTGGTCTTTACTTGCAACATCACTTCCGGGCTCCAAAAGGGTGTGTGGGTTACTGTTGATTGTCCTGGAGAAGGCTGACAAGCTGGTTTTCTTGATATGAACTTGGCTGCTCTCATCATTGGAAGAGTTTAGAACCTCTCTGTTGCTGCAGGTGGCTGTGGTATTTTGGAGTGACCTAAGGTCCTTACTTTGAGCATCACTTCCTGGCTCCAATGTAGATCCCTCATCCTGCTGGCACAGATCCTTCATCTTACTAGTGCAGAATTTCTAGCTGCCACCACTGACCTTTGGGCCTCCCCAGAAGAGATCTGTAATGCAGACTTGTGTGAGACAGTATCTAGGCCTCCAGCTGAGGGACACTAGTCAGCAGGGACCCAGAGTACAAGGCCTTCAACAAAGCATTCTAATGGAGGTAAGCTCCAGTGAATAAGGTCTATAGAGGAAAAATCTGAGAAGGGCATCCCAGAATCTCAACTGTTGAGTGCAACTAAGAACACTTGAAATGGCAGAAATTATTTTGTCCTTTATTTCAAAAATAAAGAAATATGATCCTTGAAATTATGTGCAAAAGAAAAAAGAAAGAAAGAAAGACCTCAGTGCACTGACACTTGATCACATCATATTGGCCCTCTATGGCACATTACATCATGCACATGCAGGAGGGAGCTATCCATCTCATGGAAGCCTAGAAGCAATCAGAGAGAAATATGGGAAGGAGACAGCATCTCAATAGCTCCTTCAAGGACATGTCCTCAGTGACTAACTTTCCTTTCCCAGCCCTCACTCCTGAACATCTCACAGTTTCTAATGCTTTCAGAGACCAGTGACTAAGTCTTCAATTACAGGAGACTTCAGGGGACATGTAAGATCACCACTATAGCATATGTTAAGGAAATATTTTTCTTATTACAGAATTTTTTTCTAAATATAGTAATAGTAGCAGGAGTGTATAAAGATTAACATATACTTGTATTGTTATAGCTACTGTTTTGACCAATAAGTATTTTTTCCCTATAATGAGCCCTGATATGTATAGGCATTCATCAACCTGTATGAGCATAGAATTATTCTGTGAGAATTTTGGTATCTATTGTGAGCTTATCCTGATTTACATGGACTTTCTCCTTAAGGGAAGAAGACAAATTATCTAATGATTTTTGGATAGCTTATTGTACATCAACCTTGACCATTTGTAACTCTGTTTCCCAGGTTTGCTATACTCCTACCAAGACTATAAAAAGAATAGTAAATATTTATACTTGCCTATCTTGGGTAAAGGAAGTTCTTTAGTGGTTTTGTGTTCTATAGATATTGTCACTTTATATATTGCTTTAATCATATTATTATTTTAATCAATGTGCACATGTGCTTAGAGAGATCTGACTTGCATAATATAATGAAGGCCAAAAATAACAAGGAAACCTCTGAGTCCTCTCTAATTCCTAAATATAATGTAATCTCTGAACCCAGTGAAAGTGTCTCTGGTTCAGTTTTTCAGGAGCACATGATCAATTTATCTCCTCCCAAAGAGAAATAAAATATAGAGGCATTGGAGCCCGGAATGTATTCAGAGATGTTTTAGACCTTTGGAATAAATATCACTTTCATTTTATAAGTAAACATTTTAGAGATATTCAGTTGTGTCCCTTTTCCTAGTGGTCTAAAAGAAAACAAATGGATAAGCATCTTGAAATGAATGCACCAGAGTGGACAGAACTCTAGTTTTTATTCAAATGATACATATAGTTACAGTCATGTTCATGTTCATGATATTAATCACTATTTCTTATCTGTTTGCTAAGTGTCAGACACTATGTTAAAACATTACAACATTGTACTTATTTTAATCCCTAAAGTATATTAGAGATAGTGTTCTGGGATTCATTTTATAAAATTAGCCAACAGAAATTTGTGGATTTTAGCAACAAAAATGGATTAAAATAAACAAGTAAGAAAAAGAAAGAAAGAAAAGAAAAAGAAACCTAACAAAGCTCCATGATACTTTTTAAAGGAATAAATTCATAAATTTTAAATAAGGAGAGTTGTTATGGATTAAAAACTGGTGGTCAACTTAATACCACCTGGATTAAATCAGTATGGCATTGAGTGAATATGCTCCACCTGAGGAAAGTTGCCAGGATAAATAGGTGGAAAAAAAGGGAGGTGTTTAGGGTGTTGAGGGTTGAGGTTTTGAGGCATTGTGGATTTTCCTATGAGTTGCTGTCTGAGCTGTAGGTTTTCCTAGAAAAGCTTTGGTCTTTACATCGACATTGGTACCGAGAGTGGGGTTATTGCTGTTATGTTGCCTGGCCATGTGACTTAAGAGCCTTAAAAATTAATTTAGAAAATATTTGAGAGACTGGCCAAAGAGACAGCCTTTGTGTGCTATATTATTTTGGAGACTCTAGTCAAAACCTAGAAAATCAGAGTGCTGATGGAAATGCTGCCAGTTAAGATGAAGCTTTGGAAATGCTTCTGTTGGGAAAGACTTCAGTGGCTTCTGGAGTCCAGGTAGTAAAAAATTTCAGTGCTGTCTACTTTTGAGATGGTAGCATGGTTACTTTAGAGAACTTTTGACCAGATCTATTTTTAAAATTTCGAGCAAAGAGCCAGTAGAGTAATTTAAAACACTTGGCCCAGAAGAAGGCTCCATTGGAACTGTGGGTTGTAAAGATGAACCAGACAACATGGTTGTTTAAAAGAATAGGACAATAAAAAAATCAAAAGTACATTTAAAGTGCAGGAGATTCTTATATTTTACTCTTGCCATGCCATGTTAAAGTTAATGGGAAGCAAGGACTGTGATTGTAATTGTTCTTTTAGTGTGATTTTAATGTTTTATATGTTTGTAACCAGGTTAAATTGTCAAAGTACTGTGTTTTAATGTTAAACCTTGGTCACCTTTTAAATGTTTCATTTTTGATGCAGGAATTAAGTGTAAAAAATTGTATATATGTAATTGTTGTATTAATATAACAAATCTGCCACTAAGGACTATAGTAAAAAAAAAAAAAAAAAAAAAAGGTGTGTGGTTATTAAATAGACCAGGGGTGGATTGTTATGGATTAAAAACTGGTGCTCAACTTAATGCCAGCTGGATTATATCAGTATGGCATTGAGCAAAGATGCTCCACCTGAGGAAAGTTGCAAGGATAAATAGGTGGAAAAAAGGGAGGTGTTTAGGGTGTTGAGGGTTGAGGCGTTAAGGAGGCATTGTGGGTTCTCCTACAAGTTGCTGTTTGAGCTGTGGGCTCTCCTGGAGAGGCTTTGGTCCTCACATTGAGCATTGCTTCCTGGCTCCGGAGGGGAAGACATGTGCTGCTTGGTCTCCAGGATGAACTTGTCACGCTGCTTCCTGGCATGTAACGGACTGTGCTTGTCGTCGGAGGAGCTTGGGGCCTCTGTGTTGCTGAGGATGGCTGAGGTGCCTTTCAGGATAGCCCTGGTCTTTGTTGTGAATGTGACTTCTTGGCTGCAGTGTAGAACCCTCAACCCACTAGCGCAGCTCCTTCATCCTGCTGGCATAGACTTTCTGGCTTCCACCGCTTAACCTTAGGGTCTTTCCAGCACAGATCCTTAAAAGAGACTGGCATGAGTCCTTGTTGTGGGCTCTGGGCCTCCAGTTGGACTAGTGGGAGGCATTGTCCTAAGCTCTGGGTTTTTAATCTAGACTCATGTGGGACACATGTGCTGTGGGGTTTAGACTCTTGACTAAATAATCTGTCTTTGGTGTTGCAGATAGATTTCCTGCATTTTCCTGTGTTAACTCCTGGTGACCATTGTAAAAATATTATAAACTCCATGTCCTAAACCTAATTGTTCTCTGTGTACAACCCCTGACTACAACAAGAGTTCTTTCATGTGGAAATTGCTAGTGAACTCATATGTTTGAAAAGAGAAAAAAACTTGTGCTGAACTAGAAGGAAGGGATGGTCAGAGTCTGGCAGAGTCAGGTGAATCTATGAATCCAATTCCCATTTGAGGTAAAAAATTTCCCCAAATGGGTAAACAAGTTGCATGGTACACCTTTAGCCATTATCAGTCCTATCAAATATCTGGTCAACATTAAAAGAAAAAGAGGAAATGCTGAAAGGAAAGCAAAAGGAAACATAAAAATAAACAAAAACTACCTGCTCAAAAATCTAGCACACCCAAAAAGGCTTTTGACTACAAGAATCAAGTCATAAACTCAAAAGTTTAGATTACAGGATCTCTTTTAAGAGAGGGGGGCCTGCGGCTTACTGCATTCTGCCTCATAAGCCCAAAGGGCATGCAGCAATTTCTCATGCACAGAGAAGCTTTGACAAACCTCTCCAAGGTTGGGAGGGCCAACCTTGGAGAGGTTCTATATCACCAGAGGACCAGAGGATCTTCCCAGGCCTATTTGGGCCTCACTCGGCAGCCTCCAATTTGCCCGTGGCTGCCTGCATTCCAACGGATGTGCAGTGATTTTCAGCTTATGGGAAAACTTTGGCTCATCACACCCAGAGGGATAGGGCCCTGCCCAGCATTTCATATCACTGGAGGACACAGCAGATGGGCCTATTTGGGCCCTGGCCAGTGATCCCAAGTTGCCTGCAGCTACCTGTGTTCTGCCTTGTGACGCGAAAGGGTGTACAGTAATTTTAATCCCATGGAAAAGCCTTGGCATGTCTCTCTGAGACTTGTAGGGCCCTGCCTGCTGACCTTAAGTGGCTAGAAGTCACTTGGTAAAGTCTGTCTAAGGACCTCCACTCAACTGGGGAAATTCCCAGCAATAGGGATAGATATTCTCAACCCAAAAAACAACTGAGACCTTGCATTCAGCTTCCCAAAGGGAACATAGGAAAATGACAGAATGAAAGAGAAAAATGCAATATCAAACTTCCATCCCATCCCAAGCAAGCCTGAAGACATGGACAGAGATGAAAATGTAAGCCATACACCTGAAACTCTTGAAATGATAACAACTGAAGTAAAGAAACAGCTTCAGGAAGCTATGAAAGAACTCAGATCAGAAATATAATCTCCCACGTAAAAGAAGAAATGACAAATGTAATGAAAGAGAGGCTGAACACATCTAAAGAAGATATAGTTACAAAATTAGAGGAACAATGCAAAAAGAATAAAACTTTGAATGAACAATGTAAGAAACAAACAGAATGCATGAAATAGTTTCAAAGAGATATACAGAAAATCAAAAATTCCTTTGAAAGTTGGCCAAACTGCCTCATTGAAAGTGATGACAGACTTTCAGAACTCGAAGACCAAATTTCTGCTAGTGAACAGGAAAGTAGAAATCTTTTTAAAAAACAAGGAATCAGGAAATAACAATTCAACAGCTCCAAGATGATGCAAAGAAGAACATATAACTGACAGGTATAAATGAAAAAAAAGGAAATGACACAAATGATATCAAGAGGCTATTTACAGAAGTAACAGCTGAAAATTTCCCAAATGTGACAGTGGAAACTGAGATACAGATAAGTGAGGCATATAGAACTCCAAATAGCTATAACCAAAACAAAACTACACTCAGACATATAATAATCAACATCCCAGAAATGCAACATAAAAACAGAATATTAAAAGCTGTTAAAAAAAAAAAGAGACAGATCACCTATAAAGGAAAGCCTATCACAATCATAGCAGACTTCTCAGCAAAAACAATGAAATCAAGAAGAGCATGAAGTGAAGCATTTCAGATCCCAAAGGAAAACAACTTCCAATCCAGACTGACATACCCAGAAAAACTGTCATTGAAAATTGATGGAGATATAAGATACTTCCATGACAAAGAACAGCTGAAAAACTCCATGACCATCAAACCAAGCCTGCAAAGAATACTGAAAGACATTCTAGATAGACATAGGAAAAAAAAAACCACTATGCAAGGCAAACAAACAGAGAGGAAAGGTAAATAACCAACAGCAGAAAATGATAAGTTAAAAATAAACCAATGTGTACCAGTTATAACCACTAATGTAAATAACCTCAACTCACCAATTAAAAGAAACAGACTGGCAGAACGGATCAAGAAACAACATCTAACCATATTCTGTAATCAAGAACCCCATCTAACCCTAAAGGAAACTCATAGACTAAAAGTCAAAGAGGGAAATAAATATTTCATGCAACAGGAATCCAAAAAAAGCAGGGATGGCTACTTTGTTTGCAGACAATGCAAACTTCAAAGCAAGAATGATCAAAAGAGATAAAGAAGGTCACTACTTACTAGTTAGGGGAAAACTTGAAGAGGAAGAGAAAACAATCTTAAATATAGATGCATCATATTCAGGAGCACCCAGCTATACAAAACAAATATTAATAGAAATGGAAAATCAAATATGCATTGACAAAAAGAGACAGACCAACTAGACAGAAAATCAGCAAAGAAATAACAGACTAAATCACACCTGTGAACAAATGGACTTTGTGGATATATAGTGTTCCACCTAATAACATCAGAATATACATTTTCTCAGCAACACATAATACATTCTCTAAAATAGACCATATACAAGCCCAGAGATTATGCTTAAGTATATGCAAAAGAATTTAAATTATTCCATGCATGTTATCAGATCATAGCACCATGAAACTAGAAATTAGGGACAAAGCAAACTGCAAAACCCTCACAAACACATTGAATAATAAACTCCTGAGCAGTCAGTGGGTAACAGAGGAGATTAATGAAGAGATTAAACAATATCTACAAGCAAATGAAAATACAAGTACAATTTACTGTAATCTGTGGGATGCAATGAAAGCACTCCTCAGAACAAAATTTATTGCAGTGAATTCCCACATCAGGAAAACAGAATTAACACAAGTAAACAACCTGATGCTACACTTCAAATATCTAGAAAAAGAAGAACAAGTCAAGCCCAAAGCCAAAAGAAGGGAGGAAATTATAAAGATCAGATCAGAAACGAATGAATGGAGACTAAGAAAACAATACAATTCCCTATCAATGAATCAAAGAGTTGGTTCTTTGAAAGAATAAATAAAATTGATTAGCCACTAGCCAACTTTATTTTTAAAAAAAGGAAGGAAAAAACTGAAATTCATGTAATAAGGAATAAAAAGGGGGAAATATAAAAGATCTTCAATACCTGTTTCAAAAACCTCAATCTCATAGGCTTGATAATACAGAAGAAATGAACAGATTCCTGGAAACATATGAATCACCAAAGCTGGATCAAGAAGATGTAAACTGCTGAATATACAATTTTAACTAATTAAATTGAGAATGTAATTAAAACCTTCTCAACAAAGAAAAGTCTAGGCCCAGACAGATTCACTGAAGAATTCTGCAAGAAATTCAAAAAAGACTCAATGTCAACACTCTTCAAATTCTTCAATGAAATTGAAAGGGACGCAATTCTTCCTAACTCATTCCAAGAAACAAGTATTACTCTAATACCAAAACCAGAGAAAGACCCAACCAAAAAAGAGAACTACAAACCAATCTCCCTAATGAACATAGATGCAAAAATTCTCAATAAAATATTGTAAAACAGAATGCACCAAACCATCAACAAGATTGTACACTATGACCAAGTGGGATTCATCCCAGGCATGCAGGGATGGTTCAACATATGCAAATCAATAAATGTAATTCACCATATCAATAGAGCCAAAAATAAGAATCATATGATAATTTCTATATAGGTAGAAAAAGCTTTCTATATATGTAGAAATAATAAGCTAATAAGATCTAGCACTTATTCATGGTAAGAACCTTACAGAAAATTGCAATAGATGATCTTTACCTCAATATAATAAAAACCATCTATGACAAATCAACAACCAGCATCATATTAAACAACCAAAAACTGAAGGCCTTTACTCTAAAATCAGGAACAAGACAAGGATGTACATTATCACCTCTCCTATTCAATCTAGTGCGAAAATACTAGCCATAATAATTAGAAAAGAGAGAGAAATAAAAAGAATAAGGATAGGAAAAGAAGAAATTAAATTATCAATATTTGCAGATGACATGATTCTCTACATGGAACACTGCCAAAACTCCATTGAAAGACTCCTAGGTATAATATCTAAATTCAGTAATGTAGCTGGATATAAAATCAACACTCAAAAATCAATAGCAATCTCGTATACAAACAACAAACTCACTGAGAGAGAAATGAGAAGCCACGCCCTTCACAATAGCATCTAATAAATGAAATACTTAGAAATCAATCTAACAAAAGAAGCAAAAGAGCTAAGAAAATAATAATACCCTGAGAAGAAAATTTGAAGAGGATCTCAGAAAATGGAAGGACATTCCTTGTTCATGATAAGAAGAACAAATGTTGTGAAAATGCCCATTCTCCCAAAATTGTTACACAGATTTAATGCAGTCCCATTAAAAATACCACTAGCATACCTCACAGATCGAGAAACCATTCCAAAAATTCATCTGGAACCAGAAAAGACCTAGAATAGCAAAGGCAATTCTGAGCCACAAAGGCAAGCCAGGAGTCTTCACAATCAATCCCTGACTTGAAATTATACTACAAAGCTACTGTAATAAAAGCAGCATGGTACTGGAATAAAAATAGACCTGAAGATTAATGGAATAGATTAGAAGATATAACCACAACTACCAACACACTAAGCTACCTTATTTTTGATAAAGGGACCAAACATGTCCACTGGAAGAAAGATAGTGTCTTTAATAAATATGCTGTAAAAACTGGCTCCCCATATGCCAAAAACTAAAATTGACCCATGGCTATCACCATGCACTAATCTAAAGTCAAAATGGATCAAAGATCCCACTATTAAAGCAGAAACACTAAATCTGCTGGAAGACAAAGTAGGTAGAAATCTTGAAGACCTAGGGGTATTTGGAGAATTCATGAACAAATATTAATTCAAGGGAAATACTTCCCAGGTTCAATAACTGGGGCCTCATCTTATTAAAAAGTTTTTGCATATTGAAAAAAAATCTCCTACAGAGTAAAAAAGGAAATTCATGAATTTTGAAAAAAATCTTAGTCAACTGTCCCTCAGACCAAGGACTTCTGTCTAAAACATACAGAGAATTAAAAAAAAAAAAAATCAGACCCCAGAATTTCAAAGACTCAATCCAAAAATGGGCATCTGAGATGATTATACAGTTCTCAGGTAAAGAAATACAAATGGCAAATAAATACATGAAAAAATGTTCAGCTTAATTTGGCAGTAGAGAAATTCAAATTAAAACCACACTGAGATTCCATCTCACTCCAGAAAGAATGGCCAGGATAAAGAAAACTACCAACAACAAGTGCTGGAAAGACTGTGGGTAAAAAGGAATTACTCAGCACTGTTGGTGGAAGTAAAGAATGGTGTGACCACTGTTGAGGTCAGTCTGGAGGTTACTCAAAAGGCTGAGATTGGAAGTCCCATTTGACCCAGCTATTCCACTTCTGAGCATATTCCCAGAAGAACTGAAAACAGTACCACAGTGATATATGTGCTGTCATGTTTATAGCAGCACAATTTGTAATATCCAGATCTTGGAAACAACCTAAATGTACATCAACTGAGGGATGGATAAAAAAAAAAGTTATGGTATTTTTATATAATGGAGTACTACTCAGCTATTAAGAATGATCACATTAAGATATTTATAAGTAAATGGATTGTTTCTCAGCCTTTTGGCTAAGATCAAGTATAGTATAAGTGAATTGATGCAACTTGAGACCATACTCACAAGTGAAATAAATCAAACTCACATATGTAAATATATTATTGTCTCCCTAGTGTAAAAACACTTAAGATAGAAAATATTCAATAAATACAATGAAAGGGTAAGAATCTGCTCAAAGGGGGGAAAATAATATCTCAAGAAAAAGGAGGAAAAGGAAAAAGAAAGGCAAAATAAAAAATATCTAAATTTATATAAACACATTTAGGATAGCTAAAATGCTTCTACTACAAATTCTATAAGTTTTTGGAACAAAAAGTTAACATTCATAGGATTAGAACAATTTTGCATGCTTGTGTCTGGTGATCTGATGAACTCTTGAAGATCACTATATAAAATAACAACCTTAGTTCTGTTTCTGCCACCTTGTTTTGAAGGCTTCTATAGTCATAGCTTGGGGCTCTCTGCTATTGTTATTTATTTGTCTTTTTTGTTTCTTGTTTTTCTAGTAATCTCTTTTTTTTATTTTGTATTTTTCCCTCTAATGCAGAAAGGATAAGTATACATGTAGAGACTCATACATGTGTAGAACTTCTCCTCAACAGTTTATGAGAATTGATTATATAATGCGTGATGAAATGAACAGCTACTTTGAAGAAAAAGAGACATTATGATATCCATTGCTGATTCCATATTGTCATGCTGTGGAATATAATAATGCTTTTATTATTTTTTCAGATTGTTTTTAGTCTGTTTTGTATTGTTTATTTTCAACATACATGACATTTTGGATAGCTATTTTGAAGACAACAAGAGACTTTACTGTAGCTATTACTAATTTTCCTGTTGTCTGATTTTTAAGACTAGTAACATCTTCATTATACTATTTTAATCAGTTTTATACTGTTTTGTTTTGTGTGAATTTATTGTGTGTGAAGGTATAGACAACTGTTTAGAAGAAAACAAGAGACATTAAGGTAGCCATTATAGATCTCCCGTTGTCTTGCTTTGAAATGTGGGTCACTTACATTGTTTTCTTCTGGCCTGCTTTGTTCTTTTTTGTTATATTTAGTTTTACCCTCTTTAAAATTAAATAAAAATACAAGGAGAAAAGCTTCTTAGATCTTTTGCCAAGTTCATAAATCTTTTCATATTTTATATGTTTGTGTGTGTGATTAAATGTTTTAAAGATAAAGGCAGACATCTTATCTTCAGACCTCCTGTGTCCCCCCATCTTTTCCTCTTCTGAAACTTATGTGCTTGCATGATTCTTTGCATACTCCAATTGTCAGGTTCATAGACTGTCAAGACAGTTGCATCCTGTACCTTTAATTTACTGTTTTATCTTTGTGGTACCTGTTCACACTTCTATCTTATCTTAATGCTTCTTCCTGACTTTAGTAATACACTCAGGAAGCATTTATGAAATATTTCTCTGACTTCACGGTCTGTCAGAGAATTTATAGGATTTTGTGACATATTATACACAGAGTCATTTTTTAAACTTTTCTCCGTGCCTCTGGGGTCTTAAATGATGATGATTTTTTTCTTTCATTTCCCTAAACAAGTATCCATTAATGTTAAATACAAAAATAACACTTTTTTTCTTTTCTATTGCTTTTCTACATCTTTTGACAGAAAATATTTTAATAAAAATATTTATTTAAAATTAAGAAAAGAAAATCAATTGTTATCCATTATTAATAAGAATGCATTTGTTTGCAGTCTTTTAAACCAAAAGTATAGCTATGACTTATGGCAGTACCCAATCAGCTATGTTGTTATTTTACACTTGTTTTGAAATTACATGAAATAAAGTAGGATTATTTATGATAATTTGTAGTTGCCCTATTTTTTTTCTCCTGATCAAAATGCATACTCCTAATACTAAGGGATTCTTCATAAATTAATTTCTTGAAGCTATGCTAAAACAAAGTTTATTTGACATTGTTAAGTACAGTTTAAATGAAACCAGGTTAAAAAATACAAAAAAGGGCTGGGGATTTAGCTCAGTGGCATAAGCACCCGCCTTGCAAGCAGGCAGTCATGAGTTCGAACCCTGATACCAATAAAAAAGAAAAAGACAAAAAAAAAAGAAAAAAGAAAAGAAAAGAAAAAATACAAAAAAAAGAAAAGAAAAGAAAAGAAAAGAAAGCAAATCAGCAGTAAAAACATGAAAAATAGCTTAAAATGGACACAAGAACTGAATGGACATTTTACCTAAGAATATATGAAGATGGAAAGTAAGTATATAAAATATGATCACCATTATATATTATTAAGAACTTGCAAGTTATAACTATGGTAAAATACAATTACCTACCACAAGAATGGCCAAAACCCAAAGCATTGCCAATACCTAATGCTGCCAAACATGTGGAGCAGCAGGAATGCTCGTTCACTGCTGGCAAGAATGCAGAATGTTATGGACATTTGGAAGATCCATGGGCAATTCCTTACAAAACTAAACTTACATTATAATCCAACAGTAGCATTTCATATTGGAAATTATCGCCACACAAACACTTGTCCTCGGATGTTTATGCAGAGTTGCCAAAATATGGAAGCAACCAAAATACTCTTCAAGGGGTAAAGGAATAAATTAACTGTAGTACATTCAAGAAATAGGATATTGCTTAGCCCTGAAAAGAAGTGAACTATTTTGCAAGTGAAAAATATGAATCAAGCTTAAATGCATATAACTAAGTGAAAAAAGATAACCAAAAAGATTGGATATTGTATGATTCCAATGCATGTCATTCTTCAAAAGGCTAAATTATGGAAATGTAAAAAGATCAGTGGTTGCTTGTAATCAGAAGGAGAGGAGGTATTATCAGGCAAACACAGAGGAATTTTAGGATGGTGAGCTACTCTACATTACAGTACAGTTGTGAATACACATCTTATACATTTGTTAAAACCCATGGAATATGTATACCATGAGTGAATCCTTATGTAAATTATGGGCTTTGCATTGTATAACAATGATCTTCCAATGGGGAAGCACTGAATGTAACAAACATACCTCTCCCATAAATAATGTTCATACTGAGAGAAGCTGTTTGTGTGTATGGGACAAAAACTACATGGAAATTCTCTGTGCTTTACAGTTTTTATGAATCTGAAACAAAGACCACAAGGTAATAGATTTTTTGAAGGTAGTAAGGTGAAGGAGCGAGTGTCATTATAAACACGGAGTTAATGGATACATAATATAATGAAAATCTTGAAGTGCTGTTCTGTATGAGTGGCTGGTACATCAACATATATAATGTTTGGGCTTTTTTATGTTTAGTATTCACTAAAAGGAATAGTAAAAAATTGTTACAACACAAAGTTTTTTGTTGGTGGGAAAATTTGCCTAGTGATTTTCATTATATCTGTACAAGTGACCAGGAATATGATTCAGTGGCAAGAGAAAGGTCTTGAGTTCCATTTCTGTATTTAAGAAAAAGAAAAGAAAGAAACAACATTCTGTACAAGAAAATGGCTTGGAAGTGGGCCAGAAAACTATGTTCTACATTCTGACATAAGACATTTGAAAAATTTATATCATTTAATTTAAAGGATAGTAGTTCGGATTAGGGAAGATAATGTAAGGAGGAAGAGCATGTTGTCTCAGGTTCTGGAAACTTCACTTAAAACCCTCTTCTGTCTTTTTAAAAAAGAATTTTAGTAATGCACATCAACTATACAAAACAACACGATTCGTTATGACAATTTCATATGTGCATACACGTATTTCAATCAGACCCTCCTCCTACTACTCCTCTTTATTCTCTTCCCCTTCCCCGAAGTCTTCAGCATCTTTCATCGTCCCCCTTTTAAATTCATGACATCTTTTTGTTTTTTAAATTTTGCATATGGGTGAAAACATATAATACTTGTAGTTTCATTCTTGTTGTTTTCCTTAACATGATGTTTTCTACTTGGATCCATTTTTCTGCAAATGACATGATTTTGTTCTTGTATTAATCACTAATAATATTCCATTGTATGTATATATTTTATTTATCTATTCATCCATTGACAGGCCTCTAGGCTGATTCTAAGACTGCCCTGTTGGGATGTGATTATGCAGTATCTCTGCAGCATATTAACTTTGATTCTTGGTATACCTCTCAAGGAATGGCATAACTGGATCCTTTACTACTACTAATGTTTGTTGTTTGAGGGACCTCTGTGCTATTTTCATAATGGTTGTAATAACTTTCATTTTCACCAGCAGTAAAAGGGCTTCTCCCCACATTTAAAGTTTCTTATACTCTTTTTTTTAAAAAAAAATATTTATTTACTTTTTTGTTTCTTGTACTCCTCATGATAGCCATTCTGACTGGAACAGGATGAAAACATCCTTGATGTTTAAAGATGTTGAACATTTTTCATGTAATTATTGCCCATTAAGTGTTGGGCTTTTGAGTATATCTGTAATTTTTTACTCATTTGTAGTTGGATCACTTGTCTTTTCGGTGTTATATGTTTGAGTGTATATATTCTGGATATTAATCTTCTCTCAAAAGAATAAATGCAAAGATTTTATTATTATCTGTAGCTGTTCTCTTTGTTAATTATTTCTCTTGCTACATGGAAATTTTTATTTCAATTTAATCCCATTAATTATTCTATTATTTCCCAAACTATTGAAATTATATTGAGAAAGTAATTGTCTTTACCTATGTCTGGAGGTGTTTCTTTTTATTTTTCTAATAATTTCAGGCTTTACGTCATATATTAAGGTTTTTAATGCACTTTGAATTATTTTTTTAAAGGATAAGAGATAGAGATCTAGTTTCTTTCTCTCTGAATCTTGCAAAATTGAAAATAATGATTGGATACAGTTCAGATAAAGCCAAAATTGTTCTAGTGACACTTTAAGAACTAATATATCACGTCATACCAAACATAATCTTATGAAACTATTATTCAAAATAAGCTGTTTTGTACACATTCTGAAATTTATGAATTTTTTTTCTGATGATTTGATAACAACAAATACTTTTATATTAAAAATAAAGATGAAAATAGCAGTTAGGCTGTAAGGAAAAGTCCAAAGTAGCAGTGAAATTATCGGACACTGTTTCCTAAAGGAGTTGCATAGAAATAGCAGTTAGGAAATGAGGTGAACTGGTGCTGGCTCCAACAGACTGACACACAGAACAGAATCGCGCAGCCAGGTCTGCCATTTTATTTCAAGGGGTTTGTATCAAACTCCAGCAGCATAACAATCCTGATCATATCGCTGCCGAAGTCCTGGAGTGGAATGAGAGAAGAGCCATCCATCGCAGATTTTCAACAGATGGGAAGCAGACTTGGAAAAATTCTACTGAGTGGTAGGAGCTGGGACCACCTAAACTTCTCCAGAGGCCAAAAGTCAGTATGATCCCAAAATATGAAGGATTGGAAGCATCTCTGTGGTCTACCACCAACAAAGTGGACCTAGTGCACAAGCTGACGAGCACCGTTGGCCTCAGGTGGAACAAGAGCAATTCCTCTTCTCACAGTGACCAGCCTGTGAGAGGAGTCAGTGGGGTGGGACAGTGGAAGTTGTGCAAGTCCAGAAGGAGCCAATTGTACAAGGTTTGAGAGCAATCCTAGGCTTTCCCTGTCAGAGAGCTACTGGGAGAGGACCGTGGTGACAAGCATGGTAAGGAACAGTGGCATCTGGAGCATCCTCAGTATATGATCCATCTAGTCCCCACATTCAGAGGCCAAGATTAGCTCCACACCCAGTAGAGATCTTATTGCATACTAGCAGGGTTACGCAGCTCATTTCTAGGATGTGATTTGGACACAGAACTGTGGACACCAGAGAAATTTTATTCTTTCTTTTGTTCTTTGTTAGTTTGATTGGTTTTCCTTTTTTCTGTTTAGTTGGATTTTTATTTCTTTGTTCTTGTTTGGTGTTTTTTTTTTTTTTCTTTTTTTCAGTATTTGGCTTTCTTATCTTTCTGTTTTCTCCTACTGGTCTTCTTTCTTTGTTTCCTCGACTATCTCTTGATTTTATGAACTATCATGTGACTGAACATGGTCTGCTCCCTTTCTTGTTCATTTCAATATTTCTTTGACTTTTTTCTCCTGTTTCATCAATTTCCCACAACTTGGATGATCATTCTCTGTTCTCCTTGCTTCTACTGTATTTGCCCCCATTCATCTCTCTATTTTGTCCTCTGTCCTTACTAAATCTCCCAGCTGTGTGGGTCTTCTTTGCTTCATCTTGCAGCTGTTCGATAGAGTTTTACCCCAGAGGGTAAAATCATTCTAGTAATTGGAAACGCATTGCATATAAGTTTCTAGTATATGTTGATTTTGTTATATAACTGTAGACCTTGCTCCTGTGGTGAAGGTATCGGGTCAATAGTTGCCACAGTTTGCCAGCATCTAGTTTGTGCTTCATGCTATAATTAGTGCCAACTAAATTACATTAGCCAGTATGTCATATGTGTTGTAATCAGTTTTTTCCCTTGTATGACAACACTGTGATTTTCCAGAGTCACAATGATCACTATAGTCCAGTAACAAAGGACTCTGTGCTGAACCAAATAGACAGCAGTTTCTCATCTTTAATAAACTTGAAGATAAGATTCTTGGAATGGGCACAAAGAACAAGAATTGCTTACACCTGGAAGACATCTCTGAGGAATATACATTTACTAATGAAGCCTTAAAACTAATGATAAAGTTATCTACCATATGTAATCTACAAACATCAACACAGAAAACAAACTAAATTTTAAAAAATGAAAAAATACAAAATGAGAAGTCACAGAAACAAAATGGAACCACAGACATCCAGTCCACCCAAGTAAAGTCCAGAAGAAATCACAAGCCACCACAGCAACTCTCTGAAAGGATAGCAGCAGAAGTGAAAACACTAATGGATATGGCTATAGAAAAAAAAGTCTCAGGTTAAAAAAGAAATGATGATTAAAAGACACTGAAGTAGAGACAGATTTTTTAAAAAAAGAGAGTCTTAGGGTAAAGATAGAAACAATGAATGGCCAACAAGGAAAGAAATAGACCCCATGAAACAGATCTAAACAGAAATTCAGGAGATTAAAAATTCTACTGAACGTATGTATAACATTGAATGAAGGTAAGTATAGAATATCAGATCAGCCAGGGGCCATCATAAGAATTATATCTTAAAAATAATAGAGGAGCAGGAAAACCCAATCCAACAGCTGCAAGATGAAGCAAAGAAGACACATACAGGTTGCTCAGATCAAGAAGAAAGCTAGAAATAGTGAAAATGCCATTAAAAACCTCTTCATGAAAGAAATGACAGAAAGCTTCACAAACATTGTTAAAGAATTTGACATACAAGTAAGTGAGGCATACAGAACCCCAAATAGCCACAGTCAAATAAATCCACACCAAGGCATATACTAATCAAGATTCCAGAAATTCAGCATAAGAAGAGAATAGTTGAAGCAAGTGGAAAAAAAAGAAACAAGTCACCTACAAAGGAATCCATCAGAATCACAGCACACTCCTCATAACTAGCCATTAAATCAAAAAGATCATGGAGTGAGATATTTCAGGTCCTGAAAGGAAACAACCACAATCCCAGATTGGTATATTCTGAAAAACTAAAATCAATGAGATGCTTCCATGACAAAGAACAAGTGCAGAAATTCATGACCACCAAACCAGCTCTCAAAAATGCTCAGAAGGATATTTAACAAAAAGATGATGAAGACCATAATTTGACAAACCCCAGTGAAAGGAAGCCATCAGCAAGAGTAGTTAAACAGACAGGAAAGACAAGGAATAAATAAGAAAATAATATGAGAAGGATAAGCCAATACTTATCACATATAACCATCAGTGCAAATGGTCTCAGTTCACTAAAACAAACAGATTGGCAGAATTGATCAAGAAACAAGATTCAACAATATGCTGCATACAAGAAACACATTTAACTAAAAAATATCATACACCAGAGGATGGAAAACAATACTCCATGTGACAGGAACCTAGAAATAATGAAGGTAGCTATTCTACTTGCAGACAATGTGAACTTCAAACCAAGACTGATGAAAAGAGACAAAAAAGGTCACTACATACTTTCTAAGGAAAAACTCCAAGAACAAAAGACAAAAATCATAAATATCAGTACCTCAAATATCAATACACCCAACTACAAAAAACAAACATTAATGTACTTGAAACATCAAATAAGTACTAACACAATTATAATGGGGAACCTTAATACTCCACTGGCACAAATAAGCCAGTGAAGTTTTGAGTAGAAAAAATATTACAGCCAAATCTGTGAATGAATGAACTTAGTAGATGCCTACAGAGTGTTCTACCCCACAACATCAGAAAACATATTCTAGCTGGGGATTTAGCTCAGCAGCATAAGTGCCTGCCTGGCAAGTATGCAGTAATGAGTTCGATCCCCGGTAATAAACAAACAAACAAACAAAAAAAAAAAAAATATATATATATATATATATATATATATATATATATATACATTCTTCTCAGCCCTGTATATGGAATGTTCTCCAAAATAGATCACAAATTAGCTCATAGAACATGCTTAAGTAACACAGAGGAACTGAAATTATCCCATGCATATTATCTAACCATAGTGCAATAAAAATGGAAATCAATGGCAAAAGAAACAACAGAAACTACATAAATACAAGGAAATTAAATAATGATCTCTTCAACATCCAATAGGTTACAGATGAAATTAAGGCAAAATTAAACAGTATCTACATTTAAATGTATGCCTATTCAATGTTCTGAAATTTAGGGGATACAATGAAAGCATTCCTGAGAGGAAGTATATAGCAGTGAATTCTTACATAAGGAAAACATTATTAGCTCAAATAAACAAAGTAATGTTGAACCTCAAACTTCTACAAAAAGAAGAACAAATCAAACCCAAAGCTCACACAAGAAAGGAAATTATAAATATAAAGACAGAAATTAATAAAATTGAGATAAGAAAACACTACACAAAATAAATTAATTGAATAGTTGGCTTTTGAAAGAGTAAGTAAAATTGGTAAACCCTTAGCAGGTCTTATCAAAATAAGGGGCAAAATGATTCAAATTCATTCAAGTAGGAATGGAGAGTGAAATCATAATGCATCCTTCAGAAATCAAGAATATCAACACTTATTTCAAAAACCTGTACATTAGTAAAATGAAAAATACAGAAGAAATGTACACAAACAACAAACTCACTATGAGAGAAATTGAGGAAACAACACATTTCTCAATAGCATTGGATAAAATGACACACTTAGGAAGCAATCTAACAAAGGAAGTAAAAAATCTATACATTGAAAGTTGCATACTGCTAAAAAGGAGATGGAAGAGAATATCAGAAAATGGAAAGACATCGTTACTCATGAGTAGGAAGAACCAGCAGTGAAAATGTCCATATTCCCAAAATATCTCTAAGATTTGATGCAACATAAATTAAATTACCATAGTACACCTCAAAGAAATAGAGAAAACGTTCCCAAATTCCTTTGGAACCGGAAGATAACTAGAATAGCAAAAACCAATTTTGGACAACAAGGGCAAGTCAAAAGCTATCAAAATCCCTCACTTGAATCATACCACAAAGCTACCGTGATTTTAAAAAAAATGACAAAAGATTAAAACAGACTTGAGAATAATTGGAACAGATTAGAAAGTGCAAAAATAATCCAAACATACTCATCCACTTTCTCTTTGACCTAGGGATCAAACATGTTCACTGGATGAAAAATAGCCTCTTTAATAAACAGGCCTGGAAAAATTGGCTTCCCAAATGCTTAACAATAAAACTAGACCTATGTCTCTCACCATACACTAATTAAAATCAAAATGAATCAAAATATAAATATTGAAATAAACACTAAATTGGTTGAAAGAGAAACTAAGCAGAACTCTTCAATGCATACGTGTAAGCACAAATTCCATGAACAAAATCTTGATTGTGTAGGATATTCTGCCAAGAATCAACAAATGGAATTTCATCCTATTGAAAAGCTTTTGCACAGCAAAAGAAATCACCAACAGAGTAAAAAGACAATCCATACAGTGGGGAAAAATATTAGCCAGTTGTCACTCAGACAAAGGTCTAGTATCTAGAACATAAAGAGAATTTTAAAGATTCAAATCCCACAAATTTAGAAATCCAGCCCCAAAATGGGCATTGAGATAAATAGAAATTCCTCAGAGAAAAAATATAAACAGCAAACAAATGTATGAAAAAAAGTTCATCACTGGTCATTTGAGAGATTCCATTGCACTCCAGAAAGAATGGTTATCATCAAGAAATCAACCAATAACAAATGCTGGAGACTGTAGGGAGTAAAGTGTGTGTGTTGTTGGGAGTATAGATCGGTGAAGCCACTGTGGAAATCAGTGTGCAGAGTCTCCAAAACACTCTGATTAGAGGTCCCATTTGACCCAGCTATTCCCATTCTGAGTATCGTAGCAGAATTAAAAACATCATACCTCAGCAACACATGTGCACCCATGTTAAAAGCAGCTCAGTTTGTCATAACTAAATCTTGTAAACAATTCAAACATCCATCAATGAATAAATGAATAAAAGAGATGTGTTTTTGTTTAATATAACAGTGCCACTCTGCCATAAAAAGGATACATTTGAGATATTTTTAGGTTAATGCACGCACCTTGAGACCATACTCTTAAGTGAAATAAATGGGGCACACATACTTAAATATTCCATTGTATCCCTTGTGTGAAAAACTGAAGAGTAAATAAAGATCAAAATATGCAATAGATATTGTGAAAGAGGAAGAAATTTTTCAAAAGGAAAGAGAACCAAGCCAAGGGGGAAGAAAGGATAGAAAATGAAAAAAATGATAACAAAAGATAAAATTGAAAGAAATCTTTGCAAATATGGAGGAGAAGTGTGGTTAAAAGTAGGGAGGTTCCTTACAATGAATATTATGAATAGGTCCATCAAAATTATGCTAATAAATGTAATCAAGAAGAGTCATCTTTTAAAAACTATGTTTTCTTTATATTTTATTCTTTGCAAACTTTAACATTCAAATAACTTTTTCAAAATAAAAAGTAATATACCCACTATAAAACATTTATGGATATACATATATAAACTTACATTTATATACCAGGATAGATATCAGTTCCTGACCTAAATCCCCAATCATCCAAATGAGTGTATGGTGAAGGCTTAAATAAATGAGATTTTAGGACTCCAGGAGGCTCAAAACCCTTTAGCTGAGTTCAAGACTCTAAGGGCTAAGACAAAGGCTTCTCTGCTGCCCATATTTATTAGGTCCAAAACAAACAGGGGTGGGGACTGAGGAAAATGTAGGAAATGTGCAGGACCTTACCTGTCACTTCAAGGATGTCTCCAAGTAGTAAATTATGCCAATTTAGGAAAATCATCTCATCTCCAGGATGACATTTATGGTAGGAGTGTGACTGCAGGAGTGAGATTCCTTCAAATGTAGTCTCTATTTACTTAATTAGTGCTAAAACCAAGGTGTCCTCAACTGTGTCCTTATCTTGTCTTTTGAGGTATTTATGGCTTCACAGGCTACTACAGACCTCAGCCAGGATCGGTGATTCATAGAGGTTTTCTTACTATGAATCAGCTCCAGTCACCAGGCAAGCGGCTGAGGCCTAAGACAGACTCACAGATAAACATAGAAAGCCAATTAGTTAATTTTAAATCCTGGTCAGAGCCACTTTGTAGTAGTCTTCAACAGATATATAATATATGAAATAAAATAATAATTAGTTTTAAGTACTAAGAGTAATGAGAATTTACTATAGTTACTAGAAGCATTCTTAATATCACCATGCTATGACTTGTATAATGGTTAGGTTGCCAAAATAAATTTCTATTAATTTTGTAGCAGATTTAGGTTTTTATAAATCATTGCATTATTTTAAAGTCACTGTGCCTATTTCAAAAATGGATGGCCTATCATTATGGTACATACAAAAATGGAAGTAAATATCACACAAAATCAGAAAGCCAGCTATAAACTATCTTTCAAAAATCTTCAATAAAGTACAAAATGTCATCATTTCAGAATCATTCAAATACATGCAAAATTTTATTAACTGGAATAAAGAGTAACATGATTGCTTAGATCTATAGTGTCCCCCAAATGTCTAATGTGCTCAGAGAAAGGAAACCAGACTATAGTGGCATTAAAGTTCATGTTGAATGTGCTCTTAGGAGGTGGAGAAGTTAAAAGAGGAGAGAGTCATAGAGAGTGAAACATAAAGTATGCATTTTTCCCTGGAACCTCCTCCCCTTGCATATGGACTCCTGATCATTGAGTGGTTTTGTTTCACCATTACATTGCACCATTCTGTCACTGACTTGGAGCCTGCCAAACACAAACTGGCCCTTCTGAGTTCATGAGTCAAATAAACCCATCCTCAATTATAATGGGACCATGAGATATTTTGTCCTACCAGAGGGAAAATTGCTGAATACAAAGAGTACTATGTAATGACTAAAGTGACAGTTCATTAGGATAGCATAACAGTTTTACATATAACCTAATAGCATTTCCTTGAAAAACATGGGGAAAATAAAAACATTAGGATACAAAATACATGATTTCATAAATATGGTATAAATTCTTAAAACTTTCAATATTTAATAAAACAATCATATGGTCAGAAGATCTGAGAAAAACTATCACAGTTGGATCTAATTGAAATTTACAGAATACTAGGGGCTGGGGATTTAGCTCAGCGGCATAAGCACCTGCCTTGCAAGCAGGCAGTCGTGAGTTCGATCCCTGGTACTGATAAAAAATGAAAAAGACCCCCCCCAAAAAAAACCATGAAATTTACAGAATACTATGTGCAATAACTATTTAATGCACATTTACAATGTACATGCAAAAGTCAGCAAGTTAGACCATACCAGATTCATAAAACAAGTTCTAGTAAAATGAAAATGCATCTAATGTCATAAAAGTCTGTGATAGAGAATTAAGATAAAAAGAAATGTTTCCACAGTTTACATAAGCATTATCCAAACGGCCAAATGGCCACGTGTGAGAGGTGTAGTTTTGGCAGGGAGCTTTTAGGAGTAGTGGGAGAGGAGACCTCAGTAGGAGGTCTTCAGGTTGTTGTGGGTATGTCCTTGTATCAGATTGTGGGTGCCTATTTTCTTACTGTATCACTTCTGCCTTCCGACCAGGGAGTAAACATCTTTATTCCCCTATGTTTCCCTCCATGATATGCTGCCCTAAATCAATGGAGCATATTGGCCATGGATTTAAACTTCTAAAATTTGAATAATCTTAAACATTTAATAAACATTTTCACTTCATAAACTGATTGTTTAGAGATTTTATTACAGTCATGGAAAGCTAGCTAACACAAATATGATAGAAAATTGTCAAATATTTGGAAATTTTATAAAATGAAAAATATGCATTTGATGTATTTGATTTTTATATATCTTTTCTGTTACAAAGCAGAAAATTGCACTAAGGATTCTATATTGGCTAGTTGATTTGCAGCTTTTCTCAGTGACATGATCATTTATATAAATTGTACTCTAGTAAAGTACAAGGTATCTTTTGAGCTGTACCCAAAAATTGAAAGCAAAGTTGCATTACAGGCCTTCAAAACAAGTTAATAGGAAATAAACAATGACCACTATAATGTCTCTTGTTTTCTTCAAAATAGTTGTCCACACTATAACACATAGTAAAACCAATCAAATTAAAACAGAATAAAAGCAATGAAGACAAAAGATTTAAAGCATTATAGGACTTCTAAAAAAACATAAATTACTTTTGGTCTGTTTGTCTTGTTTGACTTTATTAGGTCAAAGGTGTGTGAAGGTATAGACAGCTATTTTGAAGAAACCAAGAGCCTTTATGATAACCATTGTTAATTTGTTATTTCCTGTTTTGAATTCCTATAATGCTTTCATTCTTTTGTACTGATTGGTTTTATTCTACCTTGTTTTGTTTGATTTTATTATGTGTGAATATATGGATAGTTATTTTGAAGAGAACAAGAGACATTGTGGTAGCTGTTGCTGATTTCCTGTCATCTTGAATTGAAGTCTTCTAATGCTTTCATTCTTTGGTTTGATTGGTTTTGCTCTGATTTGTTTTGTTTGATTTTATTGTGCATAATAGTATGGATAGCTCTGTTGAAGAAAATGAGAGATATTTCTGTTATAGTCAGGGATTGTACACAGAGAACAATTAGGATTAGGACATGGAGTTTATAATATTTTTATTTAATAATGGTCACCAGGAGTTAAACACAGGAAAATACAGGAAATCTTTCCACAACACCAAAGACATAGATTATTTAGTCAAGAGCCTAAACCTCACAGCAATGTCCCACATGAGTCCAGATAAAAATCCAGAACTCAGGACATTGCCTCCCATGAGTCCAATTGGAGGTCCAGAGCCCACAAAAGGACTCATGCCAGTCTCTTTTGTGGATCCGTGCTGGGAAGACGCAAGGGTCAGTGGTGGAAGCCAGAAAGTCTATGCCAGCAGGATGAAGGAGCTGTGCTAGTGGGATGAGGGTTCTACGCTAGAACCCAGAAGTCACACTCACAACAAAGACCAGGGCTATCCTAAAAGGTACCACAGCCATCCTCAGAAACACCGAGGCCCTGAGCTTCTCTGAAGACAAGCAGTCGGGTACATGCCAGAAAGCAGCGTGACGAGTTCATCCTAAAGACCAAGCTGCACATGTCTTCCCCTCCGGAGCCAGGAAGCAGTGCTCGATGTGAGGACCAAAGCTGATCCAGGAGAAGCAACAGCTCAGACATCAACTTGTAGGAGAACCCACAATGCCTCCTTAACGCCTCAACCCTCAACATCTCCCTTCTTCTCTACCTATTTATCCTGGCAACTTTCCTCAGGTGGAGCATCTTCACTCAATGCCATGCTGATGTAATCCAGCTGGCATTAAGTTGACCACCAGTTCTTAATCCATAATAATTATGTAGCCATTGTTTATTTCCTGTTGTCTTGTTTTGAAGTTCTGTATCACTTGCATTGTTTTGTTCTGATTTGTTTTATTCTGTTTTGTTTTGTTATATTCTCTTTAAAATAAAAAAGCAAATTTGTATTGTTTTCAATATTTACATCTATCAATACTAAATAATAATGCAGAATCATAGGATTTATAAAGCACGATAAAATATAGGTTGAAAGTTTATTTTTTTAAAATTTATTACACCACTATTAATCTTTCTCAAAATATTTTTCTCATTTTTAAAACATAAGTCTCGGGCCGGGGAAGCACCTCCCTTGCAAGCAGGCAGTCATGAGTTCGATCCCCGGCACAATAAACATGAAAAAGACAAAAAAAAAATAAAAAAAAAAAAAGAAGTCTCATAATTCTTGCCACTTTCTGAAGCAGCTTTGGAAATTCTCTTTTCTGAATGTCTTTAGTTATTCTGTCCTGGCTGCCTTACTATCTTGAATATATACAACATGTTTATCTTTCCTTGTCATTTTGACATTGGAAAAGATCCAAAAATTGCAGTGTCAGGTGCAGGGAGTAAGGCGGATGAGGACATGCTTTAAGAGGCTGCCTTTCTATTGGACAGCATCGAGTGCAGTATTCTTTTTGCAGCTTGTAAAGATATTCCTGAAAATGAAATTTCAGAACTGCTTCAGACAATTTCAAGGCCAGTGGGAAAAGTGCCTTTGAATTGCAGAAGAGTATTTTAATATGATTAATGGCAATGTGTCTGTTACTGTAATTTTTTTAATATAAATATACACGCAATACATCATTTTGATCATTTCCTGTATTCGTTCTTAGTAGTCTAGATTTGAGCCTCAGGGTTAATTTCTGAGACATGAAGTACAA
This sequence comes from Cavia porcellus, assembly GCF_034190915.1. Lineage (NCBI taxonomy): Eukaryota > Metazoa > Chordata > Mammalia > Rodentia > Caviidae > Cavia > Cavia porcellus. The sequence continues at coordinate 87,556,281 of NW_026947484.1, forward strand.
AGAAAGTGTCAAATTCTCACTCAGATTCTTACTATGTACTCATTTTAGCTCTTGGGCTCACAATGTATTCCTTTCATAAAACACCTTTTTACAGAATCAAATGGGATTCATTTTAAGTCTGATGTCACTTTGCATGAAAAAAAATTCTAGTGCATACTGAGATTTAATACTGGGTACTTAATTATACCATTTCGTATTATTATATCAAAATACTCTTAACAACACCTGTGTATAATTTGCTTTTATGAATATTTTTTTCATATTTATCCCCTGAGAGATGAACTTACTAATACAAAACTTGATTATGCTTAAAGTCTGTTATTGTTTAAATTTCTTTCAACCATTTTGGAAAATCCTTGCTATTTTCTTTTTACTGTACCCTTTGTGCTATTTTTCATTTCAAGCGCTCCTCTACAAATAAATTTTAATGCATTTATTTATCTAAGTGTCATTCATTGAAAACCATTGAATTACTATTCACACATTTTACAATGTAATTTTTACAGAGTAAAAGTTAGAGCTGAATGTTTTTCGATGTTCACAAAACAAAGCAATGCTCGGACAATGCCAATGGGCCAGAAGACTTTATTAAATGCAGTAGATCAGAATGCACTCTGAACTCAATTCCACTGAAACAAAAGCTGTGGGAATTTTTAGAAGCTGGAGAGGGAATAGGACAGAAAGAGGATCTTCTGTGTTTGCTAGCTGGCTTTACCTGAAGGAAAAATAATCTTTCTCATATTTTTATGACAGGACTTTAATTTTTACAACTCAGAGTAAGGTGCTTCCTGGATTTAAGTTCCCATGGGAGACTTCAAGCCCTCCTCCTTGTTGATTATATTTTAAAGGAATGGCTTTCAATTTCTTAAGAAAACAGTCTGAAGTTGTAAGACTGACAGGAAACCTATAGAAAGATTTACAACTCAAGGGGCAGAAAAGTAATTTGTAACGAAATGTTTTCTATAGGAAATGCTTAAAAGTGCTCTAAAGGACACAACTGCAAGTGTGTTTAGGGGTGTTAAATAGCTGACCATATTAATGTTTTTGGTTGGATCATTGAACACAACTGTTTGCAGTCTCTCTGTTTGAATGTTCACTTTGTATGCTTTGATACTGTGACTTGAGCAACTATCTCTAAGATGATAATATGTAATCTATTAACTGGTGATTTCTTACTGTTTTTGTTTTTTTTTTTGTTTGTTTGTTTGTTTGTTTTTTGTAGTTGTGTATTACTTGTACCCTTACACCGCTTTGTTTTGTTTTGTTTTTTCTCTTTTTCCTTTTAAATAAAAGAAGAAAAAAAAGGAATAGGCAAGGCAGAAGGGCCTCTGTATTTAGGTCCTCCAAAAGTAGTAAGAGGCCCAGTAGTCAGAGTCAGAGGGAAGTAGCCTGTCTGACACTAAGGAGCCTTGTTTAATGTTAATTGTTCAACTAATTTTAAATGCAAATATAAATGATTGTATCATTTGAGAATTTCTTCGGTTCAGAGTTGAAAACTGAAATATGCTAAATCAGAGAATAGGGTGGGCTTTTCAGTGATTTGCATGACTTGGCTGGTGTAAATTCCCTTCATGAATTTTTGAATGAAACACTTTAATTAATATAATTAATATTTCATAAGTAAAAATATATAAAACATTCAGAGATGATACCCTCAGCACATATTATTATAAGAATCACAGCTAGAGTAACCTTGTTTTCTATTTGAAAGAATTTAGTTTCATTAGCTATTTCAGAATATAAAAAATCCTCAATAGCTAATATTACTTTTGCATTTTATAGTTTCTCATTTTGTCTTTTTTCCCTTAAAGGGATATTGCTATTTTGAGAACATTTCCCTACTTTCTTTCTGACACATGTATAACTAATTTAATTTATGTTTGTTCAGGATAAATCAAAATATGAATCAGGAAAAATTATAAAATGTGTTTTTATAATCAAGTTCAAAATAGCATTTACCTACTATGTTGGAAATACCGTCTTAAGTATTAACATGATTTCATTATCATTATTATCTGATTTTCATATATAATCCTGAAGCTTATGAAATTAAGTAATTTGCCCAGTGTTTGTCACTAAAGTGTATAAGAACATAGACTTAATCCATGTTTGGTTAACTCTAAATCTGAAGCTATTTCCCATAAATTACACACATACTATGGGCAAACTGCTTCAGTAAGCAAATTTTTCTTTCTTCCCAATATACAATGTCTTTCATAAATTACAAACTCAAAACTCATAACTTACTGCCTAATTAGGGTATTTTGAGGTAATAGGAATATAGCCAAGGATACATCAGTTCTCAACGTTAGTATATTACCAGCTCATCCATGACAGTCATTTGTAACAGCTTCACAAGGCTAAAAGGCAGTATCTTGTTAAGCATTACTATTTTAGACAGACATGTGAAGGAAAACTCCATTTTTAATACAAGAAAGAAACTTAAAAGGAATAATTTACAGTCTGCTCAATGTCACTTCCCCATCAAGCAGAAGAAAACTAATTATTTACCTTACATCCCTGCCCCCATGCACATGTACATGTGTTCCAATGCAGATCAGCATTATTACATGGAAATCATTCACAGCCAGTCCCTCAAGATCTCTAATTGAGTGTTCAAGTCAGCAGAAAAGTATAAATAAATTAGTCTGGCTTTGTAATAGAGAATTCTGAGACCAAACTATGTGGGAAGTTTTCAAACACACAACTTCAGCTACAGTAAGATGATAATGGGTCACTTCTGAGTAAAGTGAAAATCTTTAGTTTTGCATTAAATGATTGTTTTTTGCAGTTTATTTCTATTTAATAAGTAGTTTTCTACTCAGACACAATCAAGAAGATGGAAAGATTGTATCCTTAAATGTACTGGAGTGTTATCCACAAATAGGAAGAAAAAAGCCATGGCATCATATTCTGAATGGTGTCTGAGGGTCCTCTCTGACCATTTAGGAACCAGATGCAAGCACAGAGTGGAAAGACAAATCATGGGATAAAGTAAACATTTCAACACACACTTCTTGGTGCTTCACTCCTCTTATTTGTTTTTAGGTTTTTTTATATCTTGTTTAGAGAAGTAATATTGTAGGTAAAACTTTTCTTGGAAACCTCTCTATATGAACTCTTCATCATGTATCTGTATTTATACACTTATGTATATATTTGTGTGTATGTGCACATGTTAAAATTCTTGCAAGATCACTTTTGGAAATATCTGAACTAATCAGGACTAAATATGTACTTGAGATTGGTCTAAGAAAAAGTTAGTGCAAAATATAATGGGTTGAAATGTGAAGTCTTGTGTATGAGAAATTGTTTTTCCTGCTGCGAGGGACATTGAAAACCAAGATGTAATTTTCCCAAGAAAGCTGTTTTAAAAATTGCCTGATTTTCAAAATTTATTTGTGTTTTTATATACTTTTTTCTCTAAGCGTTATGAGAAAATATTCAAATTCATTGTACCTTTTATGTGATTTTGGACATCACTGAGCTTTAATAGAATTCAACAACATTAACAACAGCAGCAGCATCAGTGAAATATCTTTATCAGGTCTTATAGATCATTTATTAACCAAAAATGTTATTTCACTAATTCAACATTTTTATGGATAAGGTGATTACTGAAATCTCAAGCAAAACAATGTATTATCCACTTCTGACAATCAGCTGTAATTGCTGTGTGTATAAATAAATGGCCTGGCCTGTGGGTTCAGATATCTCCAGCAAGATAAATTAATCTGTCCAAAATGTAACTCAAGAATAAGAGATAGCTTGTCAAATGTTAATCACACGACTACTTTCACATGGTCATGAGGACTGAACTTCTCATATATGTGATATTTTCTCATGTTTCCATTATGTATCTCAATTATCATTAGCATATAAATTGACCCTCTTGATCTTTTGCTTTCTAAAGTGAGAGGTTTGGTAGAAATTCCTATAAAGCAAGTGCATCTTTTTAAAAAATATAAAGCATGGTTGCTTTTTAAAATGGACCTAGAAAATATTAGTTATTTCCTACAGCATTAAAATGACACAGTAGAAGAAAGGCCTACATGGCCACAGGTCATCAAAGAAGAGTAAAGGTCCCTGGAACATCCTGCTGCAGGTCTGCCTCTCTACAACCACACGGGGACCAATTACAAAGACTGCGGATGGCTTGGCAGAATCAAGAATGAATTCAGGAGACCAAGACAGAAAATTGAAGATTAGATCAATACAGTTCTGGCATAAGTGAAAAAAGAAGTAATTAATATTGGAGGCTAACCAGTAAATTAGGCAATCATGATAAGGAAATGTTGTGGACTTTTGCTGCCCTAAAATTTCCTCTCTAATCGAATAAAAAGGCTTAGGTTACTCTAAAATCTTCCTATAATTAATGGTCCCTTATTTATCATACTAAGGAGGCTTACTAGTTAAACATGTGGCAAGGATTAAAAATTAAAATTATGACTTTAAGCATACTAATACATAATTAACACAGAAAAAGGAATTACAGTGTCAATTCAAAGACTTTCTGTGTATGTCAAAGGTGAGTATTTTTGGACAAAACTTTCATTTTTAGGTTATTTTATAATGCCTGAAAATGTATACCTATAAGTCTTTGTGAATAAGTTATAAAACTTAAATACATAACAATAAAATTTCATGATAAAAATTTAGGAAGTGTTCAGAAAAACTAATTTTTTTCAAAATTCATATAAGATATCTAGAAGCTTCAAATTAAAATTGAAGTTAATTGACAATGTTTTCTGACAGATTTGCAATTATTTTGCATTAGAAAAATGTTGTTGTCTTGGTTACTTTTATCCCATTGTTGGGACAAAACACTTGAAACCCAAAATGAAGGAAGGGAAGGTTTATTTAGCTCACAGTTTGTGAAGGTTTCCATCCATGCAAGTCAGGGTAGCATGACACTGAGGCAACACTTCAAGGCAGTAGCAAGAGCAAATGCGGGGGAGGGCAAAGCAGGCTTCTTTTCCTCTGTTCTTTGTACACAGCCCCCATCACCACCACCCAGGTCTGGTGCAGCACTCACAAAATCTCTTTGCCCTCCTTTTGTACAGAATGAGGATATTTACAAAGTAAGGATCCTGGCTACCTGCTGAGTCTCTCAGTTAAACTTCTAAGCTTCTCAAGTTGACACACTATATCAACTGTAACAGTTGTATTGTGTTTGTTTTCTACTGCTGTAGAACAAAATACACAATCATAAGGCTTGACACAGCACTGATGTATTATTTTAGTTTATGTAGGTCAGAAATGAACATATCTTAGCTGACTCTGTGCCAGTCCTATAGGCTGAAAGCCCAATTTGGGCAGACTACATTCTAACCTGGAAGACTGACTCAGAAAAGATTCACATCTAGACTTCCTTGCATTGTTGACAGAATTCAAGTTGGGTGGTAGTATGTTAACAGATTCATAACAGGTTTTTCAAAGCCAGCAAACAAGAACCTCTGCTTCATCAAGTCTTTTACTTTAAGAAGACCTGGATTCTTTTTTAAAGGGATTGAATAATTGAATTAGGTCACCTGGAAAAAATTCCATTATGATTAATTTAGAACCAACAAATAGCAACCTTAATTGTATAACAAATACTTCACTTTTGTCACGTGAAATAAATACCTGGACAGGTTTTACTCACTCTTGAGAGGACAGAATTCTGTATTTCAACTAAAATGTTGACCAAAGCTATTCTTTAAAATACTTTCTTTTTGAATTTTTTTCTCATCTCCCATTTGCTCACTTCAATTTTCCACATATTAATACCATGCAAAAATTTGGCTCTTGGTAAATTATCTCCACCTATTTGTATTGAAAACTTCACTAGCACTTCTGATCGAGGTCTGTTGTAAATGCAGTTACCTGACTAATTCATTCTGCTGTTTTGTTCCTCTGTTTCACCCTATACTTTATCTTTTTTCCTGGCTGGTATTGCTAAATGTTAGTTAACTTTATAATTTTAAAGATATTCTTTAATATCATTTGTTACCTATATTTTTTTGTTTTATCTTCCATTTATTTTAGTTATCTTTATGTCCATTAGAGATCTCCGAGTCCACGGTTATAGAAATATACCAGCCAGTGGTCTGTAAGGAACCTGGCAACTCAGCCAGAGATGTTAGAAGCTGCATCTTTGTCTTGGCTGCTCTGGTCCCCAACACTAGCATTACTGCGGAGCACCACTCCTTGTTCGTTAAGTGGCACTAGATCCTCAGAGAAACACAAATCCCACTGTGAATGTTGCACACCCTACAAAACCTACTGTGAAACTGTGTGCCCAGTGTAAATCAAACTGAATATGTATATGCTGTGCAAACCCTACTGCTGAAGGCTTGTAAAGGATATAAGGGTGGATTCTTCGGAACATTTTGAAACCTTGCTATATCCATTCTCCCCTCCCATGGTACTCCTGTAGTAAACTGTAAGTTGTCCTCCAAAACACTGTTCCTTGATGCCCAAAATTGGGGCCCACTAATATCCATTATTACACTGTGCTCATTTTGAGGTTAACTTACTCATCTTTTTAAACTTCAGTTGAGAGCTTACCCTATGGATTTTAAATGGTTCTTTTATAGTGTATATATTTAAAACCAAATTTCCCCCTAAAGTATAGTTTAACATCAATAATTAGGTGAGCTATTGTTTTAAATATTTTGTAATGTGTATGTTGGTTACTCTTGAATTGTATTGCTTAATATCCAAATATTTGAGGATCATTTCAATCACTTTTTTTAGAACTGATTATTAAGTAAGTTATATTTTGTCATGGTCAGCTAACATACTCTTTATATTTCAATTATTTTATATGTATAAAGCCTTTCATATGATCTAACGAAATATCTGTCTTTGTAAATCTGTAAAGAACATGTCTCTGGGAATCTGTTGCTCATACTCTCCTGTGATTATTAATTAGGTCCATTTGTCAATGTGTTTTAAAATTGCTTTATCAGTTACATAATGAATGATACCCCCAAAACTAGGACCTATTTTTATTTCTGCCATAGTTTTTCAATATGATTTAATTTGTTCAGCATATACTTTTAGAATTACCTCTTTGTCATGAACTGACCTCACAATTGATATGAAATTATTCCATTTCTAGTAACATTCCTATCTCAATGACAATTGTTGTATATTCATAGAATATCACCTGCTTTCTTATAATTTCTTTTATTTTGTTATATACTGAAGGAAAAAAAAAAGAAAGCTATTGATAACTAGGAATGAGATGGGCATGAAGAGATATGCTTTCATGTTCCTAACAACTTCCCTGACCATCACCTTTAGGCTCTGATGTTCTATGATTAACATTAACAGTCTCACAAACCACCAAAGAGACAGGATTACTCCAGATCTTTATGGACCATAATAAAAAGAAATGCTCTCAGTATATATATCTGAGCAAAGACAAAACCAACACCTCTGTACAAACCACAAGAAATACCAAACCCCCAGTTAATGAGAGTAAAGTCTTTACCTTTCTAGTTACAGATTTAGCTTGGTTGAATTCTTTCGCCCTAGAGTTGAAATTCATCAAAATAGTTGGTTATTAAATTATTTCATCTTACTAATATCACTCAATACAAAGCAAATCCTACTTCTTTGGAGCCTTGATAAAATTCCCTATCAAGCTCAAATTCTACAATAAATACCTTATAATACCTCTCACTGAGATTGCCCAGAAGATCACAGACTGTACCATCACATTTATTTCATGAGGTCAGTAAGTCTGAATATATTTGATGACAGATCCTTCTGATATTCAATTGATACAAATCACTAATATATTTATGTTCTTTTAGTGATCTGTGTTCCTGTGTATAACATTTACTTTTTTGCAATTATGTGTATATATCTGTGTATACTGAGATCTTACTCTTTATGCATTCTGAAAATTGTTTTTTAACTGAGGGATTATTTAGTTTACACTATATATAGATATGAATGTGGATTATTTTATTTATTTATTTAATTTAATTTTTTCATACTAGGGATCGAACTTACAACCTCACACTTGCCAGGCAGGTGCTTATGAGCTGGATCCCTGATCCTGGGTGCTTTTACATATAAGATAATACTGGGGGGATTTTTGTCCCATCTCATTTTTCTTCCTTCTTTTTAGCCCACCATTTTTGTACTCTTTGGTTATATTTTTACTCTAATTTTATTACCTCTCTATTAGTTATGACTATCCAATTTTTGTGCTCTTTATAGGGTTTTCAATATGCATCTGTTAGGTATCTTTCCATTATGTGACCAAATGACAGAGATAAACAACTCAAGAGAAGGAAAGATTTATTTTTATTTGTAATTTAAGGTTTCAATAGCTAGTCATTTAGATCCAGGGTTTTGGGCTTGTGGTGACACAGTAGATCCTGGTAGATGTATGTGTAACAGGAGATCCTCGTGGTAACTGTGAAGGAAAGAGAAAGCTGCCATGAGATGAGAGTTTGGGTAAGCTCTTCAAGGACATATCCCTGATGATCCATCTGCTTTCTACTGGGTCCCACCTTGCCATAGCACCACAGACTAGTGAACAGGTCTTTAATATTTGAGCCTTTGTAAGACATCTCAGACATAAATTATAGTAACAATTTTAATTTACCATTATCACTTTCAAATACTAGTAGAAAATGTTTTGTATAATCTTACAATATTTCCATTTACCTTTTTCCATTCTTTGTGTTTATGTCATTTGTTTCACTTGTTTATAAGTCCAACACTTTTTTTCATTAAAAATTATTAGATTTAAATAAGTAAATGCTAACTTAAACGTTTGCATATTTAAAGTATTTGTTAAAGTTCTTTATGGAGACTGTGAGTTGAGTGCTGAGAGCCTGAAGCTAAGTGAACTTCTAGTTTCTGTGACTTCTTCATAGTGATCTTGGGATACCTTCAAGCATCACAATGATATAATGAAGACAATTATTTGAGAATTGAAGAGCAGAAATATAAACATAATGAAGACTTAAAGACCTGCAGGGATTTCCAGACTTTCAGAAGCATGAAACAAGGAAGATTAGAGAAAGAACCTGTCATTATGAACCATGTGGAGAAGACAGCTCTGATCTTAGTGAACAAACTCACCCTGGGAAGAAAACCCTTGTAGACCTTCAAGCATGAATACATGAAAAGTCTGCTATTTTGATGCCCTATTCAGCTGTTATGAAAACCAATGTCTTGGTTATGTACTGTTTGGACTCGCGTGGGAACTGTTATATACCAGGCTGCCTGGTGATCTTCTCAACTAAACAATCTGATATTCATCCCCGATGTAGTAGCAGCTTGTATTTCTGCCTGTCTCTCAGTAAAAGTCAGTGTTTGATTTAAGAGTTTTATGATGGTGTCTTATTCCAGGAGAACATGGCAGATAGAAAACAGCAGCTATGGAGGCTCTCTGAGTTAACCAGTTTAGAATCCAGGAATGGTGTGGTGTGAGGAGTCCTAAGCAAGGGGAGATACACCCTGCCTTACCAGGAATGAACTAAGCTGAGAGAAACCACCTGGAAATGCAATCCTGGTGCTACAACTGGAACAGATAAAATCTCAGCACTGAAGCTGGAACCCGCACCTCTGGAAGCTGCGATTTGAATTTGCTGCTGCATCTGAATCAGCACAGCAGGGACAAAGAGGTGAAACCTTTGAGTGTGGGAATCGGCGAACGGAGTTGAGAGTTGGACTGGTGGGGACCCCTGCATTGACCTGCGGTGAGTGAGAGGAATGGGACCCTTCTGTAGATTAGGAGGCTCCAACAGAGGACATTCTGGGACCGAGCAGACTAACCGGAACAGGACGCTGCAGTGACTTTAGTCTCATATTCCCCTCTCAAGCAGGATTGGTGGGGAGCACTTGGCCTGGGTGACGCCACAGACTAAGACACAGTAGGCTAGACCAAACCAGGTCCCAGCGCCTGGCGGTACACCCTAGCAGTGAAGTCTTCAGTAGGTTGGCTGATCTGGATAGGTGGGCCCAGTAGAGGCTACCCAGGTCTATGTCTCCCTAGTACACTGCAGTGGGCGGGAACACCTAGCTGGTGCAATTCAAACAAACTGTAATCCACAAAGAAAGAAACTGGGCCTCCTTATATGCTTGTATGGAAGGAACAAAAAGTATGGGAAGAGGAAGCAACAAGCAAGGGTCCTCGGCCCCCAATCCTGAGAACACTGATCCAGGAAATGTAAATACAAAGGAGAATGAGGACAGAAAGCATGCAATATCAGACATGGCACCAATAGACATAAAACGATATCTCTGGAGCCTCATAGATGAATTCAAAAGTGAAGTATTTAATGACCTAAAGCAAGATATAAGTAGAATACTTAGAGAAATGCTAAGCACTGCCCAAGAAAAAACAGATGGTGGAATGGAAGAACAGAAAAAAAGGGGAGAATTGTTTGATGGAGAAAATAGAGAAAACATAGAATATGTGAAGCAAGTTCAAAGAGATTACCAGGAAACTAAAAACTCTATTGAAAGCTGGCATAACAGCTTGAAAGAAACTAAGGACAGATTATCTGAACTGGAGGGCAGATTTGTAATATGGAAGCATGAAATGAAAAACTTCTTGGAAATAACAAAGAAACAAACAGCAATAATACAAAGACTAGAAGATGATAAGAGGGTCTATAACTTAAGAATTAAGAACATAAAAGAAGAAGTAGAGACACAAACAAATGAACTATAAAGGCTATTCACAGAAATAATCCAGGAGAATTTCCCTAATTTAGCGAAAGGTAAAGATACTCAGATGTATGAGGCATACAGCACCCCAGCCACCTACAACCCAAACAGAACAACACTCAGGCATATAATAATCAAAATTCCAAAAGTCCAATATAAGAATAGAATATTAAAAGCCATCAGAGACAAGAAACAGATCACTTAAAAGGGAACACCCATCAGAATTACAGCAGACTTCTCAGCACAAGCCATCAAGTCACGAAGAGTGTGGGGGGAAATAATTCAAGCTTTGAAAGATAATAACCTCCAGCCAAGATTGGTATATCCTGCACAACTGTCCCTAGAAATTTATGGAAAAACAAGGTGCTTCCAGGGTAAAGAGGAATTAGGGGAATTTGCAACCACCAATTCACCTCTACAGAGAATACTGCAGGATATTCTAAAAAAGAAAAATATCAAGATTCCAGAAACAGTGGCAGAGAGGCCTCAATGAAAGGAGCAGAAAGCGAAATGAAGAAGACAAACTGACAACTAATGACAGAAAAAGAGCTCAACAGAAATGAGGCAGAGAAGGTTGGATGGTAGGAACAACTCTTTTGGAGAAAGCAAGACATTGTAATAGCTAGTGCTAATTTAATATCATCTTGTTTTGAAGTCCCATCAAGCTTTTGTTCTTCTGTCTCCAATGGTCTTAACATGTTGTATCTAATTGGATTTTATTATATGTGATAATATAAACAAAAACTTTTATGGACAAGGAGATTATACAGAAACCATTTTTCATTTTCTGTTAGTTGGTTCTAAATACCCTGTAATACTGTCATTCTCTTGAATGGTTTTACATTGTCTTGATATGTTTGATGCTACAGTATATGAAGTTATAACCAAAGATTTCAAGGAGAGAGACACTATGGTAACTACTTTTATGTTGGGATACCTTGTGGTGAAACACTATTTTGCTTAAATGGTTATGTTTTGACCTGTGCTGTTTTGTTGTTATGTCTTCTTTTATCTCAGTCTCCTTTTTTATTATTTACTTTTTTATTTTTATGTTTTTAATTAAGAGAAAATTTTTAAAAAGCAGGATATATTATAGTAACCCACTTTGATTTCCTATTAACTTGATTTGAAACCCTGTATTGCTCTCACCATCTTGTTTGGACTGATTTTCCTCTATTCTGTTTTGCTTCATAGTACCAAGTTCGAGAGTATAGGCAACAACTGTGAAGACAATAAGATTCATTATGATGCCCATTCTGGTTTGACTCTTATCTTCTTTGGAAGTCTTGTAATGTCTCCAATGTTTTGGTTTTATTGGTTTTGTTCTTTACTGTTTTGTTCAATTTTATTATAACTGATGATATAGGCAATTCTTTTTAAGATAGCAAAAGGCATTATGGTAACCAATGTTGATCACCTGGTATTTTTTTTTTTACATTATGTATTATGTCCATCCTTTTGATTTGACTGATTCTGTTTTGTTATGGCACATTTGGTTTTATTCTCTTCAAAAAAGTAATAAGAACTGTGGGAGTAATAAAACCCAAAATGTGCAATTGTCATTGTACAAAAGAGAGGAAAAGAAAGTTTTCTCAGGGATATAACTGCATGTATATTTAAGTGTATAAGACAGATAACCATATTATTGAGTTTTGTTGGATCATTGAACAGAACTGTTTGCAATCTCACTGTTTAAATGTCCATTTTATATGCTTTAATTTTGTAACTTGAATAACTTTTTCAAAGATGACAATATGTAATCTATTAACTAGTGATTTCCTACTGTTTATTTTTTCTGAAATTCTGTACAACTTGTACCCTTTTTCTGTTTTTTTTCCTTTTTCTCCTTAAATAAAATATTAAAAAAAACTTTATGTAGTTAAGGGTTACTGTCTCATCATTTTGCTGAGAACTTCTTTAAATATTTATTGGCAATGTTTCAGCGATATTTGCAGTAAATCATTTCACCTCTTGTTTTGTTTGAAAAAGAACTTATTTTTCCTTCATTCTTGGATGGGTACAGAATGCTAAGTTGACCTTTTTGTCTTCCAGTGCTTTCTTTATTCATTTTCCTGTCTCATGATTTGCATTGCTTCTTCTAAGAAGTAATCACTGGCATCTCAATATTGTTTCCTTTATGTAATTTTTTTCTTATATTGGCTATTTTTACAAATTTCATCATTGCCTTTTACCAATATGATTATGATATAACTTAGTGGTGGTGGTGTGGTAGTTGTCATGGTAGCATGCATCTTTCTTGTTTTAGTTCACTAATTCCTTAAATAGGTATCTTATGTTTTCCATGAAGTCTGAAAATAAACACTGTTACTTCTCAATTTTTTGCCTACATCCTCCTGTTAGCATTTGTATCTAGAGATCCCCACAAAGCCTCATGCATTCCTAAGTGGCTCCTTTGGGAAGTATTAGATCACGGGGTTCTCATGCTCATCAGTTGCTTATTATACGGATGCATTTGTAGGTAAATGTGACATAAGAAGGTAAAGCCTGGTTGGAAGAAAGTGGATCATGGGGGTGAGGGGGAGAGTGTGACCTGGAAAGTTCTGTCTGCTTTTCTCTCCCCTTGATCTCTCTGTACTTCCATCTACCATGGAATGTTTCTCCTCTGCCATGGTGCCCAGCCTTAGAGTTAGCAAATTATGAACTGCAGATTCTACAAACTGTGAGTTATAATAAGCCTTTCTTCCTTGTAGCTGTGGGTACTGGATATTTCTTAGCAATGAGAAAGTAACTATGATACCTCCTTTGTACATCCAATGTTAGAATTTTGTACCGGAAGCTAGTGAACTCTTTTCATTTTATTTTTACTTCTAGTTTTCTCTGTATTATGCTTTGAATATTTTCTGTATCTCTGCCCTGAACCTCAGTTGTCTCTTCTACAGTGTTTAATCTGCTGTTAAGTTATCCAAAGAATTTCTATGTCTGATATAGAATTTTATTTCTACAATTTTATTTTGTACTTTTATGTAATTTTCATAATCTTACAAATTTTCTTTTATAAAATTACATCTACTATGTTCAGATATTTTAAACATTGTTTGATTACAACAATCATATTACAATTATTTCTGCTAATGCCATAGTCATTTCTAAAATTGCCCCAATTGACTCACTTTATTACTAATCACTGAATTTTCTAGCCTCTTTATTTTTGAATTGTAATCATCTCATTATGAGTGCTAAGTTAAGTGGATATTTAATCTTTTTTGATATATTCTCAATAAACAATTCTTTCTCCAGCAATCACTTTATTTTCAATTGTTCATGCTTATTTTTTTCAAACTTTAGATTTAACTGTGTTGAATAAGTTTTACTTTAGTTCTAAAATAGTTGTCCATCTACAGTATCATTTTTCTTTGGTACTGCTTAGTATCACTACGGACTTAGCGAGATCTTAAGTGAAAAGATCAGAGTTCAAATATCTCTTATATTTTTATCTTTTGTATTTTTTGCACTTATAAATTCTGGTACTTTTTGCCACTAGGTAGACCTTACCTAAGTTTGTACAACTTTATTTTTAAATATTCAGGCAAGAGTCACAGAGTTTGGAATTCACCTCATTTGTTTCTTCACTCTCCATTGACATTTTTGTGAAACATCTGTTTTTTCTAAACTCTGAAATTTCATGTATCTTGCTCAGTTTTAAAGTTTATTTATAGGGGCTGGGGATTTAGCTCAGCGGCATAAGCGCCTGCCTTGCAAGCAGGCAGTCGTGAGTTCGATCCCCGGTACCGATAAAAAGGAAAGAGACAAAAAAAAAAAAAAAAAAGAAAAGAAAAAAAGAAAAAAAAAGTTTATTTATAGTAGTAGGTCTATGGTCAGTGACTTATCGTGACTACAAACTGAGTTATGAAGCATAGTCTCAACACTATTACCTGCAGCTTTTCTTATATCTGGTTGCCTCTAAATTCAACCTATGAATATATTGTGAAATTACTGATGTTTTTAGCATACATAAATCACTCAAAATTTATTTTAAAATGTATGAAAATACATTGTAAACACAAACAAAATGTCAAGATTATGTAATACATGTAATATTGCATTGTACAGGATCAGTCTTGATGTTCAAAATATGGTACAGTTTATATCTTAAATAAATAGAATTTTCACCTGATGAGGAAGAATTAATATAGCACCCCATACAAAATTTATAAGACAGTTACTAACTTAAATATGTATTAATGCATAACATGTTGAAAATATATCTACAAATATTGTGTGGGTAGACTTTGAGAAACAAACTATGCAATATGATGCAGTTGCTGTGGTGTGGTAAGATGTTCTTCAATCAGTTAAATTAGGACATGAGGCTATGTTGGAACTAGATTTTCCAGCCATTCGATTGCACTTTTGAATGGAAGTGTAATGTTTCTAAGATGTTTATTCACTTTTTACCTACACTACTAAATTTGTTACTGAGTATGAGGGAAAAAAAGCTGCCAAAAGTCTAGAATGAAATACCTATGAATTTCTGTTTACTATCCTAGGAGAATTCCTTAATGTTACTATTTTAGTAGTCATGCAAGGAAATTATATCCAGAGTCCTTAGCAAGGGGGCAATAGCCTCAATTTGAATGCAAAACTAATTTCTTTAAAGACTCATTTATACTTAGATCTTCACTTTGCAGTGAATATTTTCCACTGGCAAGAATTACATAGATGATTTATTTGAAAATAATGAGAAATAAAGAAAAATAATGAATCAAGTTACATCATGTACAAGTACAAATTCTCTTTGATGATAGTGATCACTATGTATGTCTAAAATATATCAACAAAATCTGATCTAAGAAAAAGGAAATAAAATAATTACATTGTCTTCTTTCACTAGGAAGCTTGTTTTATGTTAAGAGGAGCTAAACCAAATTCAAGGTCAGAGCTTTGAGCGTTTCATACTAACCTGCCCATGGCTATCTCCTAGACTAACCTTATACCTAACTTTAACACTCTATAGTTATAGTATATATTTAATTTTAATAGTTTCATAATCTTCCATCCCTGTTAGCATGACTTATGTATAACATAATATTCCTATTAAAGCACTTTGAAAGACATGGAACTGTAAGGCAAATAAAATATATTGATTCGAAAGTTTAAATAAAAATAATTTTAATAGATACTATTAAACTAATTTTCTTGATAAACCTTGTAAGAAAGAAGGTAGTGTTATCAAATCAGGCTAAATCTAAAGAGGGAACTACATACAATGTCTGTATCTGTGAGTGGTGGTGACACTGATGGGGTCACATTCACACCCAGAGCAGATATTTGCCTCCAAATACAGTGGGACACCTTCTCTGAATAAAGCACTAAAATCTTGCTCTTGTAAAACTAGAGCATAGAAATAACACCATATTATGTATCTACTGTAGAACATGAAGAAAGGTCAGAGTGAGGACACTGAATATAGCATTTGATGAAAGCAAAACATGCTTAAATCCCTTCATTAAAATACCACAATCTATGATTTTTTTTCAAAAAAGATGAGTAAGAAATTGCTGATGCATTTTATAGGTCTCAGAAAATGATTAAAAGGCATAAAAGAAACTTTTGAAACACAGATATCAAGAAGAATAAGCATTTTCAAAACTGTTTTAAAATAATAACATTTTAAAAAGCATAAAGTGAGAAAAAAATTACAGGCAACTATAGCCTGTATCATCTTAATACCCAAAAACAACTTTCAGAAGAGTCAATTATGTTATATATGTGTTGTTATTATATGTTAATATTCTTAAGTTTCAGATTAGCTAATAAGAATAATTTTAAGTATACTATCAGAACCAAATTATATAAAACAAGTATTTACCTTTTAATAATAGCAGAAATTGTCTGCACTATTGCTAAGTCTGAAGGGAGTTGGTTAGTAAACTTCCCCCATTATGGTAAGTTTGAAGTCATGAGAGAGCAGACAGGAGAATAGACTCAGAAAAAAGAAAGAGTTTAGGTGTTCTTTAGTGTGGAACACAGTATGCAAAAGAACTCATCTTTAGAGTTAAGTTTTCTGCTCAAATTCATATGCCCATAGTTATTTAATTTCGAATTTTCCTGAAAAAATTTGCCATTCATGTATTAAGAATGCCATATAACAATGCTATATGAGCACTCTCCTAACAGCTAAAATCATGTAATAACAGATACTTTTAAATTACTTTTTTCTGAGAATTCACAATTCAACTCAAAGGACGGGGAAGAGAAGTACAAGCCCACTATAGAGTTTTTAAATTTTCAAATTGTATGTTGATGCCGCATCTTACAGGGATAATATATTCTTCATAGAAATAATAAATTATTTATTAAAATAACTATATTTTATCTATTAAAGATAAAGTAATTATATTTTATCTATTAAAGTATATCTATTAAAACATTTTTGGTAGATGATAATATAGAATTTTAAATATAGAATATAGTGGTGGTGAACCTATGGCATGCATATTTCAGCCAGCTTAATAATTTTAGCATCCATATATTAAGCAATGTCATAAGCACTGAAAGTTCTAAAAGGCTCACTGTCAATGACACAAGTATTCAAAAGGTAGAAATACTACGAAATTCAATGAATCCACTAGCAGAAAATGTTCCCCCTACTTTATTGTTGAAGAACTTTTATTTTCATGAATTATTCCTTTATTAAAGAGTGTACTAAAAAAAAGGTTGCCAACATTGATAAACAAAAACAATATGAAAATATAACCAGGGGAGCTGTCCTGTAAGAATATTTGTATTTATGACATTCTCTGCCTGAACGTACACTGATAATGTAAGTCAAGTAATATCTGGCAGATGGTTTGATGAAAGTTAGAATAAGAGTAGCTGCAAAGGTAAGTAACTTATTTAGTAGTAACAAAGCTGAGGTACGTTAGTGTTTATACACACGTGTTATTAGTCAGGATGCTCTTTCATTACACCTGTAATACTCAAACATTATGACCAGTGTCTAAACTACACTTACTTTAGTATGACATGATTAAATGGGTGGTAATAGCTGAAATCTAGTAATTTATTTTTTATTTTTTAATTTTTTTTTTGGTACCGGGGATCAAACTCACAACCTTATTCTTGCCAGGCAGGCACTCACACCATTGAGTTAAATCCCAGCCCAATCTAATAAATATGTATGTAGATAGATAGATAGATAGATAGATAGATAGATAGATAGATAATGTGTGTGTAAACACACATATGTATATCTGTATAAATGTATGTGTAATGTGTGTGTGTGTGTGTGTGTGTGTGTGTGTGTGTGTGTGGGTGTGTGTGTGTAAAACACATGCATACAAGTTTTTTCAGACTAAGTTTCCCTATATAGTGCAGACTGGCCTTGAATTTGCTCTTGCTTATGTAGCCCAGACTGGTTTGAATGTGCAATGGTCCTCCTGCCTCAGCTTCCCAAGTGCTGGGTTTACAAGAATGTAACACCCTACCTGGTTTAAATTTGGCTTTGGAATATATACTTTTGATATATATTTTGCATGTATACATGCATTTGGTACATATGCATATATTTAACATTTTATCTATTTGGATGCAGTCTACTGCAGTAGTCTCTTTTGGGGGGAGGTTTTCTTCACTGGCTCTTTGCATTTATATATATCTTATTTATATGTGTAAATCATGACTTTAGGGTGTATAACACATATATCAATTAATCTGTTTCACATTAACTGTTAAATTTGTGTCAGAGATATGCAGTTGTTGACTTGTGAGATGGAGCTTAGAAGAAACTATAGAATAAAAGCAATGTATGTTCCCTGTATTATAAATTAATTAGGTAAACTAGTATAGCTGCTAGTAACATTCTTATGGAAGTTATAATACTGAGTTTCTAGTGTATTTATAACTGACAAGAGTTAGAAAGTATAGCATTGAAATTTTTATGGGCAGCAAGGTTTCGTCATATATGGAAACAAAGCACAAATCACAAGAGAAATAAAAGGAAAATTCAAAAAGATTTACCAACATTCTCTAGTAAAAACCTAACTATATTGTGTTCATAATAGGCCACCTGACTTGATAATCCCTACAAGTGGACATAAAAAGACTGCGGATATCATCTTCTCTGAAAATATGGCTTAAAGTTTTTGACTCAGTTCATGAATGATACTGAAATACTGTCCTCTAAAGTTCTGACATTAATTGAATAATTTATGTCAGAGTGGACTAATACCTATAACAAGGATAACAAAAATAAGCTATCCTAAATCACTTAGTGAGGGAAATATATAACTACTGAAAAAAGCTATGTTAAAAGTAAAAAAGCCATTTAAAAACATTCAAAGACACACTTTCTTGAGGTGATAATTAGAGATGGTAAAATGAACACATAAATTTTTTCTGATATAAATTTATTTTAAGTTTCATTTTATTTAGTCTCAGTAATATCAAAGAAACAAATGCGAAGTGAAGATGTTATATTAGTGAAAATCATAAGACTTCAAAGAAATTTTAATGTCATGGTTGTTCACACTGACCAACACTTCCAAGATGCTAAAGGAGAAGTATGTATCTTGTATTCCATTGGATATTCCTTGGCAGTTGCATTAAATAGCTTTCTTGTTGCTGAGATACAATACCCTACACCCACAATTTAAAGGAGAAGAGTCTGAGCTTTAGTTGCAGTTTATGGTGATTCAGTCCATGGTCAGTTAGTTTCTGTCCAACTGACCTCATGCCAGAAGGATATAGTGGAGCAAGATGCTTAGTCCATGGCAACAGATGTTTTTTTTTTTTTTTTTTTTTTAAATTCAAAATATTGTAGCTTCAAGTGCCGTGTGCTACTAATATGTGTTTTAAAAGAACTCAAAAATATGAGGGATATTGGTTTGCAATACTCGTCAATGCTGAGTCTAGATATTGGGCTGATTCATTTCTTTTCTAAATTGTTACAGTGTCTCTGATTGTATTGGCTTCTAGAAGCTTCAGTCACATGATCTTCACATCTACTCTCTAGATTTAAATAGTGCCAGCACAATCCCTATTGTTAGATTTCATTCTCTTGGCTTAGGTTTCATGAACATCCATGAATGTATTTCTGCTCACAGGGAAGTATGAAATGATTTGGTGTAACCTGGGTTATATGCATATGTCTTGGCTTATAGTGAGTGACAAAGAAGCTGCAAAGAAGGAAAGGAGCTACAAGGAAATGCTAAGGTGCTACATCCTTCTTCATAATGCTACCTCTCATCTTGTGCATAGTTGGTGTCATAGTAATGAAAAATGGTCTATCTGCATCCCTGGTCTTCAGTGTTTTCATTTGTTGAACTGAAATATATTTGCTTTCAATTGTGATAGTTGCACAGCCAGAGGAAAACATTTTGCTACATTTGTATGACTTGTGTTTGATAATCTGATGGACAGGAATTTTTCCTTTGAATGAAATAAAACCTATGGGAAAAAAATTGATGTACCTGGTAAGATATTAGCATCGCCACCAGGTTCCTTCCAGAGCAGCTCAGTGAGGCACAAATGTAGTATTTTCTTCAAAATGTTATGGCATAAAGATGGCTCCTTAAACCTATAATCTTCAAGAAATTTCATTTTAGAAATTTGTATGGGAAATCCAGGGAAATTAGGTCTTTCCCAATAGAATTTTCAGAGATAATGGGCATTTTTCAAAACTGTTCCATCTCATATAGTCACTATGGTCATATGTGCCTAGTAACTACTTGGGATATAACTCATGTTATAGAACTGAATTTTAAAATTTATTTAATTTTCAATAATTTAAATTTAAACCACTATCCTTATAAGGCCAGTGGCTACAGTTTGAAAATACAGCTCCCTACAACAAACTATGTGAGGACACACTATTGTTCACTGTTATTATATTCCCATGTATTACAAGCACTGGAGTATGGCAGTTCCTAATATTTGTTCCTGCTATGGTTGTTGGGAATGATTCCAATATTGGACATGTTGTAGCCACTGTTTGACAAGCACCATGGTAAATTCTGTAAGCTTTGAAGATAAATGTCTGCTCAGAGATATTCCACATCTAATCTAAAAGTAACTCAAGATATAACACATTTCTTAAAAGCCCAAAATGTGATAAGCAATGAAAAGTTTTTGTCCATTGAGGAGCCTCAATTTATCAAAATATTTTCCTAACAGAATATATGACGTACATTGTCAAAACTTTAAACAGGATCAAATATTAACCCTGTAAATTTGGATGAAGAGTTTTAATATGGGCAAATATTTAGATATGCAGCTTCACTCTTTTCCCCTACTAGATGAACTATTACTACAAACTACTAATTCAGTAAAAAAGCGTATTTGCCATGATTGGTTTCAGTTTAATGATCACTCATCATTCAAATGTGTCTATATCAGACCAATTTTGAGGCATACTCTTTCTGTTTTTATTACACTATATGCAACCAGAGTACAAGACTTTTTCTTACTTCTCCATTCTGAAAAAGAATGACACATTTAAACAAAACTTGACCACCCTTAGAAAATATTTATACAAAAGTAAGAAAACATACAAAAGAAAAAACTCTGCTACAGGGAGGTGAATATGATTTTATACTGTTTTTACAAAAAAGGGAAATTAGGCTAGGGATTGAGAAGGAAAACTTCATTGGAGAATGTTTCAATTTATTTTCCAGCTCTTAACTTGTAAGTCTTCTGACAGGTTCTTGTCCTTTCTATGCTCTAGTTTTTCTATCTGTGAACTGAAGGTAACCAGTGTCCACCACGTAAGGTTACAATGATTAAATTTTACATGTCCATTGAATATGAAATAGCACTCAGCAGCTTGTGTTTAACCAAGATTAGCTGTAAAATTATTAGTTATATCAAGGTGATAAGAACCTATCTCTAAAGAGATGTTTCTCTGTTTTATGTACAGCTTCCACAGGAAAGAAACCATCTGCTCTAAGTAGGGATTTCATTTAGGACAGGGAGCTATCTCAAGATCTAGAGCACTTTCGAAGAAGTAAAGTTGTCTTCATCTTTTTTCCCAGATTCTAGGATTTTTATCTGCTAATCTCTAAAGTTAACACTATGTGTTTGTCAATTCTGTTACTATAACAATTACTGAAGATGAAAGGTTTATTTATAGGAGTCTCAGGCCATGATTGGTTGGTCCCATTGCTTTGGGAATGTTATGCAGCAGCACACCATGGTGGGGAGCACTTGGTAGAAGAAACTCACTCAGCTCATGACCAGGCATGAAAAACAACAAAGTAGAAAATGAGCCCCATATCCCTCTCAAGGATTCTCCCAAGGACCTAACTCTCCTCCCCCAGTATAGGCTCCTGAAGTTTTCACCACTTCTCTGTAGTTCCAGGGGCTTTGGATTAAGCCTATATCACGTGGGCATTTGGGTGCCATTCCCGAACCACACTATAACAAATTAATAATAACAACCTTAACAAACAAACAAATAAATAAAATTTGTTTATTCCCCCATTTTCTGAGACACAGTTGAACTCTATTACTGCTTTTAGATAATCATATCAGGATATCCAGATAGCTTCCAAAAATGGTAAACACAAAATAGGCCTCATAGTTATTTTTGCAAGACTTGCAGATTTTACAGAGCAGTGACACTTTCACTGCTCATTTGACCTGAACTTCACAACTTTAAAATGAAAATTAGCATGCACATTTAATAAATAAAGCTTAAAATCATAAGGACAGTAGATAAATACAGGGTTGGTGTCAGAGTTATGAAACAAGAAGTTCCATTCTTGATTCCGATTCTTACATGTCCAAAACTAGTAGTAGGTTTTCTTTCTTTCTTTCTTTCTTTCTTTCTTTCTTTCTTTCTTTCTTTCTTTCTTTTTCTTTCTTTCTTTTCTCTTTGCCTTTCTAGATTTTAAATTTTTTGATAATGATATTTTCTTACTGGTAAAATAATTATTTTTGCTAGATTGCAATACCACTCAAAATATATAAAACACTATTTTGCTGAGTCCTAGGATTTCAGCATATTCCACAAACTTTTCAGAAGTAAATAATATACATAGCATCTCACTGTTCTACAAGGAACACGAAGTTTTGTAGTTTAACTTCAGTAAACTTTAAATAAAAATGATTTTAAAGACTATTACTTAAATTTTACTTTTATTCTGACATCCTGTTTATCTTATGTATCTATTGCCCCAAAATATAATATTACTACTGCAACTCAGATGTTTACGCACTCACTTCCATACTAACTATTGTTTTCTCTTTGGGAATAATTAATGTTCTTGCTGCACTTCATAGTTACTTTTCTCTCACAGACTCTTCCCTCTCAGATTCTTTAATTAGGGACTTTACTTGAAAGAGGATGATAAAAGGCACAAGGAGATCTGATGTCAAAGCAAAGTACCTAATGGAAAATTATTCAAGTGAATTCCATATTTGTTAGCATAAAACTTCAAAGAGATAATGAAAGATTTTCGAGCTTCTAACTGTGTTATTAAAACAGCAAAACAACAACAACACCAAATGTAAAAAGGGCACATTAATGAAGAAGTCTACAGGGTTCCCAGCTTATCTTTTCTTTTCCTCTTTGGTATTTCTTCCTGTGGGGGGAAGACTATCATTCCTTAATAGAGTGATATTATGAGTAATTTCAGTAAAGCTCTAAATATGCTACATAAAAAGGTTCATTTAGTCAAAGTTTATGATACTGTGACACCATTTGTGAGCCACAGTACAGGACCTGGCTTTCAATGCATAAAGATATCTGGTTACCATGACTATAATTACCATAATTTTACACCTATTAATTTTGCCTGTAGAATTAATTTCCATAACTTATGACTTGAAATAAAAACATCAGCTTATTCCATGGTTTCCAAGACCAGAATTATTATAAACCTTGTAAATGCCAAATGTTAGTATTTTTTTTTTCTTTTTCTCTTTCTGATTCCCCCAAACTGGCTCCTTCCTATTAAAATTCAAACAGCTGTGAAATGACCAGGCAATTTGAAGACAAATGGAAATGCGAAATGACCTTTTTCATGCTGAACAAATAGAGTGTTATAAACATACTTTCCAGTTGAAGTTATACAAAGCAAATTAAGAAATACCTAAGGCTATAATTTACTACAAAAATGTTTCTTAAATTCCTGACAGCTTCATTTAACTGACTAATTAAATTTGCTTGTAGGCATCTAAGAGAGGGAGTCTAATAACTACAATGTCATCTTGGAAGAACATGAAAATTACTTTATTGTGAGAAATATGTTTGTAATGGTCCAGATTTCTTACTAAACATTTGACAAATACATATAAGTAGTTATGCCTCGTTGTACTAGATGATAGTGCGGATTCTGTTAAAAGGTGATTAAAGGAAAATTTCACAAGTAATAGCTTGGAACTGTAAATGTACAATTTCTAAACAGTTTGCCAAGGGGATTATTTAAAGCATATTTCTACAACAAGAATAGTATGCGTTTATTTACATTTTGTTTACTCATTTCATAGAAATCAATGTATGTGGACAGGCAACTTTGCAGATTTCCATGTTTGATTGGATACAGTTATTTCCAAGACTGAACCAGAACAAATCCCACTCCCAGGAATTTGCATTTCCTAGATGAAGCCTGAAATGTCAGGAGAACTCAGAATTCAGAGTCCTTTCTACAAGCTCATACATTGAGAAAACTAATGGATTCTTTGATTTTTCTTCTGAAAAAAACAAAAATATTCTCTTTTCTTGAAGCATGTTGTAAGGCTGCGGGGAAAAATATTAAACTAGTTTTGCCAACAGTGTCTTGGGATGAAATTTATTATAAAATACCCTACAATCTTCTATGATTATACCCCAGAATCATGGATACTGGTCAAAACACTGATTTTTATCCCTTTGTTCTCTTTAGAAACAATCTGAGAGCTTGACATACAAAATACAAAACACCTGACAATGCTTAATAATTACCTTCTCTCATTATGGATAATTGTGTTATTCATTTCATGGAAATGACATTTAAGAGAAAAATGTGAAGTCTACAATTATATAATTATTTTGCCAAGTACTAATGTTTATGTGCTCTGTAAAAACAAGACTAGCTGACGGTTTACAGTTTCACTGCATGCACATAAAATATCCACATTTACTTTAGCTACTCTCTTCTCTCCTGTTAACCTGCAATCTCTGAGAAACCATGAAGTGCTGTTCGTTCATCACAGGAAGCCCCTCAGCTTATAATGTATTTTCAGACACACGAGTGTCATTTGCTATACATTCATTAACTCTTGTTGACTGCAAGAACTAAAATAAAACTAAATTAACAAAGCATGACTTTCAGGGAAGTTGGTAGATTATAAATGGGGAAGACCACAAGAAAAATCCTCTGTTGTTTTTATTATGCTGATGATATTAAGAAATATTCCCGTGATTATAAACATCAGTGTTCAAAGTCAGACATGGTGATCCCAGCACTCAAAAGGCTAAGTGTGATGATTGCCACAAGTTCAAGGCCAGCCTGTGATACCCAGTGAGTTCAAGGTCAGGCTGGACTACATAACAAGAACATGCCTCAAAAAAAAAAAAAAAAAAAAAAAAAATCGGTGCTCAAATGTGTAACAAAAGTGGGAAAATATTTCCTAATGCCAAAGTTTACACTATTATTAGTGGCAATAACCGGAGAAAATTAATCAAATGGACCTACAGTTCTGATTTCTCTTACTGCACATAAAATTTAAATTGAAGTCACATATAACTCTCCTATCAATCCAACTATATTTTAACAGGAAAGTAGGAATAAGCAGTGTATAATCAAAACAATGCTTCTTTTAATTTAATTTAATTTAATTTAATTTATGGAGTTCTTTCTTTTGTAGTGCTAGAAACTGAACTCATGGTAACATACATGCTACATCCAGTGAGCTACCTTCCCAGGAATTTTATGCTTTCTTTTTAAAAACAGTCTTGCTGAATTTCCCAGGCTTTTCTTGAACATGCAGTTGTTTTGTCTCAGCCTCAGTAGTTGAGATTATAGGTATGTGCCACCATTACCAGCTGGAAACCGTTTTTGCCGTGTTTTCATTTTTGACATCTACTAACTACAGACTACCACAAATACATCTATAGTAATCTCAGGGGAGGTTTATTTAGCTTACTGAAAGAAGATATATACAAAAGGGATCACAAAAGGTACAACCCGGCATAAAATGGGGAGGCTGGAGAATCTACCATATACTCTCTCTATTCATTTTGGTGATTTAAAGTGAATTTAGGGAAGTGGATATCAGGCTTGAATTAGGTGACAGCAGGAAGTGAATGAAAGTAATTTGGTCACTTAGGGTCAGGTATTATTTTGCTAAGAGATCTGAATTTAAAGTAGGGGTATAGATTTCAAGGTAAAGAAATCATGATTACTGAAATCACTGAAATCAGCAACAAAAGGGCCTAACCAGTTAGTGTTGTTGTATATTTGTATTGTCTGCTGTATTTGTCTCTATCTGGTTAGAGAGTAACCTATTATAGAATTTGTCTCTACACATAATTTTTTTTAAAATATTCACTTTGAAACAGGACATCCTAAGAAAAAGCTTCAAGCTGCCAGTTTCTGAGGTCATTTTTTAACTCTTAGAGAATATTAGTTATAATCAAGTTTGAGCGTGTAGGCAACTACTTTGAAGACAATAATATTCACTATGATGCCCATTCTGGTTTGACTATTATCTTCCTTTGAAGTCTTGTAATGTCTCCAATGTTTTGGTTTTATTGGTTTTGTTCTTTACTGTTTTGTTCAATTTTATTATACCTGATGATATAGGCAATTCTTTTTAAGATAGCAAGAGGCATTATGGTAACCACTGTTGATCACCTTGTATTCTACTTTTACTTCATGTACTATGTCATTCTTGTTTTGACTGACTCTGTTTCGTTTTGTCATATTTGATTTTATTCTCTTCAAAAAAAAAAGTAATAAGAACTGTGGGAGTAATAAAATCCAAGATGTGTAATTGTTATTGTAAAAAAGAGAGGAAACTAAAGTACTCTAAAGGACATGACTGCACATATATTTAAGTGTGTAAGACAGATAACCATATTACTAGGTTTTTGTTGGACCATTTAACAGAACTGTTTGCAGTCTCACGAATGTCCACTGTGTATGCTTTAATTTTGTAACTTGAACAACTATTTCTAAGATGATAATATGTAATCTATTAACTAGTGATTTCTTACTGTTTATTTTTTTTGAAATTTTGCATTACTTGTACCCTTTTTCTGTTTTGTTTTTCTCTTTAAATAAAATTTTAAAAACATTAGTTATAGGAGTATTTGTAAGTATTATTTTTGTGTGTAAGTCATGGATTAATACTAGATAGGTGATAAAGTGTGTCCTTCATCTAGATTAACTCATTTGTTTTAGACAGATTAACTTTTTTCAGATTTCCCCTTCATCCAGCTATTTTGAAAACCTTCCCGCAGCAATGAGCTCTTTCTATGGCATAATTTAAAGTGGAATCCTTGTAGCAGAAGTGTGATGTGAAAAGTGGAAGCTGCTTGGTATTCATCCTGTGAACTTCTCTTTCATATACAGTTCCACAAAGACTCATCAGACAACAGTTCATTCAGCCTTGTTCATTATCCATCTCATATTGTACTGTATAATTTTTCTTGATGTAATAAGCCCTTTATCTTAGAAAAACTAAAGAAAGAAAAAAGAGATGGACTGCATAATGTAACTAAATACTGCAGGCTGACTTTTAAATGCAACCGGGACATGGGACTCAAATGTTAACCTCAGTTTTGTTCTGTATCATTTTTTTCTACTTTTGTCTGATTCTATTTTTCTCATCGTGGCTTTATCTTTAGGAAGGTTCACTTTTGCCAGAAATTTAGACGGTATCCTGATCTGTCTGTTCTAAATTTAAGTAACAGAGCAGGGGCTCTTGGTGTCTTGTCTGTACTTCCGTGACATTCACTGCTTACACGCACAGCAATGGCATCTCACTGCCAACATCTATAGTCTCTCCTCTTGGGAGCTTCCTACTGGCTGTAGGAGGGAGGTAAGCTGATGCCCTGGAGCAGCTCTCAATTTATGTATCCTCTTGATAATTCTGCAGAATTACGCAGTGGAATTGAACCAAGATCCCAATGCAATAACCTCTACATCAGCACACTCTCACCAACCTGTGTTTCCCCCCACCCCACCCCACCCGCCACCCCCGGCTATGGTTTGTTCCGTCTCCATTTTACTCTGGGTCACATCCCTGATTACTTCAAAACCTTGTTTCAAGCCCCACCCCCCCTTATAGAAAAATTAACCAAACACAAGTGGCCCTAAAAGGAAGTTCTTTTATCTTGTAGATACTAGGAAAATTCTAAGTAACCTTAGAATTTGGTCCCAAGTCATACACCATCTGTTTGCCTAAGGAAAGAAACACAATGTTTTTCATACATAAATGGATGCACCTATTGTTGAAAAGGTACTACTATTAATTAGGCAAAAACCTCTATATCCATCAACTTTGAGATACATCCTAAATAAAAACATTGTATGAGCCAAATGATATGCAACATCTACTTACAGGCCCCAACAAACACCAAGTACATTGTTATTCAGCCCTCCATACTCTGCTAGTTAAAGTAGTAGCCTAAACCTGAGTAGTATCAATTGCAAACAATTTTAGTCTATTAAATGATGCTTGTTCCCTGATATTTAATTAAATTCCTTTAGAAAACTGATTAACAAAATTTAATAACTTTGGGAAAGAAAAAAATTTTATTGTTATTAATAATAAGAAAAAATTTAAGAGACATTAATGAAAGTCAAACCAGAAACAATGTCAAGAATCCTTCTAACATTAAGATTTCCTTCTATTTTGTTATGTTTGATATTATTGTATGTGAAGTTATGTTCAACTATTTCGATCAAATAAAGAGATATTATAGTAGCTACTGTTAATACTGAGTTGTTTTATTGTGAAGTGCTGTGTTGCTTACATTTTTCTATTCTGATCTGCTTTATTCTGTCCTCTTTTGCTTTATTCTTTTTAAAATAAAATTTAAAAAGATTTCATGTATATAACTGTAATATACCAAAAGGATGTCACTGGGAAATTACAAGTTTACCTATGGAAGGAAGGACACTTTTTAATTAGAGGGATCATGAGAAATTCTAGAACAAAGAATTCGTATTTTAACATTGGCATAAAGAATCAGTTGTCTCGTCACTGCAGACTGACTAGAAAGGGTCTTCCAGATAACTGATGCAGACACACAGTGAACAAATTCTGCATCAGATGTGCACAAGCATTACATCTGCTAGTTCATGGATTCTCAGGCATGGGCTATGGACCAGGTTACAAGATGTGCGAAGATTAAGAGATATCATTACTTCATTAACAATACAAAACAACCAATAAACTCAAAAAAGCCTTCAGTGTTAGTAGCAAAAGTACATTACAATTGGCTAGTGCAGGTTCTGAGTAAATACAACTAAAAGAGAAAGGACAAGATAATCTTAGAATAAAAGAAAATGAAAATTATACAAATGTATTGTATTGGATTTACTAGTTCAATTTTTCTATCTTTTTATTCATAGGTAACATTTTTATTGCCCTAAATAGACCTTCGATGTTTCTATTTCTGCAACAATTTATGCTTTGCTCTCAGGTGAGATTGAGAAAATCTGTTGATCACCTTGATGGTTTTAGCCATGCAGACATTGAAAGCTAGTAATCCTACAGTGTGAATTCACAGGACCTTTCTTAGTAATTAGAAAAAAATAAAGCAAAACTCCAACAAAGTCCCAAAAGATAAACTGTTTTTTCCCATAGTCCTGCAGGAAGAGGAACAGAAGATAAAAATAAAACAAATAAATAAGAGTTTGAAGAATTCAAATTTTTGGTGAGTTCCCAAATACTGTATTTGTTAAGTCACTGTTTCAGTGAACATAAAGACCACTGAAAAATAGTAGAGGAATAAGCCAAAAGATGAGGAGAAAATAAAGAATGATGTTTTAGTCAGGGGTTATGACTAGAACAATTAGAATCAGGACACAGAATTTATAGTATTATTTATGAAGGTCACCCAGAGTTAACACAAAAAAGTGCAGAAAACCTATCCACAACACCAGAGACATAGACTATTTAGCCAAGGGCCTGAATCTCACAGCAATGTCCTACATGAGTCCAGATAAAGACCCAGAGCTCATGACAGTGCCTCCCATGAGTCTAACTGGATATCCAGAGCTCACAAGAAGGATTCATACCTGTCTGTTTTACAGATCCGTGCTGGAAAAGCCCAAAGGTCAGCTGTGGAAGCTAGAAAGTCTATGCCAGCAGGGTGAAGGAGCTGTGCTGATAGGTTGAGGGGTCAACACTGAAGCCCAGAATCATGCTTAAAACAAAGACCAGGCTTCCCTGAAAAGTACCACAGCCATCGTCAGTGACATGGAAGTTCTGAGCACCTCCGAGGATAAACAGTCAAGTACAAGCCAGGAAGCCAGTGTGATGAGTTTCTCCTGGAGATTAAGTTGCACACATCTCCCCCTCTGGAGCCAGGAAATGATGTTCAATGTAAGGACCAGAGCTCCCCACAAGTGAACCACAGCCACTGTCACCAACAGGGTCCCGAGCTCCTCTGCTGACAATGGTTGAACTCACACTGCGGAAGCTGGTCATGAGGAGCTCCTCCAGGACAACCAGTGGTTCAAACAGCAACACTTAGGATAACCCACAATGCTGCAATGCCTCAACGCAATAGCTTCTTCTTCTCCACGTCTCTTATTCTTGCTGGCAACTTTTCTCTGGTGGAACATCTATGCTCAGCACCATGCTGATTTAATTCAGCTGGTGTTAAGTTGACCACCAGTTTTTAATTCATAACAGACAGGAATTCTCTGTTTGTAGGGAGAAGTAAACTGTTTTCACCCCCGCTGAAAAGTCTGAGGAAAGCGCCAGCTCCTAGGGGCTGTGCACATGTGGACGTGTACACAGGAAGGAAAGGTGTAATCTCAGCTGCCAGGTCTCCAGCTATAAAATCGAGGAGTTGGCTAAGGATGTCTTCAAAGTTTCCTTTGACTCTAAATATTATTTTTCCATTTTTTTAGACTAATAAGAATTTTTTTAAAAATAAACAATAAAATAAAAATACGCTCCATAAAACTATTTTGTCTAATGAATCAATTGTAAGTTCATTGCAAAAAACATGCTCGATGCTCTGCACCATCTGAAGAAATTAACAGTGTTTTAGTTTTGCTTTAGAGAGGCTTTGAAGAAGAAAGTATCTGGACACGGATCACCATGACATTATACTCCCGTGCAGTGTCTCTCTATCCCAGCTCTTAAATGCTGGGCTTTTAAGAGCAACTAAAAAGGAAAAAGGGATTATTTTCCTGCACTCAGAGAGTGTAAGAATACTGAGACTAATAACACCAGAGTGTTGTAGAAGCCTCAGCCCGGATCTAAAATAGAACCTAAACTAATTTAGTAATCACTTCAGGTTGACTATTTTTCACAAGCAAAATTTGAGGTTTTACTTTATATCTGTTTTTGTGTTTCACAGATGTATTTAAAAGATTAGAAAGACAATGTGTGAAAGGCCTTGTGCCGCTCTAAGGGAGAGGTACACAAGCATAATGCTATTTTTAATCATGATTATGTTGCAGTTTATTTGTGCTTGGCGACTCCATTTGACTCATAAACTTACATTCCAGCAGTAAAAACAAATGTGCTTTTTCCTTACACAGCATTTCATATCTTCTTAGGGAAGGCAAGATTAGCTATTAGACTTACAGGAGGTATATCTTTATGTGATTACTGGTCTTTTTAGCTGAAGAAGCTGTTTGAACTTCTGTTTTCAGATTTTATTTCTATCATTTAAAATTCATTTCAATTAAGACTTATTATACAGCATCAATAATTATTGTACTTTACCTGCAGATTTCATAAAAGGACAGTAAAAAGTGTAAAAAATGGAGCGATCAGTAAAAATATTTTGTATCATTTTTAATTTTCTATTGTTAACACGTAGCCAGTTAATAAATATAAAATACTGCCAAGTTATTTGCTGTGCACAATTAAAACATGAAACTAAATTTTTTATGTCATTGAGTGTTTGAAAAATAACTACTCTTATAGGCTTTATTTTGCACCTGAAATTTCAACTTTGTGATTGTGTATGGTAAAGTTAATTGGTAGTAACAATAATAGCAGTCACTTATGTACCAGACTATATTTTAATATTTTTTTTACTATTTTCCAGGCAGTTTTTTAACTAACTTAACTTCCTTAAAAATTTTGAGTGAAGTACTGTTATTTTATTTAATAGTTTAGAAAAATATGCCATGAACTTTGAGGAATAACTTGAGTTCTTATAATACTGCAGTAAGTTTTTTGTGACAAAATAGCTGAGTTGATCAGCTTACTAAGAAGGATTATCACTTTATGTAAGAGACTTCAGTGAAGAGTTGCTTGGCCCTATTACCTTTAAGCCTGTGCTGAGGCAGCATATCGTGGAGGAGACATGGCATAGCAGTCTGCTCACCTTATAACTACCTAAGTTCTTTTGGCTATGCCCTGCCTTTTAAAGGTCCCATCATCTCGCAATAGTCTCATGGAGTGGGGACAAATCCTTAACACTTAAAGCTTTGATGGACACTTAATCAAGCCATAGCACAACTGGGCTGTGAATGTAGGCAATCTGACATGAGTCCATACACTTAACACACCTTGTATATAGGATTACTTTCCCAAGAGACTTCACTGATGTTTCGGGACTCTATTACTGTGCAAAAGTTAGTGATATTACCATTCTAATCTACTATAACACATTCCTATACAGTATCAAATAATTCTAAATCACAGTGAGGAGTCGGAGCATAGAAACTGCAGTAAATTGGAAGACACCGTTTAAATTCTGAAACTCTTCTCTTTATTTTTAAACTTTATTTAATATTTTAACTAATGGATCGTCTCCATACATTTTGATGGAGTACAAGATTATATGTTGATACAGCATACACTGTGCTGTGTTTAAATTAGGTTAAACACACATCTTTTCAAACATTTATTTTTTTATAGTGAAAACTTCCAAAATTCTTTCTTTTAGTGTTCTGAAATCCTTAGCATTGTTCTTACATTGTCACCTGTAGCTACCTATTGCACCATAGCATAACAGAAGACCTTGTTGCTATTTAACTTTAACTAGAACGTGGTGTGTATTGTTAAGTTTTTCCCCAGGTTCCCTTTTCCCTTTTCTGCTCATATCTGGTAACCAGAGTTTTACTCTAAAATTGTAGATCAACTCTGTATAGTCTGTAAATACATGTGAACATGTAGTGTTTATATTTCTGTGCTTGTTTTATTCATTCACAAAAAGCAGCAAAAGTCCTTTCTTGAGATACCATGGTGCAGCTGGTTCGAATTATTATGCTAACTGGTACCACTTTTTAGATACCATCTTGCCTTTAAAGAGTTATTTACTCACCTTAGGCCAAAAGTCACTGCTAGCAAGGCAAAAACTTCTAGGAAACAGGGTCAATAAGGTTTTTGTGCAAAGATAAAATATAGATTCTCCAATTTTGATTACAAATTAGTTTCTCTGAAAATAGTTGAAGTAGATATGTGTAATTCAACGAGCAAATAAGTTTCATTGCTATAATTCGAAGAAAACACAAATTGACAATTCCATTGATGTAGGTTTTTAGTATTGGTCACACCCTTCTTTTTTCCTTCCTTTTTCTTTCTTGGTTCTCCTCCCTTCCTCCTTTTTTCCTTACTCTCCTTTTTTTTCCCACATGAAATGTGGGATCCTTGTGATAATCATTAAGAGAACTATGGAAGCAACTTTCTGTAATTCACTGTTCTCTGGGATAATTTCTGTACTCAATTAGATCCACATTATGGTGGGAAAGCAAAGAAGCTCATAGATTTGCCAGGCATAGATGGAACATTATATTTCACTTTAAATAAGTTATATTAATAAAAAATTTAAATCAGTCAAGTTTTTGCAGTAAAACTGTCACACCTACAGAACAAATTATTGAGATATGTAGTGTTTTACTTTTTTTTTTTTCTTTCTTGGTACTGGGGATAGAACTTACAACCTGGGGCTTGCAGGCAGGCACTTACACTGCTGAGCTAAACCCCCAGCCCTATAGTGTTTTAACAATGGGTCAGAAATATCATTATATTCTCTGTGGAGTCATTGGTAAGTGACATATTTAGAAATTAGCTTCTCTTCCTATACATCTTGCATCTCAGAACACATTCATAGATTTTGTGGACTGCAACCAAGTAAAATAGGTACCAGTATTCTCTTCTTCAGAAGTGGAAACAAGGTTCCAAATAAACTGAAAATTTCACAGTGTCATTTAATGCCACAGTAGAGCTAAGACCTTAACCAAAATAATTGTTTTAAATTTAATATTTTATATTCTGCCATAGTGGTGAAAAACAATTTCTACTATATAATTCCCTAATGATAGAAAATGACAGATTTTGAGTGGCAAGTTCAATAAACTAAATTTTAATTTATGATTAATTAGGGAAAAATATTTGAAGATGCAGTGTTAAAACCATGCTTGAGAATATATATTTATTTCTCTAAAATATCAAAATATGTGGTTCAGATGTTTAATATTATATTAGTTTATAAAACAAATGTCTACTAACAGTGTTTTACTCATCAGCTGAATGTGTCATGATATACTATGAACTTTTTTTAGCTCTACATTGGAACAAGACTACTAAATTTTTGCTTTGGTTGAAATAGACAATACTGCTAGGAAGCATGTCCAGATTTGTTAAAGATAGACGTAATTTAATTGATATCTCTATTCCTTCTTTGCTGTAGGCCATATGCTACAACAGAAAGAATTTTCATTTGAGACAAAAAGATTTGGAATTGCATTTCTATTCCTCTACCTAC
Organism: Cavia porcellus; assembly: GCF_034190915.1. NCBI lineage: Eukaryota > Metazoa > Chordata > Mammalia > Rodentia > Caviidae > Cavia > Cavia porcellus. The sequence goes on from NW_026947484.1 coordinate 87,590,818, forward strand.
CATCTGCATGATATTAATCAAGCTACCGTGATGGACCTCTCTCATGCTTGATCAACAGTTTCATAGAATATCTTCATCACTTTCTATTGCCAGATTCCTCAGAGCTTTGCTTGCCTGCCAAGATCTCTCATCTTCTTTGCTTGATCCATCACCAATTTTTTCCTCTGGATCTGTGCTTGTTCATAATCCTGAGTTACAGTCATTCCTAGCCTAAATGATGCCAGTTAAACCTCAAGTGACAATGCTGCAGATTAGAAATGCTGGACTCTGGTCAACAGTACGGATGGCTTGACCATTATTCTGCCAATAACTTCTGGCAAAACTTGAATATTGTCTCTTTGCTAGGCCTCCACTTCTGGCTTCTCTCGTCTCTCCATTTTCGCTCTTCTCTCTTCCTCTCAATAAGCATGGAACACAGTCTCATGTTCCTCGGAACTACTGGCCATCAGTCTAGTCAAGCTCAGTGCTACTGCATGAGCTTGATCATGCTACTGCATGAACATGATCAGGCAACAGCTTAAAAATGTACTTTAAAAATCCGTTTTTGATAAAGAGATCTTATAAAGACTAAAAACTTCAAATTGTGTTTTTTGTTTTTTGGTTTTTGTTTTTTTTTTTTTTTTTTTTTTTTTTTTTTTTTTTTTGTCTTCTATGAGACAGAGTCTCAACTATACCATTCAGGCTAGCTTTGAACTCACTGCGTAGCCCAGGCTGGCCATGAACTCACAGCAGTCCTCTTGCCTCAACCTAACAAGTACTGGGATTAGAGCCATGTACCACCACACCCAGCTCAAACTAAATTAACAGAATTTTTTTTGTTCAACTCTTATTGAACAAAACAGATTTCAAGCCTACATACATAGATACATTCAATCATCACAGTAATTAATTTTGCCTCTCCCACAAATGGTCTTGCTGTACTTCTTAATCACTTTTGTCCTGTTTTGTATATTTTCTGTAGGTTGCTGCTGTGCAGTTTTCCCTAAAAGACTTAATTCTCAGAGCTGTATCATCAGGCTGTTTGGCTATCTGCATTTGTGTTGGGTTTGATCACTGCACATTTTCACTTGCAGAAATTCAACTTGGAAAGAACAGAGAGACTGAGATATTTGTAACTCAGTCTTCAGAAGGCAGAGCATAGTCAAAGGCTGTAACACTCTGCTTGGGAAGTCCATGGCTTCACATAAGTTCCCCCTAGGTCATTAAAACTGTTTCAAATTATTTCTCTTCCTGGTATTGCCAGTCCAACTTTGGTATCCTTCATCACCCCACACTTTAGTAAAGTGATAAATTCTTTTTAATTACTTTTGAATGCATTGCAAATTCTCCTGGGACCTGACTAGTATGATCTGTATTAGGTTTTAACATTCAGTGTTCAGTCTCCTTTATGGAACTATTTGATCCCTGAGAAGAGTGGGAAGACAAAACTGATAGAAATAGTTTATGACTCTTCTATCAGGATATTAAAATGCAATTTCTAGCTGAAGACAGCCATAGCTTATAGATATAGAAACACATATAAAAACAGTAAAATTTAATAGAACGTTCTATATTCTTTAATAATGTTTAAGACAATTCTATAAAATAAAGAGATATTTGAGATAAAAGACCGACTATATGATATTTTCCTTCCTTGTTCCATTTATTTTATAACAGAGTTTTAAAGATCTTATTCAATACAATTTAGAAATTCTCTGCTTGAAAACTTGGTCTGTACTATGGTTGGGAGAGTCTAAAGATTTTAAGTTTTCCTGTTCCCTTTAACCCCTTTTGAAGGTGTAGCATTAATCCATCATTTGCATATTCTTTTTCTAGTAGAACAGATGAACAGCACATGGAACTTTTGGAACATCAGGTGAAATCTCACATTAGACTTTCAGAAGAGATATAGTCGTCCTTACTAATAATCTGCAAGAAAATATTTGTTTCAGAATTCAACAGCCATCATCTGGAAAAATTTTCCGTCATCTACTCAAAAATTTCATATTTAGAAACATTTGCTTTGACTTCATTGTATTAATTTTAATATTAATCTACAGCATTAGCTTTAGTCATTATGTAACATCTACGTTTTCCTGCTTTATTCTCAGCTATTTTGTGGCTGTTATCGCAGAGGGTGCTGCTTCTGTTTCCTCCAGAGCTCACTGCTTGTCTACATTCACTCAGTCTCTTTTGATCAGTTATGGCAATTTGACAGGATTCCAGCTTATTCTGAGAGTAAAAATATGATGTCATTCTCATTCCTGAAGTACAAAAACTTTGAACCGTGCATTCCTCATGTTCTTTTCTTTTATTGACTAAATCCTATGTAATAAATGCCTGAGTAGGAATGCACTGGTGAATGATAGGAATGTATATGTGAAAGGCAGTACAGTCAGTTTCTATATAGTTTCAGCTAATAAGTACTTTTGATCTATCTGTTACAAAAATTAACTTATCTTCACTAACACAGATGCTACAACAAAAATTTCTTCCCTTTTAATTTTATGAATTGGTTTGTCATTTGTACAGTACATTTACTTTATTATATATTAAATAAATGTCACATTTTTCCTGTTTCACAAATAAATCTAGTTTACAAATACATTTAACAATTAAAGATGATTCAAAAATTTTAATTCTCTCAGGCTTTTATCATGAGCAAAAACATGTATTTTTGGTGTCCATTTTGCTAACTGATGGAGGAGACAATCAAATAATGGCATAAATGATGCATGTTTGTAACTGGATATGACTATTTTAAAAAGAAAAATGAATACAAGGTACCAAAATTGGAGAACTTGGCTTGGTCTAGGAGTGATTCTTTGCTGAAGTGATGTTTGAGACGAAATGAAGGAAGATGAGAATTAAAGTGGGAAAACAAAGATGGAGCTTGCATCTCAGGCCATAGAACACTAGACCCACAGACACTGATGACTGAGGAAGCGCTTGGTGGAAGGCTATGGTGCCTAGAGACAAGCAAGTCAAAAGGTTTAAATTAAATAGACATGGGAGCCAGAGCACACAAAGCGTCCTAGGCAATGTCCCCCACCCCCATTGGCCTCTCTGGACATTGAGACATGGCTGCCACCATAATCAGAGCCCTGGCTTTGTCAGTACTCGCTGTGGATTCTCATGATTACTCTGAGCTCACCCTTCCCCCTCCCTTGTAGTTCTTCCTTTTCCATTAGAATCCTTACGGTCTCTCTCTTTTCTTTTAACAGTTTTTCCATTTATTTTCCCAGCAATTGTTCCAGTCCAAGTTTTGCTCTTCCAGACCTTACCATTACCTTCTAAAGAAACAAAGTCATCCATTTCCTCTTTCCTTGGAAGGAGCTGCTGTGACTTCCTAAATAAGACTGATACTGCTTGATTTTCACTGCTAATTCATAAAAGGCAGTACAGTCCCAGCTGACTTTTTCCTCTTAATGTGATCACTCCTGGGTCCAGTCATTGTGCTATGTATGATTCATGGAAAGTCCTCATATCTGTGTTCCATTCAGAAATCCAAGGTAAGGTTTCCACACTCAGTTATTATCAGTAACCAGATGTGCAAGAGAAAAAACTCACAAAGAATTCCAACTTCTGTTTCAAGCTATTCCCCAAGGGATGACGAGTAAAACAAAACTAAGTGATCCCCACTGAGTCAGAGACAAACTGCCAGCATGAGCAAAATAATACTTTTCATTATTTTCTTGTACTATGTTTGGGAGCAAATTTTTTTCTTACATATAGAAATAAGTAGTCACAATGAATATATTTATTTCTGTTGCCATTGTTAGGTAGTTTGCTTTAATGTAATATTGCCGTGAAGCATTTTTTTTCCTACATTAGATTTTATAGGCTCAAATTGTTACTCTGTTACTTTCTAACTACATAAAAGGATACATGTTAGCATACACCATTGTCTTTGTGAAATTGGGAAAAATTTGTAAAATTGGTAAATATTGTTATTTAATGACTAAATTATATAATTTATGTAAAATATTTATTATAGCACAAGGTATATGTTCCTTAAATGTGTGTTTTCATTTTAACTTTGAAACTTTGAACTTTTCTAACGTTATTCCATTATTGTATTACATGTCTTGGTTTTTTTTTTTCCAGAATTCCTACCTACATCCTGTGCTTCAAGTATGACTTTCTTCCAAGTGACATTTTATTTCTTTGTCTTAAGTAAAATATTAGGTTCTGTTTGAAACCAGTTGCACACTATAGTTTTAGAGATTGTCTTACATGCTTCAGTATCTACTTCTCCTCTTTGCAGCATGTGGTTAGTATTGCATAAAGTAAGGAATCAGATGTTGGGGTAGTTTAAAAATTTTGAGCTCCCTTACAGTTACATGACTTTCTAGTAGAATGAGAACCACAAAAACTGTGACTACAGAGAAAATAAAACAATACCCAAGGAAAATTTATTTGCTGATAAGATTTTTAAGTGAAATGAGGTAAAATTTGGAGAACTACAAAAGGCAAAAATTAGTACTGCTATTTAGAATGGTTGAAATAGTCATGTTGTTTATTTTTTAAGTATTATAAAAGCTGAATTTAATTTTTAATTTTGTTAATTTAATTTTGCTTAGTGTATATTAATTTTATAAAATATTGGGTTTCGAAAAACTTGAAATTTTCATACATACAACAACATATTTTGATTGTATCCATCCACACATACTCCAAAATATCCCTCTCCCTGCTTTGGGCCCCTCTTTTATTCTAATAGTATGACTTCTACTTTCATGTCTGTTTCATTTTATCTTGCTTTGCTCTTTCTTTGTTTATTTTGTCTTGTTTTTAAAATATAATATTATGAACGAAATTATGTTACACTCATCCTTGTAGGCTTGGTTTCACTTCTGCTTTACATGAATTCTAGTCCCTTTCATTTTCCTACAGTATGATTTCATTTCTTTTTTAGAGCTGGACATTATTTTATTGTTTATAAATACCATGTTTTCTTTGCTAATTCATCTGTTAATGGACCTTTTATCCTGGCTATTTTGAATCTTGCTGTAATAAACATGGATATACAGGTATCTCTGGAGTATGAAGACTTTAATTTCTTCCAATATATACCAAGAAATAGTATGTGTTGGTTGTATGTATGTGTTAGCTCTCTTTATTTTTTTTAAAGAATCTCTATACTGATTTCCATATTAACTATACTAATTTACATTCCCATCTACAGTGTATAAAGATATTCTTTTTCTCCACATTCTCAATGATTTTTATTATTGTTTATACTCTTGATGACAGTCATTCTGACTGGAGGGAGATGAATATAGAAGTAGTTTTGATTTCTACTTCCTTAATTTAAAGTCATCTTACTTCTTTTCAGTAAAGTCTGATTAACTCATTTTCCCTTAGGGCTATTGGTATTTTTCAGGGTCAAGATTCTGAGTCCTTTTTATATACTAGATACTAATCCTTTTCAGATGAGTAACTGGAAAAGTTCTCTTCCATTTGTAGGCTATTACATCACTCTATTTATTGTTTACTTCAAAATATGAAAAATTTTTAATTTGATTGAATCCAATTTGATGATTCTTGCCTTACATTCCTGAGCCTTTGGAATCCTATTCAGGATGTGTGCCGGTGATTTATTACTTCTAGTGTTTCCTCCATATTTCATAGCAGCAGTTTCAAAGTTTCAGGTCTTGTACCTAGGTTTATGATCCATTTTGAACCAGTTTTGTACAAGAGTAGAGACAGAGATTCAGTTTTATTTGCTGCTTACCAGAACCCAGTTTTTCTAGCACGATGTGTTAACAAAGCAGATTTCTCTGCAGCAATAGATTTTGGTCCCTTTGTCAAGAATCAAATAACTGTAGTTACATAAATTTATTTCTGTGCTCTCTGTATGATTTTTTTTTCTTTTTATTTTTACACCAATGCCATACTATTTTGTTTCTATGACGTGGTAGAATATTTTGAAATGGGGTACTGTTATGTCTTCAGTTTTCTCATTTTGCTCAGGATTGCTTTTGCTATTCTGCACCTTTTGTATTTCTAAGCAATTTCAGAGTTTTTAAATTCTAGTTTTATGAAGAATATTATTGATATTTTCATGGGAATCACATTGAATCTATGTATTACTTTAGGTTGCATAGCTATTTTAACACTGTAAAATTTTGTCAATCCATAAACACAGAAGATCATTCCATTTACTAGTGCCCTATTCAATTTCTTTTTTTATTATTATTTTAAAAAAATGTTTAAAGGAAGAGATTAAGATAAAAAGGACATAACAACATAATAACACCGGTCAGAACAAAACATTTAAGCAACACAGTGTTTCACCACAAGATAACCCGACATAACAGTAGCTACCATAGTGTCTCTTTCCTTGAAATAGTTGAGTATAACTTCATATATTATAGCATCAAACACAACATGACAGTGTAAAACCATTCAAGGGAATGAAAGTATTACAGGAAATGTAGAACCAACTAACAGAAAATGAACAATGGTTTCTATATTATCTCCTTGTCTATAAAAATTTTTGTTTATACTATCACATATAATAAAATCCAAAAAGATACAAGATGATAAACCAATGGAGACAGAAGAAAAGCTTTATGGGATTTCAAAACAAGCTGATATTAAAACAGCACTAGCTATTATATTGTCTTGTTTTCTTCAAAATAACTGTTCATACAATCACAGACAATAAAATCAAACAACCCAGAATAAAACCATTCCAATTAATGAATGAAAACATTATAAGGCTTCAAAGTAATATAACGGGGAATCATGTTTTTTTTTTAATTTTATTTAAAGGAAGATTAAACAAAACAGAAAATAGGTAGAAATATTACATAGGTTCAGAGAAAAAATAAACAGTAAGTAATCACTAGTTGGTGTTTACATATTGTCATTTTACAAATAGTTGTTCAAGTTACAAGAGTGGAACATGTAAAGTGGGAATTAAAACAGCGAGACTGCAAACGGTTCTGTTCAACTTTCCAACAAAAACTTAGTAACATGGTTGTCAATCCTATACACTTAAACATGCATGCGGTTATCCATATCTTCATTTACATTTAGATTAAATACACTAAAGCAGGTTAAAATTATTCTGAATAAAAAATAATAGTATTGCTGGATTTCACATTATGACACTCCATGATCAGCATATTCTGTTCTTATATTGAATTTCTGGGATCTTGATTATTATATGTCCGGGCATAGCTCGGTTTTGGTTGTAGGTGGCTGGAGTTCTGTATGCCTCATATATCAGAATATCATTTCCTTTTCCAATGTTTGGGAAAGTTTCCTTAATTATTTCTGTGAATAACCTTTGTAGTTCTTTTGTTTGTATCCCAGCTTCTTCATTCACATTTATTCTCAAGTTATAGATCCTTTTGTCATCTTTTAGCCTTTGTATTGTTACTGCTTGTTTCCTTGTAATTTTTTTTAAAGTTTTCCCTTTCCTACATTGCAAAATTGTCCTCCAGTTTGGATAATCTATCCTTAGTTTCTTTCAAACTGACTTGCCATCTTTCCATAGAATTTTTAATTTCCTGGTGATGTCTTTGAATCTGCTTCATGTATTGTATATTTTTTTATATTCTTCATCAAATGGTTCTCTCCTTTGCTTGAGTTCCTCCCTTCTTCTATCTGTGTCTGCTTAAGAGGTGCTTAGTGTCTCTTTTATTAATTTTTTATATCTTGCTTTATTTGGCTAAATATTTCACATTTGAACTCGTCTATGAGGTCCCAAATATATCTCTTTATGTCTATTGGTGCTGTGTCTGATATTGCATGTTTGCTGTTCTCATTCTCCTTTGTATTTACCTGTCCTGGGTCAATGTTCTCAGAGTTGGGACTTGGGAACTTTCTGCTGTTGCTTCCTCTTCACATCTTTTTTGCTTCTTTCAGGAGGCCCCAGTCTCCTTCTTTGTTGGTTACAATTCTTCCGAAGCACACTGGCTAGATGACCCTTCCCAAAACGCTGTGTGCTAATGAGTTGCAGACAGGAACAGCGTATGCTGGCCCCACCCCTCGGGATCAGTCAAGTGCTCTGGCCTGCACTGTATTACTTTGCGCCACCTCCCCTCTGGGTGGCAGCAGCTGGAGCACAGCAGCAGTGGCAGCAGTGGTGGTGGTGGAAGCATACTTTGTGCCACCTCCCCCTCTGGGGCAGCGGTCATGGCAGGAGCAGGGGCGGGGCACCTGGTGGGTGCTGAGTCATTCCCAGGCGTTTGGTGACAGGTCTTGCCAGTGGCTCGGAGGCACCAGAGGCGGCAACTAGAGTGTGGCAGTGCTGGGATCAGTCAAGTTGCAGTGGCATGCCCTGTATTTCTTTGTGCCACCTCCCCTCCAGGTTAGTCAAGCTACGGTGGCCTTCACTGTCAGTCAAACTTCTGAGGTTTCACTGGGTTAGTGTGGTTAGTGTGTGCCACCATTGTAAGGATTTGATTTCGGATAACCTATTGGGTCTCAGCCGGGTCACATGACCTAGGCCTAGCTCACTCCACCAATCCTGTTCAGGAAAGGAGCAATTGGCTGATGTCACTGCTGCCCCTTGTACTTGCAGGTCCTGCCTGGTCCCAGAATGTCATCCACCAGAGCTCCCCTATTTATGGAAAGGCTCTACTCCAGTCACTCACCACAGGTCTACATAGACATCCTGCTAACACAGCTCTCCTTTTAGTTCACCAACCCCTGAACTCAATGTTGAAGCGATAGGACCTTGGATGGCTTGGCAAGTCACCTTAATTTCTTCTTGGGACAAAAGAATTCATCTCCAACTGTTTGGGGCTCCTCACTCTGTATTATGTTGAATTCTAAGTTGATTTCTCAGTGAGCTTCTGTAGCCAGTTGTTATCTATCTACCATCTCTGCTACTCCATGGGAAATCATGTTTACCACATACTTTTATTTATTCTTACCATTTCTTACACTATAAGGAAACTATTTGGTATTTATACATATGAGTTTGATTTCTTTTGCTTATGAGTATGGTCTCAAGATGTGCCCATTTATTTATAAATATCTCAATGTTATCATTCTTTACAGCTGAGTAGTATTCCATTGTATAAAAATACCACAACTTTTTAATCTATTCCTCAGTAGATGGACACTAAGGTTGTTTCCAAGATCTGGCTATTACAAATTGTGCTGCTATAAACATGGGTGCACATATATCACTGTGGTATGATGCTTTCAGTTCTTCTTGGAATATGCCTAGAAGTGGAATAGCTGAACAAATGGGACTTCCAATCCTAGCTTTTTGAGAAATCTCTAGACTGACCTCCACAATGGTTGCACCAGTCTACTCTCCCACCAACAATGCAGGAGAGTTTCATTGCCCCCACATCCTCTCCAGCATTTGTTGTTGGTAGTTTTCTTGATCCTGGTCATTCTTTCAGAAGTGAGATGAAATCAGAGTGGGTTTTAATTTGCATTTCGCTAATGAGTAAAGATGATGAACACTTTTTCATGTATTTATTTGGCATTTGTATTTCTTCATCTGAGAATTGTGTATTCATCTCAGATGTCCATTTTTGGATTGGATCTTTGAATTGGGGTCTGATTTTTTAAAATTCTTTGTTTTAGACAGAAGTCCTTTGTCTGAGAGACAGCTCACTAAGCTTTTTTCCCAGTTTGTGGGATTTCTTTTCAATATGCTATAAATTTATTTTGACATGAAGAAACATTTTAATAAGAGGCAATCCCAGTTATTGATTCTGGGAAGTGTAGTCCATGCAGTTTGATTCCCGTTCATGAATTCTCTACCTACTCCTATGCCTTCAAGGTTTTTATCCAATTTACCTTCCAATAGATTTAGTGTTTCTGTTTTAACATTCAGATCTTTGATTCATTTAGATTTTAAGTTAGTACATTGTGATAGGTATGGGTCTCGTTTTAGTTTTCAGCATATGGAAAGTCAGTTTTTCTAACACAATTTATTAAAGACTCTTCCAGTGCACATGTTTGGCCTATTTATCAAAGATAAGGTGGTTGAGTGTGTTTGTAGCTGTGGTTGCATCTTTTAATCTATTCCATTGATCTTCAGCTCTGTTTTTATTCCAGTACCATGTTGATTTTACTATAGTTTCTTTGTGGTATAACTTCAAGTCAGGAATTGTGATGCCTCCTGACTTGCCTTTGCTGCTTAGAAGTGTCTTTGATATTCTAGGTCTCTTCTGGTTCCAGATGAATTTTAGGAGTGATTTCTCTAGATCTCTAAGGTATGTTGATAGTATTTTTATTGGGATTCCATTGGATCTGTATAACAGTTTTGGAAGAATGCCCATTTTAACAATATTTTTTCTTCCTACCATGAACAAGGGATGTCTTTCTACTTTCTGAGATCCTCTTCAATTTCTTTTTTCAGTGTATTATAATTTTCCATATATAGGCCTTTCACTTCTTTTGTGAGAATAATCCCTATATTTTTCATTTTTTTAGTTCCTAGTATGAAGGGTGTGGCTTCTCTTATTTCTCTTTCTGTGATTTTGTTGTTATTATATAGGAATACTATTGATTTTTGAGTATTGATTTTGTATCCAGCAACACTGGTGAATTTATTTTATATATCTAGGAGTCTTTCAATGGAATTTTGTGGATCTTCTATGTAGAGTATCATGTCATCTGCAAATAATGATAAGTTAACTTCTTCTCTTCCTGTCTTTGCCCCTTTTATTTCTCTCTCTTGTCTAATTGCTCTGGCAAGTATTTCCAGTACTATGTTAAATAGGAGCAGTGATAAGGGACATCCTTTTCTTTTGCCCAATTTTACAGTAAAAGCCTTCAATTTTGGGCCATTAGTATGATATTGGATGTTGGTTTGTCATAGATTACCTTTATGATATTGAGGTAAAGACCATCTATTCCAGTTTTCTATAAGGTTCTTATCATAAATGAAGGCTGGACCTTATCAAAAGCTTTATCCACATTTATAGAAATGATCATGTGATTCTTACTTTTGGCTTTATTGATATGGTGGATTACATTTATTGATTTACATATGTTGAACCATCCCTGCATGCCCAGGGTGAATCCCACTTGGCCACGATGTATAATCTTCATGATGATTTGCTGCATCCTATTTGTCAATATTTTATTGAGGATTTTGCATCTGTGTTCATTAGGGAGATTGGCCTGTAGTTCTCTTTTTTAGCTGGAGCTTTTTCAGATTTTGGTACTAGAGTAATATTTGCTTCTAGGAATGGTTTAGGAAGGACTGCTTCCCTTTCAATTTTATTGAAGAGTTTGAGGAGTGTCATCATTAAGTCTTCTTTGTATTTCTTATAGAATTCTGCAGTGAATCCGTCGGGGCCTGGGCTCTTCTTTGTAGGTAAGCACTTAACTACGTTTTCAATTTCATTAATAGAGATTGGGTTATTCAGCAGTTTTACATCTTGACCTAGCTTTGGTATTTCATATGTTTCTAGGAATCTCTGTTTCTTCTGTGTTATCAAACATTTGAGAGTAGAGGTTTTCAAAATAGGTGTTAATGATCTTTTGTATTTCTACAGAAATCTGTAGTAATTTTGCTTTTTTCATTCCTTATTGCATGAATTTGAGCTTTTTCTTCCCCTTTTTAAATAAGATTGGCTAGGGGTTTATCAATTTTATTTATTCTTTCAAAGAACCAACTCTTTGATCATTGATTCTTTGGATTGTTTTCTTAGTCTCTGCTGTATTAATTTCTGCTCTGATTTTCATAATTTCCTCCCTTCTTTTGGCTTTGGGCTTCAGTTGCTCTTCTTTTTCTAGATGTTTGAGGTGTAGCATCAGATTATTTATTTTTATTCTTTCTCTTTTCCTGATGTGGAAATTCAGTGCAATAAATTTGGACTGCTTTCATAGCATCCAACAGATTCCGCTAAATTGTATTTGCATTTTTGTTTGTTGTAGGTATTGTTTAATTTCTTCTTTAATTCCCCCTGTGACCCACTGATTACTCAAGAGTGTGTTATTCAATTTCCATGTTTGTGGGATTTTTGCAGTATCTTTCATCATTAATTTCTAATTTCATGGTGCTATGATCCAATAACATGCATGGGATAATTTCAACTCTTTTGCATTTATTTAAACATGTTTTGTTGGCTAATATATGGTCTATTTTAGACAATGACCCATGTACTGCTGAGAAGGAAGTGTATTGTTGTTGGATGGAACACTCTGTATATGTCTATGGAGTTCATTTGTTTACAGGTATGACTCAGTTCTGTTTTTTCTTTGCTGATTTTCTGTCTGGTTGATCTGTCCTTTGGTGTCAATGGTGTGTTAAGGACTCCTGTTACAATTGTGTTACTGCTAATTTGGTTTTTCACTTCTGTTAATAATTTCTTTATATAATTGGTTGCTCTAGAAGTTGGTGTGTATATATTTAAGATTGTTATCTCTTCCTCCTCAACCTGTATGTAATGACCTTGCTTATCTCTTCTGATCATTCTTGGTTTGAAGTTCACATTGTCTGCAAACAGAACAGTTACCCTTGCTTTTTGGGGGGTTCCTATTGCATGAAGTATTGTTTTCAATCCTTTGACTTTTGGTCTGTGAGTATCCTTTTGGGTTAGATGGGTTTCTTGTAGAATATAGTTGCATATTGTTTCTTTATCCATTCTGCCAGTCTGTGTCTTTTACTTGGCGCATTGAGACCATTTGCATTAATGGTTATGACTATTATGTGTTGGTTTATTATTGACATGTTATCTTTCTGCTGTTGCATCTTTATCTTTCTGTTCTGTTCAATTGTCTGCTTTGCTTAGTGGTTTTTGCATAAGTTTATCTAAACTGTCTTTCAGTATTCTTTGCAGGGTTGGCTTGGTGATCATGAAGTTCTTCAGCTGTTATTTGTCATGGAAGTATCTTATTTCTCCGTCCATTTTGAAGGACAGTTTTTCAGGGTACATCAGTTTAGGTTGGAAGTTGTTTTTCTTTAGGATCTGAAATACTTCACTCCATGCTCTTCTTGACTTTATTATTTGTGCTAATAAGTCTGGTGTGATTCTGATAGGTTTTCCTTTATAGGTGATCTGTCTCTTCTCTCTGATACCTTTTAATATTCTATTTTTATGTTGGATTTCTGGGATGGGAATTATTATATGTCTGGGTGTAGTTTTATTTTAGTTATGACTATTTAGAGTTCTATATGCTTCACTGATCCTGATGTCAGTTTCCTTTCTCATGTTTGGGAAATTTTCAGCTATTACTTCTCTCAATATCCTCTTGACATCCTTTATGTTGTCCTGTTCTTTTTAATTTATCCCTGTCAATCGTATGTTGTTTTTCTTTGCATCATCTTGTAGCTGTTAAATTGTTATTTCCTGAATCCTTGTTACTTTTAAAATATCTTGCCTTTCTTTTTTACTAGCTGCAATCTTGTCTACGAGGTCTGAAATTCTATCTTCACTTTCATTGAGGTGGTTTTGACAACTTTCAATGGAATTTTTGATTTCCTGTATATCTCTTTGCATCTCCTTTATGTATGCAGTTTATTTCTTATATTGTTCATCCAGGGATTCTACCTTTTTGTTTAGTTCTTCCAGTTTTTTAATTGTGTCTTCTTTAGATATGTTCAGCAGCTCTTTCATTTCTTTTATCATTTCTTCTTTTACCTGGGAGATTATTTCTAGTTTGAATTCGTTTAAAGCTTCCCAGAGTTCTTTATTTCAGTTGCTATTATTTCAGGTATTTCAGGTGTATGACATATATTTTCTTCTATGTACATAGCTCCTAAGGTTTCTTGGGATGGGCTGGAAGTTTGAGATTGCATTTTGGTCTTTTGCTTTGTCATTTTCCTATATTTCTGTGCCTCAAGTGTTGTTCCAAGGCTTCCCATGCATGTGTTGGAAATTGTCTCCTGTGCTTAGGCTCCTAGGACTAAATGGAGGTTGCTGAGCCTGGTCCAGTTAGGCCATCAGGCCCTGTCGTGCCACCCTTAGTGTTCCAGGTAGCTGGGCAGGCACCTAACCACTGTGGATGATGGGTTGAAGCTCTCCCCAGGTGAAGACCAATGCCCTGGAACTCACTTGACCTGCTCTCAAATCCCACAATTGAATAAGGTCACTGGGCATAATATAGTTGATCCACAAAACATCCCAAGGCTGTTCTAATGCACCTGGACTCTGGATGGGTTCTTGAGCTCTGGAAGAGATGATTTTAAAGTCCCCTGGGGCTTGAGGTAGTGCATGGACTCACTCCAGCTGCTAGCTGCGTTTCCTGGTTTGGGAGAAGGTCACTGGGTATGTCCTGGGAAGGTCTGAAACCTGCCAAGCACAGCCTAGTGTGGCTGAGCTCTGAGTGGGTCCTTGAGCTCCAGAAGAAATGATCTTAAAGTCTCCTGAGGCTTGAGATGATGCAGGGACTTACCCTAGCCCCTAGCTGAGTTTCCTGGTTTGGGAGAAGGTCCCTATTCAATTTCTTATTTCAGTTTTCTCCAGTTTTTTATTGTAAATGATGCACCTCTCTAGTTATGTTGACTCTTAAATTTTTTAAAGTTTATGTGTGAAATTACTTTCCTTATTTTTTTTTCTCTCAGCTAGATTATCTTCAGTGTATGCAAAGCTTTTGAAGTTGTTTTTAGTTAGTGAGTTAGTTTGCTTTTAGTACTAGTGATTGAGCCCAGGGACTTTTCATTGAGTCACATCCCTGAGATGGCTGGCTGACTGGCTTGCACTCTCTCTCTCTCTCTGTCTCTCTTTCTCTCTGTCTTGCTGTCTCTGTCTCTGTCTCTCATTCTCTCTCTCTCTCTCTCTCTCTCTCTCTCTCTCTCTCTCTCTCTCTCTCTCTCTCTCTCTCTCTCTCTCTCTCTCTCTCTCTCTGTCTCTCTCTCTCTCTCTTGCTCTCTCTATTATTTATTTATTATTTTGAGACAAGGTTTTACCAAGTTGCTCAGACCTGGTTTAAATTAACAGTCCCAGTTGCCTCTCAGGGCACTGGCATTACAGGTGTGCCTCACCACACCCGGCTGCTATCAAGTTTTTAGTATTGATTTTGTATCTTGCTAACTTACTGAATTTGTTTTTTCAGATTCAAAAGTCTTTAGTGTCTCTGTCTTCAGTAAATAAGTAGGCTCTGATGAAATATTTTCCTATTTATTCCTTTTTTACCTTTTATTCTTGCCTCCTCATTGCTGTGGTAAAATCAAGTGTGATATTTGAACAGTGGAGGTGATAGGAGACGTCTTTACCATCTTCCTGATTTTAGATGAAATGCTTTTACTTTTTTCCCATTCAGGATGGGTTTGTGGTAAATGGACTTTAATATGTTGAAGCCTGAGCTTAGCTTTTTCAAGGCTTTTATCATAAAGGAATGACTTTTATTGTGTCAATTGAGCTGATAGTGTAATTTTTATCCTTAATTCTTCTTACATTGTGTATTATGTTTATTGATTTTTGTATGGTAAACTGCCCTTGTATACCTGGAATAAACCAAATTTGTCCTGTTATATAATCTTTTAAATATGCCATTGAACTCAGTTTAAAATTATTTTATTAAGAATTTTTTCATCTATGTTTATTAAGGATATTTATCTAAAATTTACTATTTGTTTCTGTTGCTGTGTCTTTGGTCTTGGTTTCAGGGTGATGCTGGCTTTGTGGAGTTGTGTTTGAAGTACTTCTTCACTTACTATTTTATACAACAGTTTGAGAAGTATTCATGTAAGTTCTTTAAAGATCTGAATTTCCTGCATGATGGCATACACCTGTAATCCCATCACTCAGGAGGCTGAGGCAAGAGTATCACCATGAGTTCAAGGCCTGGAATAAATTGCCAGTTTAAGGCAAGCCTAATTCAGAACTAGACCCTCTTCTATTAAAAAAAGAAAGACCTTGTTTAAAAATAGATCTGGTTTAAAAAATGAAAACAGTAGGGAATCCATATGTTTCTAGATTTTTATTTGTTTGGAATGTTTCATTGCTCATTTTTTATATTATCTGTTTCACTTTGATAGGTCACAATTTATTGTAATACAAGCTTTCAAAAATAGGCCTAATGACCCTTTAGCCCTCAATGATTCCTATTGTTACATCTCTGTATCTCTCTAATTGTTTTGTCGCCTCAGTTTTCCTTGCTTATTTTTGCTCAGGGTTTATCAGTCCTATTTATCTTTTAGAAGACCCTCCTTTTGCTTCATTTATTGTTTTATTATGTTTCAGCTTTTATTAATTTCAAGTCTGAATTCCATAATTTCCTTCCTTCTGCTGGGTTTGGCTTTGATTTGTTCTGGTTTTTCTAAGACCTCAGGATGCACTAGGCTATTTATTTAAAATCTCTGATTTCTTGATGTAGATACCTATACCTTTAAATTTCTGTGTTAGAATTCCCTTTGCTTAAAACCAGAGATGCTGGTGTTTGTATTTTCATTTATATTTGAATCTAGAAATATTTTTTATTTTAAACTTAATTTTTTTTTCATTGACTTACTGGTCATTTCAAAGTGATTTTTTTTTCAGTCTCTTTGTGTAATTTCTGTGGTTTCTCTTACTGTTGATTTCTAGTATCTTTTTATTATTATCTGATAAGTTACAGAAGTATTCATGTATTTTGAATTATTAAGACTTATTCTATGTCCTAAATATAATCTATTTTGGAAAATGCTTCCTAAGCTGCTAGAAATAATTTATATTCTGCAGTTTTAGGGTAGATAAGACCATTTGATTTGTGGTTTGACTTAGCACTGATGCCTGTCTGTTGGTATTTTTGTCTGGTTGATACAATTGGCAATAGTGAAATTCTCAAATCAGTTATCATTGTATCGGTGCCTTTGTGACCCTTTGTGCCTAGTAGTGTTTGTTTTATGAAATTAGGCATCCCAGTCTACATAATTTACATTTATTATAAAATATTTTGGGATGTTTCACCTTCCAATATGTTGTGGCCTTCTTTATCTTTTTCTCCTTTTGTCTTCATAATCCATCATATATGAGCACATTTACCCTTGCTTTCAAAATCCAATTGTACTCTATTCTTTTACTTTAAGTTTGTGTATGTATTTCTTGGTGAAGTATTTCTCTGATCTGCACTGCAGATCAGTCCGTGGGCCTTCGCCTGGATAAAGGATGGGGATGAAGGGCAGGGCAAGAGAAAAGAGAGACAGAGGCTTGGCAGGATTCCATTCAAGCCTCGTTTATTTTTAAAATGGCTACAACTTATATAGGGTGGAGGCGGGCCAATGGGGCAGGAAGAGGACACAGAGTGTTATCTGATAGGTCATCATCACATCCAGATATATGATGTAAGCAGGAGAAGATTATGGGTAATGTAGGCAGACATGAGGATCATGGGAAACGTAGGCCGAAGCAGGAAGTTGCTTATGTCATGCGCATTGTAGGCAAGGAGAGGATCATGGGAAATGTAGGCTGACACACAAAATGCCCTCAGGTGGGAGGGGCAGGGCAGCAGCAGCCATTCTGAGCCGCTCCCTACATCTCCTCCCTTATTATATATATTTTTTAGGAACATGGCAGGCCCTGGGAGGACAACGCTTGTCTTGGGTCAAGGACTCCTCATATGAACCCAATCGAGCCTTACCCGTCGTGCGCCTGCAGGACAACTGTTGGTCCTGGGCCTGTCTTAGGTGGCCGATTGGTGCTACATATGTGTCCTAGTTGCCTGTCTCTGGCTGCCTGTCCAGTGCCTCAGGGCATTAGGGCCACAGTATCATGTGGGCCGTCGGTGGGTGTTCTTTCCCTATAAGTTTGTTGTTCGGCCATATCCAACCGATGGTACTGTACCTGAATGGGCTTTGCCATAAATGTGTCAATCCTGTTATTAGCATTATTAATGAGCATCATGATCCTCTGAAAAATACAAGGTCCTACAGTAAGCAGTAACAGCAAGGCGGCTGGGGTCCTAAGAGGGGGCAATGTAAGGGAAGAGACCCTCCCACATGGAGGAGACGGTGGCTTCTCCGAGGCACTCTTTTTCTCTCTTTGAGAGGCTCTCTTAGTTTACTCATGGACTCTTTGATGACTCCCGAGTGGTCAGCATAAAAACAACACTCTTCCTTGAGGGCAGCACATAAGCCACCCTCCTTCATAAATAGGAGATCTAGAGACATCTGCGTGCAGAGGAGGAGCTGGGCGGATCTGGAGTGCCTGCAGAAGCCCCTTCCGTTGTCTGAAAGACTGAATATTTCTGCAAGCATGGAGGGATCGCAGGTTTCTGAGGCACCTCAGCCTGTGGTGAGTGCCCAGCACAGTCTGCCCAAATCTCAGACTGTTCCAGACCCCCCAGGCTTCTGGGTGCAGTGAAGTGGAGCAGTGGGTTAGAGGCCACTACAGGTGCCTCCCCATCCCTCCCGGCTACACTTGGAGCTCTGCTGAGCTCCAACGGATGGGCGGGCCTACACTATCCCCCGAGCCCAGCCACGCCTAGCCATCTGCCTGCAGAGGAGGAGCTGGGCGGATCTGGAGTGCCTGCAGAAGTCCCTTCCTTTGTCTGGAGGACTGTGGATATCTCTGCAAGCAGGGAGGGATCACAGGCTCCTGAGGCACTGCAGCCTGTGGTGAGCACCCTAACCCGGGTGTGATTGAAGAGCTGTGGATCTTCCAAGGGGCAGGTGGGCGCACAGTGTCCCTGAGGCCCAGCTTGTCTGGAACTGCAGAGTTCTGAGCAGGCAGAAGAGGGCCACTGGTTCTGTAGGCCCAATGGCTTGGGGTAGCGCGGTGTCAGAGTCTCAGTAGCTCCAAACATAGAAGGGGATTTTCAACAGATCTGGAGGAAGCTTTCAACTAACACTTGAAACACAGAAATATAGAAAATGACAAAACGAAAGACCAAATTACAACCTCAAACCTCCAGCCCATCTCAGGAAACCCTAGGAGCGATGTATATAGAAGAAAATATATCCCATCCACCTCATATATTGGACATAATAGCTACTGAAGTTGACAAGCAACTCCAGGAAGCTTTAAAGAAATTCAAACTCGAAATAATCTCCCAGATAAAAGAACAAATGATAAAAGAAATGAAAGAGATTCTAAATATATCTAAAGAAAACACAGATAAAAAATTGGAGGAACTAAACAAAAAGATAGAATCCCTAGACGAGCAATATAAGAAACAAAAAGAATACATAATGCAGATGCACAGAGATATACAGGAAATAAAAAACTCCACTGAAAGTTGTAAAAACCGCCTTAATGAAAGTGATTATAGAATTTCAGACCTTGAAGACATGATTGCAGCTAGTGAACAGGAAAGGAAAGATCTTTTGAAAATAACAAGGAATCAGGAAACAACAATTCAACAACTGCAAGACGATGCAAAGAAGAATAACATAAGAATGATAGGGATTAATGAAAGAGAGGGAGACAACATAAAGGATGTCAAGAGGATATTTAGAGAAGTAATAGCTGAAAATTTCCCAAGCATGAGATCAGAAACTGACATCAGGATCAGTGAAGCATATAGAACTCCAAACACTCATAACCAAAATAAAACTACACCCAGACATATAATAATCACCATCCCAGAAATCCAACATAAGAATAGATTATTAAAAGCTGTCAGAGAGAAAAGACAGATCACTTATAAAGGAAAACCTATCAGAATCACAGCAGACTTCTCAGCACAAACGATAAAGTCAAGAAGAGCATGGAGTGAAATATTCCAGATCCTAAAGCAAAACGATTTCCAACCAAGACTGATACATACTGCAAAACTATCATTCAAAATAGATGGTGCAATACGATACTTCCATGACAAGGAACAGCTGAAGAACTTCATGAACACCAAACCGACCCTGCAAAAAATATTGAAAGACAGTTTAGATACACAAAGGAAAAAACCACTAAGCAAAGCAAATAATTAAACAGAACAGAAAGATAAAGATGCAACAGCAGAGAGATAACATTCCTACAATTAACCAGCATTTAACAGTAATAACCATTAATGTAAATGGTCTCAATGCACCAATCAAAAGAAACAGACTAGCAGAATGGATCAAGAAACAAAATCCAACCATATGCTGTTTACAGGAAACCCATCTAACCCAGAAGGATACTCACAGACTGAAAGTCAAAGGATGGAAAACAATTCTTCATGCAGCAGGAATCCAAAAAAAGGCAGGAGTAGCCATTCTGTTTGCAGACAACGTGAACTTTAAACCAACAATGACCATAAAGGACAAAGAAGGTCACTACATACTCGTAAGGGGAAAACTCCAAGAGGAAGAGATAACTATCTTAAATATATATGCAACAAACTCCAGAGCAACCAGTTATATAAAACATTTATTAACAGAAATGAAAACTCAAATTATCAGTAACACAATTGTAACAGGAGAACTTAATACGCCACTGACACCAAGGGACAGATCAACCACACAGAAAATGAGCAAAGAAATAACAGAACTGAATCACACTTGTGAACAAATGGGTTTGATAGACATATACAGAATATTCCACCCAACAACATCAAAATACACATTCTTCTCAGCAGTACATGGATCATTGTCTAAAATAGACCATATATTAGCTCACAGAACATATTTAAACAAGTGTAAAAGAGCTGAAATCATCCCTTGCATGTTATCGGATCATAGCGCTCTGAAATTAGAAATTAATGATAAAAGATACTGCAAAAATCCCACAAACACATGGAAACTGAATAACACACTCTTGAGTAATCAGTGGGTCACAGAAGAAATTAAAGAAGAAATCAAACAATACCTAAAAGAAAATGAAAATACAGATACAACTTACTGGAACCTGTGGGATGCAATGAAAGCTGTCCTGAGAGGAAAATTTATTGCACTGAGTTCCCACATCAGGAAAACAGAACGAATACAAATAAATAACTTGATGCTACACCTCAAAGAGCTAGAAAAAGAAGAGCAAGTCAAGACCAAAGCCAAAAGAAGAGAGGAAATTATAAAAATCAGAGCAGAAATCAATGCAATAGAGACTAAGAAAACAATCCAAAGAATCAACAAAGAGTTGGTTCTTTGAAAGAATAAATAAAATCGATAAGCCCCTAGCCAACCTTATTTTAAAAAGGGAAGAAAAAGCTCAAATTCATGCAATAAGAAATGAAAAACGAGAAATCACTACAGACCCAATAGAAATACAGAAGATCATCAACACCTATTTCGAAAACCTCTACTCTCAAAAGTTTGATAACACAGAAGAAATAGACAGATTCTTAGAAGCATATGAAGTGCCAAAGCTAGATCAAGAGGATGTAAAACTGTTGAATAACCCAATCTCTGTTACTGAAATTGAAAATGTAATTAAGTCCTTACCCACCAAGAAGAGCCCAAGCCCAGATGGATTCACTGCAGAATTCTACAAGAAATACAAAGAAGACCTAATGCCGACACTCCTCAAACTATTCAATGAAATTGAAAGGGAAGCAATCCTTCCTAAGTCATTCCTGGAAGCAAATATTACTCTAGTACCAAAACCTGAGAAAGACCCAACTAAAAAAGAGAACTATAGACCGATCTCCCTAATGAACACAGATGCAAAAATCCTCAATAAAATATTGGCAAATAGGATCCAGCAAATCATCAAGAAGATTATACACCATGACCAAGTGGGATTCATCCCAGGAATGCAAGGATGGTTCAACATACGCAAATCAATAAATGTAATCCACCATATCAATAAAGCCAAAAATAAGAATCACATGATCATTTCTATAGATGCAGAAAAAGCCTTCGATAAGGTCCAACATTTATTCATGATAAAAACTCTACAGAAAATTGGAATAGATGGTCTTTACCTCAATATAATAAAGGCCATTTATGACAAACCAACAGCCAGCATCATACAAAATGGCCAAAAATTGAAAGCCTTTACTTTAAAATCAGGCACATGACAAGGATGTCCTTTATCACCACTCCTATTTAATATAGTACTGGAAGTACTAGCCAGAGCAATTAGGCAAGAAAGAGAAATAAAAGGGGTAAAGATAGGAAAAGAAGAAATTAAGTTGTCATTGTTTGCAGATGACATGATACTCTACATAGAAGACCCCCTAAGCTCCATTGAAAGATTCTTAGATACAATAAATAAATTCAGTAATGTGGCTGGATACAAAATCAATACTCAGACATCAATAGCATTCCTATACTCAAACAACAAAATCACAGAGAGGGAAATAAGAGAAACTGGACTATTCACATTAGCTAGCAAAAAAATGAAATATTTAGGAATTACTCTTACGAAAGAAGTGAAAGACTTATACAGTGAAAATTATAATACACTGAAAAAGGAAACTGAAGATGATCTCAGAAAATGGAAAGACATCCCTTGCTTATGGATAGGAAGAACAAACATTGTGAAGATGGCCATTCTCCCAAAACTCTTATACAGATTCAATGCAATCCCAATAGAAATACCATCAACATACCTTATAGATATAGAGAAATCACTCCTAAATTTCATCTGGAACCAGAAGAGACCTAGAATCGCAAAGGCAATTCTAAGCAGCAAAGGCAAAGCAGGAGGCATCACAATCCCTGACTTGAAATTATACTACAAAGCAACAGTAGTAAAATCAACATGGTATTGGAATCAAAACAGAGGCGAAGATCAATGGAATAGATTAGAAGATACAACCACAACTACAAACACACTCAACCACCTTATCTTTGATAAAGGAGCCAAGCAGGTTCACTGGAAGAACGACAGTCTCTTTAATAAATGGTGCTGGAAAAACTGGCTCTCCATTTGCTGAAAACTAAAGCTAGACCCATGTCTATCACCATGTACTAAATTAAAATCTAAATGGGTCAAAGATCTGAATATTAAAACAGAAACACTAAATCTATTGGAAGACAAATTGGGTAGAAACCTTGGAGACATAGGAGTAGGTAGAGAATTCATGAACAGGACTCAAACCGCACGCGAAATACTTCCCAGAATCAATAACTGGGACCACTTCTTATTAAAAAGTTTCTGCATGTCAAAAGAAATCTCCAGCATAGTGTGAAGAAAACCCACAAACTGGGAAAAGATTTTAGTGAACTCTCTCTCAGACAAGGGACTCTTGTCTAAAACATATAAAGAATTAAAACAACTCAGACTTCCAAAATTCAAAGATCCAATCCAAAAATGGGCATCTGAGATGAATATGCAATTCTCAGATGAAGAAATGCAAATGGCAAATAAATACATGAAAAAATGCTCATCATCATTGGTCATTAGAGAAATGCAAATTATAACCACACTGAGATACCATCTCACTCCTGAAATAATGGCCAGGATCAAGAAAACCAACAACAACAAATGCTGGAGAGGCTGTGGGGAAAAAGGAACTCTCCTGCACTGTTGGTGGGAGTGTAGACTGGTACAGCCTTTGTGGAGGTCTGTCTGGAGGTTTCTCAAAAAGTTGGCATTGGAAATCCCATTTATTCCAGCTATTCCACTTCTAGGCATATTCCCAGAAGAACTGAAAGCATCATACCACAGTGATTTATGTGCACCTATGTTTATAGCAGCACAATTTGTAATCGCCAGATCTTGGAAACAACCCAAGCGTCCATCAACTGAGGAATGGATAAAAAAGTTGTGTTATTTCTATACAATGGAGTATTATTCAGCTATAAAGAAGGATCACATTGAGATATTTATCAATAAATGGGCACAGCTTGAGACCATACTCATAAGTGAAATAAATCAATCTCGCATGAATGAATACCAAATAGTTTCCCTAATGTAAGTAATGATTCAAATATATGAAAATATGTGGCAATCATGATTCCCCATTATGTGGCCTTGAAGCCTTATAAAATTTTCACTTATTAATTAGAAAGGCTTTATTCTGGGCTTCTTGATATGGAAATATTTGAAGCTATAGTATATGAAGTTTTATCCAAATATTTCAAGGAAAAAGACAGACACTATTGTAACTATTATTCTTTTAAAAAATTATTTAGTTATTTCTTATGTTTATTTTAATTAAGGGAAAATTTTTAAAAATTAGGATATATAATAGTAACTCTTTTCGATTTCCTATTAACTTGTTTTGAAGTCCTGTAATACTCCCACAATCTTGTTTTGACTGATTAGACTCTGTTCCATTCTGTGTGATAGTATCAAGTCTGAGGGTATAGGCAACTACTTTGAAGGCAATAAGATTCACTAAGATGCCCATTCTGGTTTGACTATTGTCTCCTTTGGAAGTCCTGTAATGTTTACAATGTCTAAGTTTTATTGGTCTTGTTCTCTACTGTTTTGTCCAACTTTATAATATCTAATGAGATAGACAAATCTTTTTAAGGAAACAAGAGACAACGTTGATAACCATTGTTAATAACCGTGTACTCTGTTCTACATCATGTGCTATGTCTATCCTTGGTTTTGACTGACAGCTTTGTTCTACCATATTTGACTTTATTCTCCCCCCCCCCAAAAGTAATAAGAACTAAGGAGTAATAAAATCCAAAATGTGTAAATTTTGTTGTAAAAAGAGAGGAAGGGAAAAAAAAGAGCTCTAATGGATATAACAGCAAGTGTGTATAGGGGTGTTGAATAGCTGACTATATTAATGTTTTTGGATCATTGAACACAGCTGTTTGCAGTCTCTCTGTTTGAATGTCTACTTTGTATTCTTTGGTACTGTGATTTGAGCAACTATTTCCAAGATGATAATATGTAATCTATTAACAGGTGATTTCTTACTGTCATTTTTTTTGTAGTTCTGTATTATATGTAACCTTACACTTCTTTGTTTTGTTTTGTGCTTTTCTCTTTTTCCTCTTAAATAAAAATAAATAAATAAATAAATAAATAAATAGGAGGTCTAGCCCTCTTCTATTCTGTAGGACTACCTCAGATAGAGATGTCAGGGATGCCTGTAGAGCCATCACAGTGTTTCTATATCTTTTAAATCTTGATCTACTGCTGCCTGTAATTGAGCTAGATGCTGATTTCCCAACACTAGAGCTGTAGTCCCTGTTTCTATTCCCATTGCTACTCCTAACCCTAGTAATACAGCTAAGGTGAGTGTCACGGGTTCTCTCTTAAATATATGGCCGGTCTGCGATGCCTGGAGGTAGTAGTCTCCTGGGTGGAAGGTTACGTGAGGAAGAACCTGTACAACACAAAAATCTGTAGACTTGTTAAGAGCAGTAGTTGCTATACAGGGTGAGAGGCCAAAATTGCAGGCCCAAGATGTTCCTGGGGGTGGAATGAGGTAATTATTTGGCTTGAACTCTGAATGAAGCTGGGCACAGAGTTGTGCTGCCAGTGCTGATGGACGGCTGGAGTCCCCAAGACAAGTCCCTCTACCTGAGACATCAGGGAGAGTCAGTTTGTGGTGATTGCCCCAGTCACTGGCAGATGAGCTAGAAGAACTGTTAAAGGTTAAATTGAGGGCCTTTCCTTCATAATATGGGGGGAGGAGCAGCCAAGCATAACCAACAGGATTGGGTTAGATCAGGTTGGGTATGATTTAAAGCCATGTATGCTCCTTTAATCAAACTAAATAGGTTAGAATGTGAATATTGAAGGGCAGGTACATGATCTGCGTGGTGTGGTGGGGCTTGAGAAACCCTTATGGTTGGGTGACTTACTGTGGTTGTTTGAACAGCAGTAACAGGATCTGTATTGGACTGATTGTATTTTGGATTTGGATTATATTTTGGCTTTAGAGCAGGATTTGGGCCTATGGGTGTGGATGAAATCTGTAGGGGAACCTTTTTTATGAGAATGAGTTTTCCCCTATCTTTGCCTGACTCAAGACCCAAAGTCCCCAAGTGCATCCTGTCAGCCAGCTAGGGTCTTCAGGAGTGGTGACAGTGAGGTTTAGAACCTGACAGGGTCTTTGATTGGCCAGTGGGTAGTCATCTAGGCTGCACCCCAGTGGCCCCTGTGTCAGTTTAAAGTGTTTATCAGGAAAGGCAGATTGCTGTCCTGTTGCAACTGTTTCACAGCCCAAACGAGCACAAAAATATTCTCCCGGGGAATTACAATATGATCTGCCCCCTGTTGCTGCAGGACAAAGGTAGAATTGACTTTGTCTGGGACATTAGAGCCCTGGAAAGAACCAACAGGGTGTGGGCGCAAACCATGGACTTCCTGATCCTACCCAAGTCCAAACCACCTCTTGGTCTTTCCAGCGACTAAGCTCCCATTTCTTTTCTTTTCTTTTTTTTAAATTTTTTTACCTCGACTTGTAAGAATGGATAATCTCCCATTTCCAGGGTAGATAGGGTGGTACAGAAAAGGGAGCGTGGCAGCGCCAGCTTTTTTTAAATAAAAACAACCCTACATTTATTGCCCCCAGTAAAAGCATAAGGGTAGACAAAAAAATATGAACAAACATTTTACAAATACTCCCAAGGCAAACCACTTAATCAGCTGCCTTTTTTATATGGGTACACACAGTAATTGACATTTATCTTAATTGCCTGCCATTGCTTCTCACTGCTGTCTTAATTCACTGATCATTTCTAGTTGGAAACACTTTGTAGCAGAGTAATATTATCTCCTTTCATCATGATCCTACCCAGTTGTTTTCTTGACTTGGTTTTAGAATGAATTTCTTCTGTATCATCTAATCACCATTTTTGTTTTGTTTTGTTTTGTTTTGTTCTGTTTTCTTTTTCCTTTTTATCAATACTGGGGATTGAACTCACAACTGCCTGCTTGTAAGGCAGGCGCTTAATCCACTGAGCTAAATCTCCAGGCCCTATTTTTTTTTTTAACAGTACCGGGGATCGAACTCACGACCACCTGTTTGCAAGGCAGGTGCTTATGCCGCTGAGCTAATTCCCCAGCCCCTATTTTTTTTTTTTTTAACCACCAGAGTCAGTATGGAGGCGGTGCCATTTTGAGTATCGGGGCAGTGCACGCCATTTTGAGTGGCCTCCAGACAAAGGGAGTGGCGGCACGTCGCCATCTTGAAAAGGCTCCGGGATATCAAGGACCACAGAGCGGGGAGGGTTGGGCACCTTAGATAAGTCCAGTGGTGGCAGAGTACAATTGCGGGAGGCAGCTAACACAGCCTCACCCTAGGTGAGCATCTCTGCGACCTGGGGATCTGCGTGACGTTGTGCCAGCAGCTCAGAGATTAAAATCCAATATGAAAAAGCAGTTACAGGAATCTTTTTTGGGCCAAAACTTCATAATATTCTTTAAGAGCATCTCCTACTCTTTTCCACCTGTTTAAATTAATGGTATCCTCTAGGGGGAACCATGGACACACTGAATGTATAAACTGAATGTACTTTATCAATTCTTTGTCTTAACCTTAATCCCTCTAGTCTTGAGTTCCTCCCTGAGGCTGGTCACGAACAATTCATGCTCACTGAGTGCTTGCCTCATGCTAATTCCGTTCACCTACCATGCTTCAGGTGAGATGTAAGGTGGCCGTCCGCACGTATCACAGGAATGAAGTCATCCCAAAACAGTCACACTGGCCAGCGCTTTACTCCTGTGAACGGTCCCAGTCGTTATCCCTCGTGCCAGGTCGGCCCCACGGTTGGGCGCCACTTGATCCGTCCTGTGGATCAATCCATGGGCCTTCGCCTGGAGAGGGGATCGGGGATGGGGGCAGGGCAAGAGAAAAGAGAGACAGAGGCTTGGCGGGATTCCATTCAAGTCTCTTTTATTTTTAAAATGGCTACAACTTATATAGGATGGAGGCGGGCCAATGGGGCAGGAAGAGGGCACAGAGTGTTATCTGATAGGTCATCGTCACATCTGGATATATGACGCAAGCAGGAGAGGATAATGGGTAATGTAGGCAGACATGAGGATCATGGGAAATGTAGGCCGAAGCAGGAAGTTGCTTACATCATGAGCTTTGTAGGCAAGGAGAGGATCATGGGAAATGTAGGCTGACACACAAAATGCCCTCAGGTGGGAGGGGTAGGGCAGCAGCAGCCATTCTGAGCCACTCCCTACATTTCTCCAGAAAATGTAGTTTACCAGAATTTGTCTTTCAGTCAGAAAATTAGAACCACTTATAGTCAAAGTTATTATAGAAAGGCATGCACCATTTCTGGTCATTTGAGTGCTTTTCTAATATTTCTTAATTCTCATTTGTTCTATATATTTCTTCTATGTGTAGGACTAAGTACCTCCTTAGAAAATGACTTCCTGGCCATGAATTCTATAATTCATATGTAACTTGGTAAATCTTTATTTCTCCTTTGATTTCAAAAATTAGTTTTGCTAGATAATAGTAATCGAGGTTGGTGGTTATTTTCTTTCAGGGACAAAACATGCCCTCTTTGCTTTAATATTTCTGCAGAAAAATCTGCAATAATTTTGAACTGTTTGCTTTATTAGAGAGTGGATGTTTCTGTCTTGCAGCTACAATATTCTTTCCTTGTTCTGCCTTTGGTACCAGAGAATCAAACTCACAACCTCATGCTTGCCAGGCAGGCACTTGTGCCACTGAGCTAAACCCCTGGCCTCTTTCCTAGTTCTGTACTCTTTGCATTTTAAGTATCATACAATATGGGAAAGTTTTTTTGTCATGCATGTTCTAAATGCTTCCAATATCTCCATGCATATATTTTGCAAAAGATTCACAAAATTTTTGTAATATTATTTTATTGAATAGATTTCTTATGTCTTTAGTCTGTTTCTTGGTTCCCATGTCACTAAAAATTCATGCATTTTGTCTTTTAACCATGTTTCAGACTTATTGGATATTTTGCACATAATAACTTATTTTTTCATTGTTGCCTGAATGTTATAATTCATGAACATTATAATTCTTCAAACCCTAAATTTTGTCTTTTGCTTGATCTAGTCTTTTGATGTGTCTTTACACTGAGGTCTTAAAATTTAACTTATTGAAATTTTTACCTCCATGATTTCTGTTTAGTTCTTAAGAATTTGTGTACCTCTGCTGAATTATTCCTTAATATCTTGCACTTTTTTATTTGCTAATTTATTTGTTTATTTGCACTCTCTTAGAAATCATTAATTATTTTAATAAACAATCCTTTGAATTTTTGTCCAGTATTATAACTGCTTTGATACATTTTCATATAGTTACTGAAGAGTTGTGGACCTTCAGAAGATTGATGTTCCTTATTTTTCCATGTATTTTAAATTTCTAAGTTGAAAATTCCTTATCTGTTGCAATAGACAGCATTTCCCTTTACGGAGTGGATCTTCTTAGTGAATGACTTTGAGGGTTTAATACTCAGACCAAAGAAAACAAATGAGTAATAATGACACATATGCAAACCAGATGCTACAGTACAATGAAATCCATAAGAAACAACTTTATAATTAACAAGAAAGAGTAATAATACAATAGAGTTAAATAAAAATCCAAAGCTTAACAAACAATAAAAGTAATAATAATTAAAATGAAGAAACTAGTGAAAACAGAAAATAGAAGAAGCACCAAGGTTGAAAAATAGTATGTTAAGAAATGAGATGAAAAGAGCAGGTGATAAAAACTTAAGTACTACAAAGTAAATAATATTAGATAAAAAGTTTAAAGAAAACAATAAGAAAGTATAGGTAAAGAAAAAATACAATAAGGAAAAAGGAAAAGAATATAAAAGAAATGTGAGTTCATAAAATCGCTTCATACCAAGGTGTTTGGACAGGTAGCTTCTTTCTAGGAGCTGTAGTACTAGATTCCAAATGAATGATAGTGAATTTGTCGAACTTTTCCCCTAGTCCCATTTAACAGACTGGTGCTGTGTGAATGCAGATGCCACTCTATCTTTTCCACTGCACTAGCTCAGCGAATTTATATTTTCTGTCTCAGGGCTCTATTCAGTCCAGAAGATTTTAGTGATGGTTTATTTCCTTCTGTGTATCTGAAGCCATTGCTATCCCTAGCTAGGTTCATGTCTTGTGGCTTGTTGAGGTACCCTGTGTACTTGTGGGTGCCACTCTTTCTGTGCACACATAGGTGTGAGAAGTATCCAAGGAGAGGCATATTTCAAAACATGTTGGCAGAGGGAAGAACAAACAGACCACTGCTTAGGATTTCTTCTCCAGAGGGAGCCTTCCCTGCAAGCGGAGTCATGGTCATACTAAAATCCCACAATGGATTTAATAGCCATGGGTTTCTGAGGTTAGAGCTGCCAGTCCATGGTTTATCACTTAAGCTGCTGGCCCTCTGTGGATGTAGTTTATGTTACAGAATAATGTTTTACATGTTGGAAGTGGGTTGGCGCTACTGGATTTTTCATACTTTTTTCCATGTTGCTTTTTACTTCTCTGTGCTTTTTACATTTCTCTTGATTCCTTAACTACTTTCTTGATTCCTCTATATCTCCCCTTGGAATATCATTTCTCATTTTTAATTCTTTTCTCAGTCACAAGTTATTTCTATTATACAATCTTACCCAGATCATTGAGGTCTGTCTGTTTTTAAACACTCAATATTGATAGCATTTGCTTGTGGATTTATCCACTAATCTACATGAAGTGTTTGTCTCAAAAGAACTATTTAGTCCTATATGGAATGAAAAATTTAACTTCTGAAGTGTATAAATAAATCTTAATATCTGTGGCTGATTTCAGTGCAACTCTTTCTATACTGGTGACCAAGAGAAACTTAATAGAACTGGCAAGTTGGAAAAGTATATTAATAGCTGAATGAATTCCCAAGAAAGTGAGGCAATAAGTGATGCAGGAAAGTGATGTAATAATATCTGTGAAATTTTTCATACATCATCTTGTCCTACATAGGCTTGCGCATCACAGTTTGGCGCAGGAGTAAAAAGTCTAATATAATTATTGTGAAATGCTTACTTTATGCTGGACACTGCTCTAAGGTCTTTAGCTAGTTTGTTTGTTTGTTTGTTTGATGCCAGGAGTTGAACTGAGGATCTTGAACTTGACAGGCAAGTACTTGTCTTGCTGAGCTCTGTCTCCTACCTCTAAGCTAGTTTAAGTTCATTAATTTTCAAAACAACATACTGGTGCTATTATAATAATATCAATTTTTTCAAAGGAGAAACACACATATAAAGGTTAAACATCTTTTCTATGCCTAGCTAGAAATTAGGAGGTGGAATGTAAACATATCTGGCTCTCGAACCTACTTCTCAAGATCGTGCCACTTCGTAGAGTACTGGGTCTTAGCATGCTGTCTAATTTCTTAAGAATTGTGGGGAACCATCCAGATGGCTCTCCTTGACTCCCCTTAAAAAGAAGAGCAACTGCATCCATTTTGGATAAACTTTTGGCCCTGTCTCCAAGTATTGATATGCACAGAGCTGGCTAAGTTATTTCTTTGTCCCTTGAATTGGCTTTAAACAATGTAAATTGGGCTGGCTGAGGAGCTGAAGTATAATCTCTGAAATAAAGTGACAGGTCAGTACTACCCTACACAATAACTCCCCAAATATGTGGTTGAACCAGGCAGGATGGGGAGCCCTGCTTCACACTGTTGCCTGGGAGTGAATCTCAAGAAAGAGGCTGACTTCCCAAGGCAAAAAGAATTATACATCAGAACTGAAGCATCAGCCCCAAATTACTAGATACCACCTCAGTTGTGTTGTGTAGATTATTCTCTCTGCATTTCTTGCCCTGTGTCTATCACAGAGGTGATCTCAGACCTCCTACCCAGCCCAGTTCATGGTAGTCATGGCAGTCAGGTATTTCCCACCACTCTGTCACTCATCCCTGATCCACTCCCCTCATAAAACCCAGGCTGGGTTAGGGACTTTGTTCTAATGAATCACCATTTTGGCTGGATTAAGGACCCCTTAGCTCCCATAACTGTATATATGTCTTAGTGTCTTTATTCTTGCCTTGCGTTGCACTAGAAGTGGTAAATTGGAATCAACTCACTAGAATTCCAATAACTTCTCCATGAGATCACCAATATAAACTTCCTGACAGTGATGAGGACAGGAAAGGGTTATCTATAAAGAATGACAACCAAGGTCACCCATGATTCATTTTTTTGTTACCTATCTAGCCCTCCAGCTAATCATTCATAAAGTTGGTACCAATTAACCTAGACAGCTGATTGTTTTCCTAAATTTACACTGCATGTTTTATCTCACTACCACTTAAAAACTTAATATAGCTTGGTTTTATTTTTCCTTTGAGTTAATCAAACTTCTCACAATAATTCTAAGCTAATTATTGCCTTCTCCATGATTACTGTGATGATGACAGTAGAGTGACTGCTTCATTGACTTTGGGGTCTCTGTCTGGATCCATAAATCTGTGTCTCTGGACTGTCCCCTGCTCTCCTTTCCAGCTGCCACTTTTAGTAGACCATGCTTTCTGTCACGGCAGGTTGTTTTGCCATGGAGCCAACCAGCCACAGGCTGAATCTTTCAAAATATGAGTCCAATTAAACCTTTCTTCTTTTAAACTGTAAGGGATCATGCATGTATCCAGCAATGGGCAAGCTGCCTAACGCAAGTATTACCTGATCTTGCCCTACTTATGAAACATAAATGAACCATTTCTCTTTCTGCAGGAAGCACCCTTGTTATTTCTCTCGCATTCCCTTCGTAGGCTATACCATAAGCTTCGTGAGAAGAGCAGTTGTATGATAACTTTTCTCATTCCTCCATAATAACTGACATAAAGCATTAAAAAGTCATTTTTCAAAAACTCTGCTTGTTTGAATTCAATTAAGCATATCATTCTCTGGGTATCTATACTATAGCAAATATTCTAAGCTATTATGTAGAATCATTGTTAAAAACAGGCAAACATATATTTTTAACATGTTTTGATGTCCTAGCTATACAAGGAGTCATTGAAAACTATAGTATATCTTTAATTTTAAGACTATTTATTACAGTAAAAAATGCATCTCCATTAGCCCCTGTTAAAATACTGTTTCTTGCTCCTAATATATTTATCAGTCTTATCATTTTCTGAAGCAATTCTAAAGTATTCTTTTTGTGAGTGTCTTCTCAAGCTTTGAGCATGAAAGGATTCAATGGAATTATGCAAATGGACCCCCTATCCAAAATTACCAGTATTGGAAGAATATATTAATAAAGTAAAATTTAAGAAGCAGAACCTATCTCCCTCCTGAAAAATACATGGTGTATGCTTCTGCCACTTGTCATTCAACAGCAAGGCAGGCTCATGGAGAACAACAGTGTGTACCCCTTCCTATGATTCACTAGGTCTGGCGAAGGGAGACTTCTGGCTCCTCTTAAGCTTAAAAATGACCCTGAATTAATTCCAGTCATCAGGGAAAGCAGTACAACATGACTTAGGACATTCACAGGATTTCTGAACGCCTCAGGAAATGGCGAGAACAGTGGCTAAGTTGGGAGGATAATTCTGAGGGAAATTAATGGCAAAATGCCATTTAATATAATGAGCTTTTAATTTCAACACATACTACTTTTCAATCACATCACATATAGTATGTATGTAAGACAGATTAAAAAACCAACCTCTAAAATTCTCTTATGTGGTAAGGTATGAATGATGATAATGTTTTCAATTAATTATTGAGGATAATATTACTAAAGGCCATGTTGAGACAGTCAGTAGGCTCTCGGTTACAATGTTAGCTCATTAATCTAATATGGTTCTGACATTCTCTGATCAAAAAGAAAACATTCCGTGTTTAGTGTTTTGAGATTATTTTCTCCATTCTTCATAATTAAGTACATGAAATATAATGCATTATTCAAAACAGAGATGTCACAGCATACCCTTAAAATAGCATAATAAGTGTTCCTCTTCTTGATAGCACATTTGTGTTTTATGCACTCTGCACTGAGGACTAATACATCTCTGTCACAGATGTGTCAAGACAACAGTGACATTTTCCTTGCTTTGTATTTGAATTCTAACATCTAATTCCATAGCATTACATAATTTTCCTTAATAGTCCTCAGCCATATATATATATATATTGGTATTTGAAAGATGTAATCAGAGCATTCTGTTCAATCTGTTTTCTTATATTTAATCTATTTATCTATCTCTCTCTGTTTCTCTCTGTCTCTGTCTTTCTCTCTGTATAGCTTTCTTCTCTACTATCTTAATCTAAATATCAATTATATTAAGATACATCAATTGACTGATTTAATATGCAATAAACAAAAAAAAGTGTCTAATTCAACAAACCCTAAAAATATTTTCTGTTATAATGACATTGGAGCCACTTAGGCTAGCTTTTACAGAAATTAATTAAATTATCATCTAAAAACAGGACCCACAGGTAAGAAAGTACTTCGGGACTGAACTGTTTAACAGTAAAGGTGTCTGATTCTGTACACAAGAGCCTTGTATAAACCAGGTGCAGCAGGGAAGGAGTGCTTAAATTTAAGCTCCACAAAAGAGACTCCATGAGTTTTCTCTAAAAGTACTTACTGCTGTGTAAAAGCACACACTGGGTTCACTTTGAAGTATTAGCCAATCACTCTTAGCAAGTTTAGTTTTCTTAACCATATGTAATAAGATTTATACCTAAAATATTTGTATGCAACACAATTCACCAACAAATTCTACAATTTATTCTTGCTCTTTTCTGGCATGAGTTACCAATCTAACCTTTTTAAAATGGTCTTTGTACAATGAGAAGCTGGTGTCTAATATCTTTGGCTTTAAGATGAGGTATGCAAAACCTTGAGATCATAATTGCAGAGTTTCTTAAACAAACACCATGAGGGAAAAGGCCTCAAGCTGCCCGGAAACCTGCAAAATTTTCCCCAACCCTGTATTCATTGTTAAGCATATTCCCACTTCAGCTTTGATACAAACCCTTCACTGGGCTCTTAACCTGGAACTTGCACCTTTTGGTTTATAAACTTGTAGTCATACTTTATGGCAGGCTTTCTTTCTAAAGGCTTTGCAGTTCCAGAGCATTTTTATAGTAGCACTGAATTCTCATACACTTTGGCTGTGGACCCAATTCATGGTATTTAAGAATCAAAATGCATTTCTTTTGAATTTTAAAACAAAAAATAGGATTATATTCAGTAGAAATGTTTAATATTACAATGTTTACATTTACATTTCTTGAAAGAGATTTAAAATCAATTCTAACAGCAGATAGAAATATATCATTCTGCCTGGAACTGGAAGATTTTATTGTGCTTTACCTCACAGACCAAGCAAGATAAAAGCTGCTTTTATTTTAATGGTACCTATGTTGTGCATAGTATTTTATGCATACACATATGCAGGAGCACACAATAGATGGAGATTATTAAATTAATAAATTGCATATTTTCCTCTATAAATTGCCGACAGAATTATTTGAAAACATTCCTTAGACTGTACTAAGAGTTCAGTTTAGTACAAACATTAAAATAAATAGTGCTTTGTCAATATACTCTAAATGAGGTTTAGAAACATCCATGAAAGTCTTGATTAACTTAGGTACTGCTCCCATTCAATATAAACATGGCCTGTGGCTGTGTACATTTTATAGATCATTTGCACTACTCAATAACATCTAAAGAATATTAATCAGGCTAAAATAAGAGATAGTAGTCTACACAAATTCAATATGAACATGTAGCAACATGAACTTCCTGACCTCTCTTTGTTGAAGAGTGTTAAATCTATTACTTAGAGCCAGGAAACAAATATACAGGGAGGATTTGCTAAGGATGATCGGATTTTATAACAATCAGTGACAATGATGGGATCTTGTTGTGAATTTGAGAGTTGACTTTAAATTAAGATGAAATACTCTAGATTATTCATTAGATAAAGCTGCACATATTATTAATTTTAATTAGATTCTTCCCT
The DNA here is from genome assembly GCF_034190915.1 of Cavia porcellus. Classification (NCBI taxonomy): domain Eukaryota; kingdom Metazoa; phylum Chordata; class Mammalia; order Rodentia; family Caviidae; genus Cavia; species Cavia porcellus. The sequence continues at coordinate 87,626,388 of NW_026947484.1, forward strand.
GCCTTATGTTCTTTGATCTGAGCTAAGCAATTAAGCCCATTTTACTTTCTAATTGGATTATAGTGCATGTCTTGCTAAATCCAAAGATAAGAAAGTGTGCAGGCCCTAAATATATACTGCTGTGTCGTGTGTGTCCTATCCACAGAATTGTGCTCTGGGGATGAAGAATCACATATTAAAATTTATTGGTTTGATTAAAATTAAAAGGTGATTTTTGTAAGCATATTATAAGACTTGATTTCTTATATTTATGTATTGTGTCCACTGCCACATTATTTTTCAAAGTGCAGGAATTCATAATGTAGATAAAGAAATTTTGTAGTAGAGGAAATTTGGATAACACTGGTATGTAAAGAAAAATTCTGGGCTCTGAAGATGAAGTCCACGTAAGAAGAAAGGTGTTTCTATGTCAGGCCCGACTCGGATTATGAATCTTGAAGCAGGTATTTAATTTGGTGTTTCAGTTTCATCTTTAACAGTCTTTTTCAGACTGTTGCAAACTTTTGACTATCATGTTGAAGATGACTTTTGGAACTGAAACAAGAATAATAGCAAAACTTGAGTGCTTACTATATTCCAGTCACTGTGGAAAGCAATTTATATGAATTATCTAATTTAATCTTAATATCAACCCAATAGAGCAGTTACTTCACATAACTACGTTTTACAGAAAAGAAAACCGATTTAGTGGGGCTCAACTCTTTTAGCATGTGTCAGAGTTGAGGCCCAGGCTCATGTCTGTATGACTTGGCATGTTATTTTTTCACTGTTAGTACTCTCTGCACCAATTATAATTTAGTCACAAGTGTTAGGAACCTCTTGAAGATTCCATTTTCTCCTCTATAAAGTCAAGCCTTCAATGCCTACTATTTCTAGTAGTAGTATCTACCTTTGAATCATTCTTATTTTTTAAAAAATGATTACTGTAGCATTATGAAACACAGCAGGCTGGCTAATATATTTCTTCTTAAAGCACAGCTATGTGGAAGAATTGTCTGCTTGAATTTAGTAGCATTTCTTCAGTGCACCGATACCTTCCTAATAGGCATCCCAGCTCCTTTTACCAACTTGTCAGCCAGAGAGATCTGATTTAAGTGACACTCAAGTCACACTGGTCCTGTGCATAACACATACCATAGTTTCCCACATCATCTAAGGTACAATTCAAAGTTTTCTGCACAATTGACAGGGCTCCCTTTAATCTAGCACACAACCTGTCTGACTCTTTCCTGCCACTTACCTGCCCCCTGTACAGGGTTCAGCCTACTGGAACCCTTGAGTGACTCTTTAAATGCTGACAAATGTTCTTGGGTGTCAGAGCCCTTGTGTTTATGATTCCTTCTTTACCACTTGAATGCATGCCATATTCCTTTACCTTATACCACCTTTACTTCAAATCTGGACTTTCCTGAATATATTTCCTGATCATCATAAAAAGGTCACATGAAATAGCACAAATACTCCACCAACTACCTCCTTTTCCCTATCTGCCTTTTAACTTGCTTGATACTTTTTCTTTGTAAAATGTATTACATTTGCCTAAATTACTATAGTTGGTATGATTGCCTTACTCCTACTAAAATAGCCTGTATGACAAAGCAAAGGAAAAGGACTTGATTTACCATATTCTTTGAAATATTCCCAGAGTAAGAAATAATGCATGACATGTTCTATGAATCATATAATGAGTGATTAATGATTAATGATTCTTATAAAATATTTTTCTTTTGTATACGGACCTCCCTGAACTTTACTATGTGACATAAAATCTATAAGGACCAGATTGTCACACTACTAATAAATAATTTAAAATAAGCCCTAGAAGAAGCTTTTCCTATGAAGAATCTGGAAGGAAAACCAGCTGGAGGAAACTGGTTATTCTTAAAAGCTTCATTTCTCTAATCTCACAGAGAGACATGTTTAGAAATCTGCCCCAGGTTATATTCCCATTTTAGAGTCTGAATGCGTGCTTTTGAGTATATAATATGCCTGAAAATAGTTAACAGCAATTTCAATGTTTGTGCTAATTTCTGTGCTCTGATACTCCAGAATCTGAATGATCTGAAGCAATGAGGTCTGGTTTCATCCCTCACTCCTGACAGTTTCTCCTCTGTCACCACTTCCCAATGTCCTTCTACCAAACAGACCTCTGGATGTTTCTCTGGTCCTTGTGACTTTTCTGTGCTCTAGCCTGTGATTTTGTATGCTTTTCCACATCCACCATGATCTCACTACATCTCTAGTTATAACATTATTTTAACTGCAAAATTTTGGAAGGTGTTTTAATTTAACAGGTACAAAGTATGACACACAAAGCAATTGAGTATCCAAAGACATTACTAAATATATTTAATACCAATAGCCACATGTATCTAACATCTGCTGATATTTATTTCATTGCTGCTTAGGTTAACACATCCCACCCAAGTCGTAGATGGTATTTTTAGCATTTCTACAGTACACAGCGTGCTGTGTTTTCCTGGATGTGAGATTTCAGTTAAACTTTAAACACAAGAATAACAAGTTTTCTTAATGGAAAATTCTATACTACATCACTAAAAATAGTTGTCATTTTTTTAGTTTTTTTTTTTAAATTGGAAGATAAAATTGTCTTCACTGATTATGTACAACATGTTGTTTTAAAGTGTATATATGTGTGTGTGTGTGTGTGTGTGTGTTGTACACTGATAAGGTCTAGCTATTTAAAATAGGTATTACATCAGATAACAACCATTTTCATAGCATGACACCTTACATGAAAATTCAAGAATACTCTTATATTCTTTTTTAAGAATATAATATATTGTTGACTGAGTCATGGTGTTGTACAACTGATCTCTGAAATGTGTTCCTCCTTTCAAACCGGCATTTGGGATTCTTTCCAACCTTCCCCCATTCCCAACCATACAAAACTCTGAAGTCATCAATTTATATTCACTTTCTACAATGTCAAATTATTCATATTCCAAAATGATACTTACAATTCTGTGGCAGATTTACTTCTCTTAACGTACTATCCTCCAGGTTCATTCATGCTACTGCAAACGACATGATTCACAAGAGCCTTGTATTAAACATTAATGAAAAAAAGAGTGTAAAACAGTACAAAGTAATCTAGTGTGGGAACTATGACATGATTTTGGTATATAATTAGAAGTATATATATATGATTCTTAAATAGTGAAGTTGAGTTGTTCATTATTATTCAATTTTAAAATACCATTATTGCTTTGCCACATGGATTTATAAAAGTGAATAAAAGATTTTTATAATGTGTGTCTAGATGTCACCCCAAAGCTTCATGCAGTCAGAGTAGGGGCTTTTTCAGAGAGAGCTGGATCTAGAATATGCAATGCCAGGATTAAAGATTTGTGATTACTAAATCAGTACAGTGATTGGTTTGGCACTGTCCCAATCCCAATAGCCTAGATAAGACATAAAAGGGGAAGAAAGAAGCTGCTAAGCTTCTTCACTACTTTGTTATTTTGCTACCTTCCACCCACCATGAAGTGTTTCTCCTCTCTTATGCCTGTCTGCCATGCCCCCTGCCTTGGACTGAAACTTCTACAAACTGTGAGCCAAAATAAACCTTACCTCCTTTAACTTAGAGTGTTGGATATTTTGACTCAGTGTGACATATTTTGACTCAGTAACAATAAAAGTGACTAACACAACATGATAAAGATCATACAAAGAGAAGTGTAAAATTTAAAGGCATGATATATTTTGAACACTGGACAAGATTTAAGTAAATTTTTAAATAATTAGATTTTAGGGAAACAGGTTATATATGTTAGTCATGGAGCTCTTACCCAGCATGTCCAATTTCCTGAGTTCAACCTCAGTACAACCCTGCAGAAAGATTTTACAAAGTAAAATGCAAAACTGGAAGGCTGCTATATCATATGAACTTAAAGCAGTTTGTGCTTTATTAAATACATGTCTGTGGCTTCTAATTGCAGTCTTACTCTGTCAACTCTAAACAATCGTTATTGGAGCTACACAGAAGTACATGAAAGTAATTAAATTGTTTAGCTATTAGAATATTTAATATATGACATCAAACCTTTCTCGTCATTCTTAAAATAAGAACATTTTCCCCACATATTCATCACACATAATGAACTGTAAGATTGGGGTGTCTGTGCATCCAGGTTGATAAGTTTTGGACTATATTGAGCTTGGTTAGCTGTTTAGTCTCCTCCATGGCCTAGTCAGTGCTCACCTGTTATTTTGCTAATTTGTATTGCCTTAACTTTAATGAAGTACATACTTCTTGTGTTCTGTGAAAATCCCATCTGTCTTTACTTATTTGTCACTTGTTGCTGAGACAAAATACCCAACACATAAGTTAAGGAAGAAAAAGTTTATTTAGTTCACAGTTTGTGAAGTTTTCAGTCCTTAGTCATCTAGCCCCAAGGCAGGGTAGCATGTCAGAGGGACAACTGTTCATGGTAAAAGCAACAAGAGCAAAAAATGGGGGAACAAGCCTTTTTTCCACCTATTACATTGTATTTGGGTTACCTACTTTATATCAGGTGTAACGCTCACACCTCCATTTCTAGCACTAGATGAACCAATCACAAACTCTAGATTCAGATATCACTGAAGAGCCCAGCCCCCACACCACATGAAACTATGGGGGGGGGGGGTGCTGGGGATTTAGCTCAGCGGCATAAGCGCCTGCCTTGCAAGCAGGCAGTTGTGAGTTCGATCCCCGGTACCAATAAAAAGGAAAAAGACAAAAAAAAAAAGAAAGAAAGAAACCATGGAGGACATCCACACACAAACCATAACACAAACCCTTTCCAGCCTTTTCCAGAAGCAATAATGACTTTATAATCTATTGTATCTTCATGCTCTGGACTTAATAGTGTTTGAAGATGCTCAACAACAAATTTCAGGACGTCAACCAGAAGATCAACAGGATCATATTCAGAATTCCTAAATGAAAGTTGCATATAAAAATGGAAGTTTGTGACTACCAAGCAAATCAAACTTTCTAAAGTAGCATTGCTTCAGTATAAGTACTTGGCATATCTATGTTAACTAAATGGTCATTCCATTTAAACTGATCTGGAAATGATGAGTAGTTTGATCTTTATCTTCTCCATTAAAATAGATAATTATTTTGCACTAAAGTAAAAATGTAAGTGATTTTATTTTTTTAGGATAAATGTTTAATGCATTTTATAGACATGTGTAATCTTTTAAAACAACAGCCTGTACTGTTTTCAATTTATAATTACTATTCTTTGAAAAATAAACATGAGCTTTTATGCAAACAAATTGTACAAATAACTAAGAAGTAGTGTTAGTAGTGAGCCACTGAAAGAAATCCAAACAAATCTATTTTTGATTCAAAAGATGAGTGAAAAAGGAATACCATCTTCTTTTAATAAAAATCAGAGACTGTATCTTTTTTACCAGAAAAAAAAGCTATTTTCCTAATTATTTGACTTGATTATTTTAACTCTTCCTTCTCATACTCAGGAAAAGTAAATAATAATATTTTTAAAAGTTCTCACCACTGAGTAGAGGTTTAACACTGAGAAGGAAATTAGTCATAAAATATCTACAGCTTATAGGTGGGTGACAAAGTAAGAATATTAGGAGCAAGTTTACATTTAGCAGCCTACATCTATCTGAGCTAAATATAATACATATGAAAAACAGTGACTAATTAAAACAAAATAACAACAGAAAAGAGTGGAAGAATCCAAGTGGCCTTGCTCCCTTCTGAAGAATACTAGTGACTTATGGTCTTTTTTTGAAGGATCACTTTGAAACCTGCTAACAAAATATAATGATGTTTATACTGCTCTAAATTATTTTAATTCCAATTCTCAGAGTTTAAAATATCAGACTATTATGCAGCAACATTAGTTATGGTGACTCATGGGTGGCCTGACGTCAGTTCTATGCTATGCTAACTATACTCCACCAGCAGCCTTAGCTTTATGCTCAATAAAACCACCTTAGAGCTGTCTGAATGTAACCAAACAACACACAAGACACCTGATTCCCATTCAATGCTAACTGTGAACTTTTCTTTCTATTATTTCCCTGCTGTGAATAAAACCTAATTTGGCAAAATTTCCTAAGCCAGTGTAGATGCTTTCTCTTTCAATTTCTTTCTAACCAATTTAAATGTCCCACTTCATGTATCCTATGAGCAAATTTACGTCCTTAAGTACATTTTTGCGTGTAATATTCTCTTCTGAAACACCCTTCTCTACATCTCAACCTAATCTTTAGTGGATTTACCCATGTTTCTGCATTTAAGCAGAGTGCACTACTCGAAGTATGTCCTAGTTCCAATAAGTATGGGTCTTTGGAGCTGTCGTCTACATTGGGAGATACTACTTCATCTACCAAGTCACATTGGTAGTAGTTCTTTAATTACTAAATCAACTGGGAAAAGCACTTTGTCCTAAAGTTTCTACAGGAGAAACCCCCAACTGATATTCAGAAAAGCTTCTCAGCAACTGTGTGTGAAATACGAGTTAAAAACCTGTCGGGCATGCCATCTAAGATTTCCATACTGATTCTAACAAGCTGCTCAATGAGAAGAACTTAAATGTCAATACATTTTCTATTTAAATAGAAAAAATAAAATGTTTTGTACCAATGTGCCCTTGGTTACAAAATATCCATATAAAAATATTACGTACAAATTTTGCTAAATTTATTTTTGCAACTTATCTATCCTATAGGCTTTTTATGCAATATTGATTACTTCCATATCTAAAAATATATCTCTCACCTTCTAGGCTCTGCTTTAGAAAAATCACAAGAACTTACTGCATGTTCTTGATGCTATTCGTAACTTGACTGACAAAAGACTTTCACTTATCATTTCTTGTAAGTGGACTTAATTAAAATCATCATGCATTATATTATTATTACCCTCTTTAAATGTCGTTCACATTTTAGACGGCACATGGAGAATACATGGTTGATTTTTTAAATGCAGCTGCTTTCCAAGTCAGTCCTCATAAGCTTGTATCAGTTGATTCTATTTCCTTTTGCAACTAACACTATTTCATATCTGATTTTCTTTTCTCACAGTCATACATATCTTGCTATCTTTCCTGTTGTTAATGTGTGCTCTGACTTTGTGATTAGGAATGATTTAGTTGATTTTCTACTGAAGAAGGTAGAGAACTAGTTTTGTGTAATCTCACAGATAGTTCAACTTCCTATGTCATTTATCAAGTCTTCTTAGCTTGAGTGTAGAAATAATTGAAATTCTGTATTACAATGACCTGAATTCTTCTCTGTGATACTTTCCTATCTCTTTTCATTGTACAATAACTTCTGGTAATTTATGCACATTTTGAATATTTCATTTCAGCTTTATTTAATAGGTACATCACCAATGTTTTAGAATATAGTGCTACAAAAATATTTTATAGTGAGAAAGTAAAGTTTGGTATACAATATTCATGTTATTCATTGATGTGTTCCAATCTGTAGAATGTGGGATTATAGAGAACTTGGAAAAAGAAGCTTCATTTTTATCCATTTCTCTTTATAATAAAGGAAAAAATACTAGAAATACACTAAAACACATGTCTTATGTATTAAATATTTTGGTGTTCACTAAGTATGTTAGATGGGAATAAGCTTGACGACTCAGTGTAAAATAAAATACAGAAGCTTAGCAAATATGTACTTATATGCTATTATTTTTTCTTTCCTTCCAGTCACTCACAGAAAAGCTACCAAATCTGAGTTATGAGGATCTTTTAAATGTTGGATCCTTGCATCCATTTGGATTGAAATGATCACAAGATAGACAGGACCTACAAGGAAATGAGGAAGTTAGGCCCAATCACTGGTATTTCTACTCATAGATATTCTCTGCATTGCTTATTTGCTGATTTGGCAGCCAAAAAAGTAAATATAAACTTAGACCTCACCCAGGGATCCGTGCACATCAACTTGAACATGTGTTACCTGTCTTAAGTCACTCAAAATATACAATATTTTTAGAAACATTATATCCTGAATTTATTTCACCAAGTACCATACTGTTGGAATCTCCTCTCTCCCAGACAATGCTAATGTCTCAATCTTTGCTTGCAAACTCTTAAATAATTCAGAGCATGATGACTACCTACTCTTTAGTACCTCATGGTGTTTTCAGACAGATCTTTCCAAAAGGAAATCCCAGTGATGCAGATTTCACATCTAATGTCTTCCAGTTATCACAAAATCTTTGTGGTCCAGAATCGTCTCAAATGCGCAATGATCCTTCTGTCTCAGCCACCCAAGTGCTGTGATTACAGAAGTGTGCCACCATGCCTGGCTACCTGCATATTCACTTTTACCTCCAACTTTTTTTCAGATCTACTCTTCCTAAATATTTCTCCATCTACCATATTGACAACTTCCTATTAAAAATCAAATTCTCTGATTCCATGTCCTAGATAAAATTAACTCTCACCTACACTCTACTTATTAATATTATTCTACTGTATATTTTAACATATTTTAAATGACTTTCTTGCCAGCATAGATGGTACAAACCAAGTGTAAAATATTGCAGGGATTCCTAAACTTAGCATATATGCAAATTAACATTGAATAAAATCAATTTGATTTATCAGAATTTTAAAATTTGCCTGCTGTGAGATAATATATTTAATGGATATACTACATATGTCATATTATGGTACATTGGGCTGGGGGTTTATCTCAGTGGCACAAGCACCTGCTTGGTAAGCACAAGATCGTAAGTTCAATCCCCAGTTTAAAAAAAAAAAATTATGGTGTATTTACTGTCACAGCGTGGTTTAGAAACTCATCTTTTTATGGGTTCTATGAATAGAAATAATGGGACCTAATTTGTGCGAACCATTCATTTCTCCTTCCTAATTATAAATATCTACAACCCCAAGAACTATTCCTCCTCAAAAAACTGTGCTTTATGCTAAAGAATCCTCACCAATGAAAGCCTTACAAACTCTGTGCTAATTTTATCCTGCACAGTGGAAGGTATTTTTCTGACCCTTACTGAAAACCTCTGGTCAACATTCCTTTCCTTTTTTGTAACACTGAGCCCTTGCTTTTATTCTTAGTGTCTCCACTGCAAGTCATTGATAAATGATAACTTCATGATATATGTAATTATTTAATTGACTTTTTAAATTAAATGGATAATATTGAATGATGATAACTTCAAACTTTAGCTCTGATCTTGTGAACTTTACAAATGCTTGTGTTTAACTGGGAAAAATGACTTCCAAACTGTTATTATATCCATGAAACAGTATCATTCTAAGTTCCAAACAAGTGACTGGCACACAGACCTAGGATTCAAAAGAATATTTATTTAATTACAATTGACAATGAGTTTTGATAAAATTAATGGAGGCATAACTATATTTATAAATTCCAAGAAGGCGAAAGTTTCATAGACTCATATTTTTACCTATTAATATGTAAAAGGAAAAGTTGAAAACATGCAGAAAATAATGGCTCCAAATCACATATGAAGTTGGCAAAGTATCTATAGGGAGAGCCTTCCGGTCACAGACCCCCACTGTAGGTTTGTTTAGCATCATGTGGCCTTTCTGAAAATAGAGCTAGTTATTTGCAAACATATTTAGGAATTTTATCTCCTCTGCAGTTGACAAAGTCCTGTGCTTAATGTATTGCAATGACAATTTTTTTCACTTGAAATTTAGAAAAAAAAATCATTGTCTCTGTTTTATACATTTTGAGAATAACTTGTAGTTGATATTAGGATTTCTTTTGGTTGTTTTAAGAAAATTAGTATCTATTCCTACCTATCTATGTATAGTCATTATATATTGAAAAAACTCGATATAGTCTTTTTGAGAAAAGAATATCTTGATTCAAGGAACCAATGCTATTGATTTATGCACACTTGCTTCATGTGAATTATGAAATTGCTCTTGGCAACTATCTGTAACTGAATTTATATGCTCTGTTAAGCACCCAGTCATCCAGAGAGCTGCTACTATCCCTGCTATCAGAAAACTGTATCTCCCTCTCCTTACATTTAATGTATACTTTAAAACTCACTTTTACTCCAGCTTGCTCAAGCTCAGTTTTATATTTCTTCTTAGTGGTATACTGATTATTCATCTGTGTAACTATACTTAGAAGTATCACCAAAATGGAGATACGAGGATCAACCACAGTAAAGATGTCACGAATATCCAAATCTTTAGATCTAAAACTTTAAGAGTTTAGCACATAAATGTCAGAGAAAAGCACTAACCTTTGGATTTATGAAGAAAACTTTAATACTATCCAGTGGATAGTTAAGGAAATTATGATTTTTTTCTAAAACAACTATGTTTAATGACCTGTGGGCCATAAAGAGACAGATATAAAAATTTCATACATTCATCTTCTCAACACAGGTATGTAAACAACACGTACTTCATTGTATACATATATGTGTGTGTGTCCTATACATGTTTTGTGTATACTAATACACATAACACACTTATGAAGACAATAAATAATTTAAAATATGCCAAAATCCAAATAGTGCTTATATCTTAGTGGAGATGCCTTTCAAAGATGAACATTCTTTATCTTTTTATAAATGAGTGAAAGTATTCCAAATTTGCATGAGTAGTTATACCCAAGGCAACTTGATAACAATAAAATTTTCATTACCATACTTTCAAAATAGAAAAAAAATGGCATGTAATATTTATGGATTCTTATACTAAAATTAGACATACCCAGAAAAGTGATTTATTTCTGAGCATAGACATGAGGTTGGAGAGACGATGTCTTAGTTAGTTTTATTGTTGCTAAGACAAAATACCCAAAACAAAGCTAAAGGATAAAAGGTAGCTCACAGTTAATAGAGGTTTCAGTTTATAGTTGGCTGGCTCCAAGACGGGGTGGCATGGCAGAGAGAAACAGTTCATGGCAGGCAGATGACAGCAAAGTGACAAGTAGTTAACAAAACAGCAAGTCACCATAGCACCTCTTTCTGTTCCTTGCATTCTCTCCAAGCTGCAAGCCTTTATTGCAAATAGCACTTACACTCAGGGTAGGCTTTCCCATTATCCACAACCAAAGTCTCATGGGGAACATCCAGAAATAAGACTTAACAGATGCTAACGTATTCCAAATTCTCAAAAGACTGATGGTCAACTTATTTGCTTTATCCAGTAAGCATTATTATAAGCCAACAATATGCTAGATACTGGAAACACAGAGCTGAAATATATAGTCTGTCTTCAATATTGTCACCATGTACTCAACAGATACAGTACTAAGGGAAGAAAACACCAGAATGGAGGTCTGCCTATGTGCTTGGAGAGTACAGGGAGAGCTAAGATTACACACTGCAGTTGTATCCCACAATCCAGAGCCCAACACAGAGTCTAGTTGCCAGCTGCAACTATTATTCTAGAGTTGCAGTATGAGTGCATTACATCTATCATGATGAATTTATTGACCAGGAACAGGAAAACATCACCAAAACAAGAGACAGTGACTCAAATCTTCTTATTTTCCAAGCTGCATTCCACCTAACTTTATTGTTCTAATTGATTTTAAATTGTGCATCTGGAAAGTTTATTTTACCTATTTACATGTTAATGGGTCACTGTGCATTTGACTAATTTTATTTCAGAGGCTACCTTTTGTATTTTCATATTTTTATTTTGGATAATGACTGTTACTATGTTAAGGGACAATAATTTTCTGCAGAACATAACCTACCACCCAGATATAGATTCATATCATCTTAATGAAGCTTATAAATCCTTTTCTCAGGTTTAACTGGTCTGAGATCTGACAGAGGTAAGACTGTATAGTACAGGAGAGATGTTAAGTATAACATAGAAGCATAATAATCCTAAGGCAGGAAGAATGAAAAGGTTAATTGTGGGATATTCTCACTCAACGATGAGATTTCCTAATCAGATAATAATATTTTCATTGTGTGGAAATGGGAATTTTAATGTGAATCTTTGGGAACATTTTGAAGAACACTAGAGCAACTGAGAACAGCATAGCAGTCTGGATGTCTTACGGTTGTAGGTAATGTAGCACAGAAGGAAAATAGGAAGCTGTGGATGGTCCAGCATGTTTCTTTTTTAAATTTTGTTTAGCAATATTACTGGTAGTGACAAACTCAAGTTTATCCTTGGAAAAAATCGTCTCTTTGATTTGATACACTTCCTTTGACTGTCAATACGTAACAACAGTTATGCACTGGAAATGCACATTAAGGTATTGCTCATTCTACATAAAACTTTTACATGCTTTGATGACAACAAATCAGAGGTAGTTGAAATTCTAAATCTCATAAGTCAAGATGATCTGCATTGGAAATCAACTACATTTTAGCTTCACGAATATCAAAATTGCCTCTCTCTGTGCTTCTAGATTGGGACAGTAGGTAAGTGAAGCACTGTTCCTGGAATAACATGGCTATGATTTTTAGTGCGGGAATTTTTATTCTCAGGCTACAAGGGTCCAGAATGCGAGTATACCCTGCCACATAGAAAAATACCTCCCAAATAGAGGCAGCTATTGTCTTGATAATATACTGCTTGCTTTCTTTTGTAGTTTTAGCGCTTATGATTGTATTCTTAAATGTCAAATTTGTTTTTCTGTAATTTTAAATTAATAAAAGTTGATCTATTCTCTTGGTGTTATTTTAACATCTTGGTTCTTTTCCATATTATGTTTATGTGGTTCGTTCCTGTTGTTATATAGAGAGAGTAAGAAGACTAATTACATGTTATTACTTCATGGCAAAGCTTTGTAAATAGAAACTCAGTACTGAAAACAAGACTGTAGTCACCCTTGGCAGCTAGTTGAAAAGATGCTGGTCCTCTTGCCTTTCACATTAATCTTCCAAATTAGAGTTTAGTCCACTACCTAGTAGCTAGCTTACATTGTCCAAATGCCTTTTTTCCTTTTTTGTTATCCTTTGAGGATGAAGGCCATATATTCCAGGACTTGTACTGCCAGCTGGCTTTCAGTTCAATTCACTGGCAAGAATAAGCACCATGGAACATAAGCTTAGAAACAGACTTTGAAGTAGGTCGTATTGCTCTGGAGGGCAAATATCAAAGCTGACTATATTGGCAATGCAAAGATATAAAATTTCACAAAGATTCCCACAGAAGTATAATGCTCTTCTGCTTGATAGCTATTATCTACATAATTTGTCTGAAAGAATAAAGTTCAACAATAAGTATCATATAAATGTATCTCAACATTTCTAAAGATATGAAGTTAAAACCCACATATTTAATATGTTTTCTCTCATAAATTCCCAGTGTATGTAGCTTTGATATAATATGCAAATGACAGGAATTTAAGACAAGTAAAGGATTTACTGACATAAGGAAACTCATTCTGCTAATAGTTCTGGAGTTATATTGCAATGTAAGACATACTATAATATATTCAATCTCTTTTCTTTTGAAGACAAATTACATACGTTAGGCATATGGACCTGAATTGGAAATTTCCAATTCCTAATTCCCAATAGGAGGCAGATTTTAAGTTTGACCCAAATAGTTTGTTTTCTGATTTTAATTCAGAGCTTCTCATATCCCATTTCAAAAGGGTACTCCTTTATAATTTCTGACTTTGTGAGAATGATCTTTTGTTCTTAGCCAAGAATGCCCTGATAAGTAAAAGATGAGAAGCAATAGCACCTACTAAGCAATGAGGTAAAAATAAGAGATAATTTAACAGTACTGGATAATATCCATTTTGAAATATATTGTCTTACAGAAAATATAGCCAGCTTGAGATTATAATATATTCCTAAATATTGAAATGCATTCACCCATGGTTAAACTAGATTTGGGCACATTTTTTGTAAAATTACTCTAAGGTATTAGCTGTTTTATAAAATTTCTCCCTGCCCCCATATGGAGTGCAAATACCGTGAACTGTTGCCATATACATTTAATTCATTCAGGAGAGCTGGTTGTAACTCAAGTTGGTGGAAATCATGAAATTTTTTCCTATAAAAAACAATGAAAGTGCACGTAAGGCATTCTAAGCTTCCCAAAATACCACTTAACTAAACTTTTTATAATGAAGATTGTGCATAATTTACCAAAAAAGCAAAATATTATAAAATGTGACTAGTTTATCAGAAACTATAATTACACGCTGTACTCACCATTCAATTTGACATCTTTGGCTTGCAGGAGGGAGGATGGGATGGAAGGTGGTTATTCTTTAGAATGATAATCCCTTCCATAAGAACATCTGAAAATCTGGCATCCTGGTGTCCTTTCTCTCCTTATAAGAGTCTGTAGTCCACTAGGATCTGCTTCTGGCTCACTAAGTCTCAACCTTTTCAGAACTAAAAAGTGGCCCAAGGTTGTCTGTTTCTGTCTTTTCTTTAATACTGTCCTGCCCAATGACAAGACATTGTCCTTAATCAAGTGAATTCAACAAATAATTTTTTCTCTGTCTGAGAGGACAGAGTTTTGCAGCTTTATCCATTTGTTCAAGACTTCCTTTATTTTATAAGAACTTTGATGCAGTGATTGTTGAGACCCCCTTCACCTTTAAAAAATTCCTCAGCTGCCATTCTCTGACTCTCAGCTAGAAATTGCTGAAGTTCTGTAGACAGTTCCTCTGTGTGTTCCTCCACCAGTTCCTTAAAATCACCACTATCTACCTGTAAGCCTCTAGGCTCTACTCTACCACTGTGACAGTGTCATCAACCACAGGCTCAGTTGAAGGCTGGGGCTCTTCTGCACAAGCCGAAGTCTCTCTCCTGTGTAATTTTAGGCCTCACTTCTTCTAGGCAGCCCTCAGTGTCCTTAAAGAGACCTTGTCCAAGGATTTCTCAATTAGCCCCACACAGGAAAGGATGTTGTTATGATCCTTCCAGAATGCTCTACGTGCTAAATCTGTATATGAAACCACCTGGAAGTTCTCAGGAATAGTTCCTTCTTAAAATTAGCTCTAACCTGCTGGTCCACAGGCTGCAGTAGAGAGTTGTATTACATGGGGGGACTGGACTGAAAGCCATGGGTAATTCTTCGGCCAGTTCTTCTTCCAAAATTAAAGGGTGAGCACAAGCATCATCCATGATGAGGAGAGCCTTGAGAGGCAAATCTTTGTCTTGTATATACTTCTTAAAAGTAGGACAGAAAGCCTCCCTGATCAATTCAAACAAAGGTACTCTTGTTACCCAGACTTTTGCATTAGATCTCGACATGACCTTTGGCCTATTCTTCATGATTTCATGTTTTCTGAACACTCCAGGGGTCTCAGAATGATAGAGCAAGAAAAGTTTTATTTTTAGTTAACCAATCACAATGGCACATGGCAATAAGTTTAGCCTATCTTCCATAGGTTTGCAGCCTGGCATTTTCTGCTGTGTAATGCATGTTTTCCAGAAAAACTCAGTTTTATCACAATTGAAAATTTGATTAAAGCAAAAGCCATTTTTCTGTGTCGTATTTAGACATGGTGTATGAAATTTTCAGCAGCACTTTGATCAACCCTGGATGCCTTACCATTCATAGTTATATTATGAACCCTAGTTTTCTCACTTTAAAATTGTGAGACCACCCCGTACTGGCACAAAATGTTTCCCTATTATCACTTGTTGATGGATCGTCTTTTTTTAGCTTTGCATTTATAGCCCCAGCTTTTTCACAAATTATAGACTTGGAAATGCTACAGCCTGCCATCTGCCTTTCACCTATCAACACTAATAGCTTTCTACCTTATCTAACACTGTTGATCATGATATTAATTTGAGAAACACAGTTAGCAACACTAGCTTCCTTATACAAACCTTTTCCCTGTAAGGTGGTTAAGATGGTGAATTTTGACATACTGTAGATATTAGCAATATTGACCACATAAATACCACTCTTATATTTTCCACAATTTCCTGCTTCTTTTCGATTGTGATTGTTTTACCTTTGCTTCCTTCCTTAACATCTTTTCTAACTTTTTTAGAACCGTTTTGATAGCAGTAATTGTAGTGAACTGATTGTGGACTGAAATCATGCCCACAAACACTGACATCTGGGATCACACTGATACTTACATACATTTGCATAGGCTTTTCTGGCATCACAAGTCCTTCTTTACAAACACACCAGCAGCCATCATTTGGGTTGCAACTCAAGTCTTTGTAACAAGAACTGAAATCTAAAATCCAGTCATAATTCAAGTTGTTCATAGGTGAGGCCAGTTGAAACTCAAGCTATTTTTAATTTGCCATTTCTTATAAATGCCTTTCTCTTTTTTTTATCTCTCAACTCAATCAGATAGACACTTTTCAACAAATATTTACTGGTTACCCTCCAACTGTATGTATCACACTGTGGCCATGGTACAGTGTGTAAGCAAAAATTATCCATACTCTTAAATTTTGCCCTTAAATAGGGAAGGTCAAAGGAAATTACTTACATTAATTATAAGTGACCAAATAATTATCTATGTTAAAATGATATAAAGTAAAATTAAAGTTTGTTCTCTTATAATGAAGCAAAGAAAGAAAATCTGGACCAAACTTGAAAGAAATATGTCTTTTGTATTTCTGTTTTTTGTTTGTTTGTTTTTTTGTTTGGTTGGTTGTTTCCTTCCCACATCTTTCTCTTGCTATGTTCAGGTACATGCTACACATATTTTCACTTAAAAAAACAAATTTAGTTTTCTTTTTCCCACAAATAGGGAAGTTTTTGTTTTCAGTTAATCTGCAGTGTTTATAAATGATAGAAATTCCAAAGAAAGTACTTTGGAGTTTTCTCAGACATGTCTGCAACCATTGTGTAATATTATGTTTTTAGTCTCATTGATGCAGTCGTTTTTGTTACACTATTTCCCCCATCTGCTGAACAGGAACAAAAAGTTGGATTCATAACAATCTTAATCTTCTGAGTCTCCAGGGTATTGTTTTAATCCTTATTTAATCTTTTCTTACCCAGAGTGATATTTTACTCCAGTAAAATAAGGTTGTACTAGAGGCTTTTTGAACATTTTATTGTTGAAGAAACAAGCTTTAGCATCTACTTCATCTACTTCTTAGGATTGCTACCCAATCCTAAGAACCTGGTTAAACTCAACCTAGAGGAACTAAACTTCATAGAAAAAATTAAAAGTTTGAGGACATTCTCACTTATTAACTATAAGTAGGTAAGTGTTTATCTAATGTAATTTTCACATCAGACATTATTGTCTGACATCATATTGATTTCATATGAAACAAATGTATCACCCTAGTGGAGCAGATAAACACTACAGAGGGTAATTAGGGGGACTATTTCAGATTCTAAGATTGTCTTCCTACTAATGGAAGAACCACAAATAATGAGAATAAGGTATCTTTCATTGAAATACACAGGAGTTTTAGATCTTTCAATTCAATAAATAACATTCTCATTATGTAATTTGTCATCAAACATAAGAAAATACACCTTTGTGCTCATATTTTCAGAAAACAGTGATTACTGGTTGCCTAAGTTGATCTAAAATCTTGCCAGGCTCTTTAGGAATCACCAGAGTTGACCTAGTTCTCAGAAGAAAAATGTACAAAAGTATAGAGGACATAACTTCCTATTTAAAAACAAAAGAAACAACATATTGTCATCAATCTCATAGTAATGCTGAACATAAGAGATCTTCTTAGGGAGAAATCGGTAGCTATGATTGAAAACAATAAAGGAAATGATCTAAGAAGTCAAGCCCACAAGAGGAAATCTCTCTATATTATAGAAGTGAGGGGCTCCATTTTTATCTACAGTAGTTAATGATACCTGGAAAATGCTCTCATAAGCAAAAAATGATGAAAATAATAAAGCTGGCCACAGACGTTCAGAGTATGCACCTTCGTTGGTTGTGCACCCACCTAAGAGAAATGGTCTCTCCAGAAAGTGCAACATGAATGATCAGAGCTCTGCTCAGTGCTCCAGTGACTTCCAAAGCTCAATAGAATTTCTGTGTTGTATTTCTAGGAAAAAAAAATTGAGTCCAAACAAGAACATCATTTTTACATTTCCCTATATTTTTCTGGAATATATGAATGCCAATTTTCTTTCTTCTTCCAAATATTACAGTCATCAAAGATAAATCACTTAATAGAAGTGCTCCATCCTTGAAATTATATAAAATTTTGATAGCAACTCTGAATATAGGAAGTGTTAAAATGGACACAGAAAGGTTAAAAACTTTTCAGTGTTGAATTGAATATTTCTTTAGTTAACAAATGCAATTGTCTTTTCCTATGTTTCCATCAAAATTAAGTGTAGGCATTACCAGGCTAGAAGAACTTTGAGGAACATTTTTTTAAAAAACTATTTACCAGTACATGATGTTTACACTCACTATGGCACATGTGTGTAAAACAGTTCTATCCCTTTCTATCCTGCTTCCTCCGCTCCCTTTTGTTTTTCCAGCATTAGATTCATTTGTCTTACAAATTAATTGTCCTAGGTACAGACTGAGAACCAGAATAATAGGACAAAGAACATATATAACATGAGTATGTACACAGTCTCTTTCTCATATAAGTAAAACCTTGTGATATTTAAGCTTGTCAGAATTACCTCTCATAAAATTATGAACTCAAGAGTCATCCATTTTCCTACAAATGACTCAGGTTTATCCTTTATGTGGCAGAAGAGTACTCCTTTGTGTACAAATGCCACATATTTTATCCATTCATCTGTTGGTGACTGTTTCCAACATTTAGCTATTATGAATTGTGCTACTATAAAACTGATGTACATATAACACTGTGGTGTAATGTGTTTAACTCTTTGGCGAAGACACATACAAGAGGAATAGCTGTGTCAGATGGAATTTCTACTTCTAGTTATAGAGGAATCTCATATGGCTTTCCATAGTGCTTGGATCAGTCTATACTCCCACAAAGAGTAAAGAAGCATTCTTTTCTCCCTACATTTCATCAGCGTTTGTTCTTGTTTGATTCCTTGAACGTAGCCATTCTTTCTGGAGTACAGAATTTCAGTGTTGTTTAAATTTGCATTTCTTGAAAGGCCAGTGATGTTGGACAGTTTTTATGTATTTATTCACCTTTTACATTTCTTCATCTAAGAAGAGTTATTCATTTCAGATGTTAATTTTTAATTCAGTCTTGAAATGTGAGGATATAAGTTTTTGGAGTTCCTTATATATCCTAGATATATTTGTCTAAGAAGTAGTTGGAAAAATTTTTCACTTCCTATAGGTTGACTCCTCACTCTATTGGTGGTTTTCTTCATTATGCAGAAGTGATTTATTTTGATGTGGTCGCATTTGTTGATTCTTGATATTATTTCTTGTGCAACTAGAGTTTTGTTTAGAATATCTTTGCCTATTATTTATATCTTCAAGAGTTTTACCTATTTTGTCTTCTATCAGATTAAATGTTTCTGTACTAATGTTTAGATATTTGATCCATTTTATTTTACTTTAATACATAGTGAGAGATATGGATCTATGTTCAACCTTTGGAATGTGGATAGCTGGTTTTCACAGCACTATTTGTTAAAGAGACTTTCTTTCCTCCAGTGAAGGCATTTGGTTCCTTTGTGAAGGATAACATAGCTGAGTGTGCCTGGAGTTACTTATGTATCTATAAGTCTGATCCATGAGGCTGAATTTTTGTTTTTGTTTTTGTTTTGTTTGTTTGGTTGGTTAGTGTCTTAGTTAATTTATGCTCATCGCTGAGACAAAATACCTGATGCCCAAATTGGGAAAGGAAGGTTTATTTCTTATAGTTTTTGGAGGTTTCAGTCCACACTCAGTTGACTCCAAGACAGGTGGGCAGGGCTGGGCTGCAGTTCATGGCAGCTGCAAACAGCAAACAGGAACCAGCAAAGAGCAAGACACACCTTCTTCCTGCCATTACATCACATCCTGGCTCCACCCCTAAGTGGGTGTAGCACTAACACCATCAATCTAAACATTGTACAATGAATGAATAACAAATGCACAATTCAAACTCATGAGGCCTGGGGAACACAGACATAAACCATGACAGTTAGTTGGTTGGTTTTTGGCATGGTATAGAAGAGTATCTTTGAGATTAAAGGATTTAGTCTCTCTTCTAAAAGATAGATCTCAGAAAAAATTGCATTTAGTAATCTGAAAGTAATCTGGAATCTGATTGGGAAATGTTTCAGAAGATAGATAAAGCCAGTAAACACTTGAGGTTATGAATTTATCATGGAATAAAGCAATGATATCTGTGGGTAAAAAATACAGAATAATTTGAGCATCTATGAATATAAAAAGATATTACATTAGGCATAGACTTTTTCCCTCAAGTCATTTCTTTTATGCATATTATTTGCGTGGTTTACTTGTAACTCAGAGTAAATATTCAATAAATAACTTTGAATAGAAAATAGAGACTAGAGAGGAAGAGAAGAAAGGAAAAGGATAGAGAGAGAGAGAGAGAAAGCAGAGACAGAGAAACACAGAAATAAGGCAGAAGTTACAGCTAATCATCATGCCAGAACATTCTTTGTAATCTCTTGACCCAAAATAACCCTGATACTTTTCTGCCATTGCCCTTTACCTTATGGCAATGTAATTAATATAGAATTAATTTTGCACCTTCTTCTACTTTTCTTCATTTTATGAAGAACTCCAAGATGGAAAACTCAGTAATAAATAAACTCTTAACTACTTCTTTCAAAGTCTAAACCAGCATCCATTTATAAGAGCTGCACTAGAGGAACATAGAGCAAAACCTGAACTGCTGAATCACTGAGCCAGAAGTGAGGGGCTAGACAGTGTCTGCTAGACAGTGAATGGAGACACATTCTTTTTGAATGGAAATGCTGAACTAAAGGTGATCACATGAACTTATTCTTATGGAGACCTTTTTTCTGTATCATCAAGTTATAACTCTAATCAAAGGTAGTAAAATTCTTTCATGAATACAGTTCCAGAACAAAATCCAACTGCCTGACACATGGCAGTCAGTGAGTTCAGTGACATATTGGTGTCCTTTCCATAAAGTAGAACTATTTTCCAGCAAAAGATAGTTTCCAAGATAAAATTTTCATGTTAATTAGCAAAGATGAACTGACTCGCATGATCTAGAGAGAGATAAATAACTCACAAGAACCCAAATGTTCATAGGAATTTCATGCGTAGTTGGATGTAGAAAACTTTGAGCCTATGTTCTTTTGTATGATTTATGCATGATTTAGGCACTATAACTGGCTCTTATCTATTCAGCAAGTTCATGTCCATATTGTATGTCAAATTCACCTTAGTACTATTGTAAGCCATACATTTTATATATCTATATAGTTATCAGTCTTTTGTATATGTATGTAACAATCTGATTCTGATGTAAATACTATAATATTTTTTTTTCCCAAAAGTGTAGATAGACGCTCTATACAAATCATGTTTTGACTTGGATCAAAAAACTAGAAATTCTGAATTCAGATTTGAATTTGGCACTGTTTGTGTAAAGAATCTCTCATTTTTTTCTGCTCAGTTGTATTACCTGTCTTACAAAGAGCTACGTCTCGGTAAACTCTGAAGAATGTTTCAGTGTTCTATTCTGCATCCGCTTAGCACAAGGCAGGATTTTCCTGATATTAGAGACAATGCATTGCCTGAAATTTCCAAAGTGACTTGCTATTATTCTTTTCAGTAACTTCTAATTCCATTGATTGATCCATTGATTCATTATATTCATTCATTATACGTTCAGTGCTACTAAATGGCAGGTGCTTACCTGGACATCAGTACAAAGCAGACTTTGTCCTTCTAGTGGAGCATACCTTCTGTTGTAGGTAGGTGTGTTTGTGTGTTGTCCATATTATAAAAGAAACATCTTAGGAACATGTAATATTAGGGAAGAAATGGAAGGGAAGGTTAAGAAATGTTACCGTTAAGCAAGACAAATCAAGAATTCATTAACCTATGTTTACTTTTATTGTTATTTGTTAAACATAGATTTCAAACTAAAAAGAAAAAAGAGTGTACTGTCATTGTTTGATTTCCACTTTTTATGTTTTGATTTTGTGACTTGAGCAATCACTAAAGCAATACCTAAGTTATCTACTAGTGATTTCTTACTGTTTTTTTACAAATTCTATATTATTTGTACGAATTTTTCTGTTTTGCTTTTTTTCTCTAAATGAAAAAAGAAAAAAAATGAAAGAGAAACATGTTATTTATGTTAACCCACTCATAATTTTCCTTTAATTTAAGGCTCACATTTGCTTTGTACAAAAGTATGAATTCCATTAGCTTCACTGACTTGGGCACAAATGACATCACTGTATTTGATTTTCACTGATTTATTACTACTGACCTGCATAATGTCCAAATTCAACCTTTATTACCAGGATAACCCCCGTCATTTGTAGGATTTGAGAAAGGTTTTCTTACATGTATACAAGTATTACTTATTTTTTTCTAGCTAAAATGACTCTTCTATTGGTCTGTCACCCTTCTGAGTATGGAGCTGTACAGTTCTTTGAAAAGGTAACTTCTTTATCAGTGGGAACTCAATACCAGCCTACTGTGACAGGTGGCAACAAAAGTCTCATCAGTCCCGTAATTTCATTTCTCTTTTCCTTTTTCCAAGTGTATGTGCACATACATACCTCTTCTAAAATCAGTCCTCTAACAACTTTCCCACCATATTCCCCTTATTAAAACATCTAAACACTTATGTATGCCAAATCATGAAAACAGATGCATGAGGCCCAACTATACATTCAGTGTCCTAAATAAGCTAATTTTCCGCAATATTAGGAAAGCTGCTGAATTTTTCTAGGCCTCAAGTTTTTCATCTTTAAAATATTAGGTTTTAAATTTTTATGACTTTTTTCATACTTTAACATAGTCATAACCATTGTAAGAAGTTCTAAATTTTTAGTATACAAAATAAATTTTCATAGAATCTGTTTTCATTTTTAAAAATGTTTCAAAACGTTAAAATTTATTTCATCCTACAAATCTCTTTATGGTTTTACCTGGAGTGTCTATGCTGCACTGATGTTTATTCTTTGGCTCTATAATTTGACATGGGGAAAGATAATTTTATTATAAAATATCCCTGTAAAATAATCTAGATATCAAAGGTGCTATGGAAGATTAAGATATGTATGTCAGGCTATAAATTGAAAGAAAGCACTGCCTCTTTCACAGGTAAGACTTTTAAATAATAATGTTAGTTCTTTTTTCAATACTAAGAAAACGTATGTTTACTGAAAAAACTCTGTCATTGAGGTTGATGAATCTTTGAATTCTAGAAATAAAAGAACATTATGTAAATAAAACATGGAGTTCATAACTAAGAAAACATCAAAGAACTACTAATCAGCAGGAAACTTAGATTATACATAAAATGCAGATATAAATATCCATCTACAGAAAATAAGTCTAAAGGCTTCAAATGATTTTTCCCATTGATCTTTTTTTACTTTTTGATTTCACTTATGTGTAACTTCTATAACTTGATGAAAAGGAAGTTTGTTGCAGACCTATGCCTCTTGATATGACCTTCCACCCTGGACCACCATCAGTCTGCAAATAAGTAATCTAAATTATAGGGAAACATCTTTTGGTATAAGTAAGTCTTTATAAGCAAATCAGTTTGGCCTTAACTGTTTATTTCTGAGAAGCTAGAAGATTGCTGTGTTTCTATACATGCCACAAATTTCTTTATAGGGGCACAACAGAGAAGTCTACTATTTTGCTGTAGTTTGGAAACTGAGTGTCCTATGTGCAAAAGGCTTGGGCTCAGCGTTCTGGGGTTAGGAGACGCTGGGGAGAGGTGGGGTCTAGTGTGAAGTGGGGTCACCTAAAGTGTGCTCTTGAATCACGCTATGGGATCCTGGTCCTTTGCTGTCCCCTACACTTCCTGAGTCATGATTTGATCAGTTTGTTCTGTCTGCTCACTGCTCCCGTCATGATAGGACATCCTTTGCAAGAGCCCTAAACAAAAGGTACACTCAGCCTTGGATAAAACTCCAGAGTCACCAACCAAAGTAAACTTCTCTTTTTGGAAATAGATTACCTCAAATTATTCATTATACTAATGAAGAGCTAATATATATTTTTTTCTTGTGAAGCAAGCTTTAAACTTATTTGTAGATCAAATGTTATATCAAATCTTTAATTTCTTGAAACTCTAAAGCAATAAAAAAAACACACACAAAGACACAAATTTGAAAAAGTGCATTATTTTTACCTAACCTTCACTATAGATTACAATTTCATTGCTATTGCTCAGGTCAAATAAATGTCTATTTTTTTCCCTGAAGTAAAAAAAAAATTAAATGTCTGTAGTAAATATTTAATTTCTCTAGAAAAACTTTAATGTATTTAAAATGTAAACAACCAAGTTTTTTGCTTTTTTCCCTAGAATACTGTATATTTTTTAATAAGGAAGACAAAATGTTTTTAACATTTTACTATAAGTTTTAAATTTTACTTTTTATACTAAATTTCAGAGAATTCCAGTGAACTTATCTTGCAGGTAAATATTACAGATAGCAAAGTATCTTATATTTGGAAACATTTACATTTACCCAAATAAAATGCATAATGCTTAGTAAATTATATAGCTTTAGAAAGTTGCATATTCTTGTGTTCTTTGTCTTTACTGATTATTTTTAAAGAAAATCTATTTAGACTTTTTTATGAGATTAAGTATCATATATGGAAACATTTCTGATATGACAGAGTTTTGAGGAATTAAGAATAAATTCCTTTATCAAAGCATCAAATCACACTTCAGTTTAGCCCACCTTTAATTCTTAATGCAAGTATGTAATGATCTAGTTCTTTGCTCAAATGGGTGGTAATTTAGTGGCCATTCTAGTTTGAGTGCTTACTGGTTGATTGGAATCATTCTTATGATTGCACCACAGGACAGTTTCTCCCCTGTATAATCTTGTTTCTTTTGATTTTCTCTGTGACTAGAGATACTCAGAATATTTTCTAATAAACTTCCTGCATTCTAATTTCCATGAAAGGACCTACTTCAAAGTGCCTGAAAGGAGCAAACACTAAAATTGGATAATGGTAATGAGTCACTTCATTAGTTATAAACTATTGCATAACAGATTATCTCACATTCTTCTTAAACATAGGAAGCCAGAAGCTTGCTAGCTATATAACTCTGGAATCAGGGTATCTCAAGTTGTCGGGTATGATTTCATTAGTCAGCTGAACAGAAGTATCCGTATCCATGATTTTTGATGGTGTTATCGGCAGGCTTCAATTTTTCTTTGAGCACTGACTGATGAACTGAGTCTCTCACCACATCGACTCTCCACAGAACTGTGTCTTGAAGCAGCATCACTCTAACTCCAGTGGAGGGTGGGAGTCAACAGGATGAGAAGCAGTGAGACAAAGTGAGAGCTCATGACTAAAATGATAACTGAAAAGGATTTGTCTCCAGCTGAGGCACAGGACTGGTGCAAAGGGTTAGTTCTTCATAACTCATTAGACTAAGATTTCAGTTCCTCACGCACTGATGGCTATAATTTTTCCTCATTTCTTTGCCAAGAAGGTCTCTCCATAAATTATCTCATAACCAGAAGGCTGATAGCAGGGCAAGCAAGGGACAAGGGAAGAAAGAGTGACAAGACAAAAGTCATAATCTTTGCCACCAAATCATGGAAACAGCATCCATTACCTTTACATATTGTTATAAGAAATCTAGTGTATTTATCTAATACTCAAAGGGAGGTGGTGTCACAAGTGTATGAATATTATGAGATGAGAATCTTTCAGAGACACATGAAATCTGCAAGTACATATCCCAGGAGAGTTTCTAGATACAGGTTGCCACAGACACAATGCGACTATACTATTGTAAAAACTGACTCCTGGTGGACTAGAAAGCATGTCTAGAAGGAAATATTTATACTAACAATTTTTCATTGTTAGAATGTACTGCTCAAAGTTCAAGTGTATAATTTCGAAGTCAACAGGGTGGAAAGATGGGCCTTAAAAAGAGGTGGTTAGAACCTGAGGATTTTGTCTTCATGGGTTATCATGGAGAGAGAGGATATGTTTTTTAAAAGTGAATTCAACCCCTCTGCCTCTCTAGGTCTTACTATTTCTTGGCCTTCCAACATTTTGCAGTGAATAGACACAGTGAGGAGTTCATTGCCAAATCCTGGCACCACATTCTTGAATTTCCCAGCCTCCAAAAGAGTGAGAACAAAATCTCTCTGTTTCTTACTAATTAGAGGCTTAGATATTCTGTTATAGAGCAGCAAACAGACTAAGGCACAACTTACAAATCAGATATTTAACAAATACATAACATGAAGATAGTAATATTGAAGGTTAAACAATGGCAGGTTATTGCTAGAGACCACAGATGTTTTAGAGACACAATTTAAAGCTGAATGTGACTAACTACGAAGTAAAGGATAACAGGGAAGCCAGTAGCCCTACTTGGTAGCATGGAGAATGTATTTTCTGTACCTACAGGACTAAAAATACTGAAGACAAGGCCTATAACTTAATCACAGCAGTAAAACCTTGACAATGTTCAGATTCCTAATCTAGAAGGTTTGTTAAGCCAAGTTCAAAACATGGTTTGAACACTAATTGAACCCTGAAAGGTGCACATATGGATTAACATGTAAATGTGATTGTTTAAAGATATAAGGCTAGAGATGTGGATGCATTTGGAAGTATGTCTGGGCAGTGTCTTTCACAAAGTAGCGATGCCATTTCTGACCCTTCTAACAGTTACCTCCTTAATTCTATTAGCATCAAATTGTCTTTTCCAATGCGTGGAACTTAGGCCATGTCTTTTGTAGTAAGACTTAGGCAGTGAGCATGGAATTTAATGCCATTAGCTTAGGAATGATTTGAATATCACCAAATGAGAACCAAACATTATCTTTAAGTAGAAAATAGAACAGAAATTCAAGCAGGAAAATGGAATTGTATCTGGTAAACTATAGCTTCCCAGTTTTACCAGCCTTTGCTAATAACTGAGGGCTGGGCAGTGTCCAGTAATAAGCTGAAAAATCTCATCCCAATGCTCCCATTGTCATATAATTTTATTCTCCCTGGTTCCCGTGTCCTCATCTATAAATCAAGATAATATTTACATCATACACATCCTCCAGAAGTTCAGAAAACCACTTGTAATCATTATCACAGGTTATAATCTAAGTGATAGAACAAGAAACAAGGAGCCTAATGCTCAAATGTTTACTCACAGAAAATGGAGCGTGTGTCAGAGGAAAATGCAGTGTCCAAAACAGATTTTGGAAAATGTTAAACAAAGGTGAGCAAGGTTACAGAAAATTGAAAGTAGGACTACTCTGAAGAGCAATAGTGTTAACCTTTACCATCTACCCACTTGGAAGATGCTTTCACATTTCAGAAAATTATTTGTGCTGCTTTCATATTTGGCCCTAATAAGAGAAAGATATGTGCAGAAATGTACACTCCAAATCCTTGCTAGTTGCCGTCTCATAGAAGGAGGCCCTAAAGCGATTCTCCAGTTCTGTTTGTTGAGCAAGACAACGAGTCCCCAAGGCGCTCTTGTATTTACTCTTACTGGATCAGGTCAGAAAGTTTTAGGCTCACCAGAGAGCCTTGCCCCCAGGCCTCTCCTCCAGTTTCTTGGCTTAGGTATCCATGAAGTCCCACTTTAGGTCACCCTGCCCCTGCTCCAGTCTTCTTAGCCTGCATGGTGATTCTCACTCTCGGCTATATCCTGTTAACTGTTTCCTCCTAAGTAAATCTACTTGTGAAGAACTCACTTCCCTTTTATCTTTTCTCTCTCTCATAGTGATGGCAAAAGAGAAAGAAAGATAAAATGGACAAATGTGAACATACCAATTCCTTTATTAGAGCAATATGAATCAGCCAGACCTGTTCTAATTAATCTAATCAACGGTATATGATTTGGTAAATATGTTGCAATTACAGTCTTCTGACATTGCTCCTATAAAGTGCTCCCAGCATTTTACAAGTGTTAATTGGAATCAGTATCTTGAAAAAAATTTTCATGTACAAATCATCAGGGATCAAAGAAAAAAAACTTTATTAGAAACTTTGTTATTTGCTCATTTCCCCTTTCTACCTCACAGAATAAGAGGTAGAACAGGAAACATGTTTTGTCCATTTTCTTAAAGTTAGTATTATATCAAAGGCAAGAAAGAAAGATTTGTTTAGCTGCCTCTTAAAGCATTTCTATTTTGATTATTGTATTATTTTGCTAGGATTTCTGTAACAAAGTATCAGGGACTACTATTCTTTAGCAATAGTAATTTACTGTCTCACAGTTGGGGAAGTTAGAAGCTCCCAATCAATGTTCTGGAAAGGTCAGTATGCAGTGAGTCTGTGTGTGGTAGGCTCTATGCCAGGACTCTTTCTTCGGTTTGTTGATGGGCTGGCCTTTCCTTCTGTCACTTCAATTGCCTTTCTTATGTGTCTTCCTTGGTTTTCAAGTTTTCTCATAAAAGAGGTACAGGTCATGTTTAATCAAGAGCTACCTAATCCTATGGGAGCATATCCTAACTTGACTAGTTTAATTTAAATTAAAATTATTTCTATGTATTTTCTTATCATGAGGTAGTAGGGTTAGGGTTATACTCATTTGGATATGAGGGAAGATACAATGATATTAAGTCTTCCTGAAACTTTTTAACGCTCTTCAAAGAGAAGGAAATTTAAATTTAAATTAATTTAAAACGTGATCTAATTTAACTCTGTCACTTTGAATGTCTAGTTACAAAACCTTAGAAAATCCCTAAAATTAAGAATAGTTTTATGGATACAGTTACACACTCTTTTTATGAACTAGGTGCTGTAAAACATCAATCACAGGATGACTCAAACTGCAGGACTCATCGAAGCATTTATGAAGCAATGTTTAATTTGTGCTTGTATGTGGTGGTTTGAATTTTATTTTATTTTTATTTTTGATTGATGCATAATAATAACATATATTTATAAGGTACAATATGTTTTGATTTATGTATACAGCAGATAATGATCAAATCAAGGTATTTAAAATATAGTTCACTTTAAAGTGTTAAAATCTCTTTAGGGTGAATAAATTTAAAATCATTTCTTCTAGCTCTTCTGAAACACTCAATGCTATTTCACTCAATTGCTATTAACTATACTCATTCTTACTGTAACATAGAAAGCTATCTTTCCACAGAAACAGACAAAACAATGTTTGTTTACTATTGTGAGCTAGAGCTGTGCTAGTGAGATGTTGGAATTATTGGTACGTAAGTCTTCTAACTCTAAAGCCATAAAAGGTAACAACTACTGGTAAGTTGTTTCTATATAATACATGAAAATTATAAATTCTTTTCACCTACCTTTTTGGTTATATTTATCAGCCATGATTTTAGATCAATTTATGAAGCGCTAATAGTTTGACCCTCCTTTCTCACTAATTTAATGAGAATAAGTATTTGGGTGGCATGAAGTCATGCACACTTAATGTATGTGCCCTTTAAATGTTACATTTCTTTAGAAATGCGATTTAATGCAAAAACTCATCCACTTACACTCCTATCTTTCCCATGTAAATTATTTAAAAAGCAGAGTCTGGAATTGACTGATAGACATCTGAGTTATAAGCATGTAATAGATTAGGTGAAGTGTTGCTTTTCAGTTTCATGAACAGCTTCAGAATGTTGATAGCACTTTCTTTGTGCTAAAAATGTTAGGAAATTAAATAGTATTGTGATAAAAAAGTATTAAGGAATTCAATAGAGGATTCTGTTAATTTTAATTAATGATAAGTCCCACTTTTTACTACCCATTCTGTTTGTTAAAACTTATTCTAATACTTAATTGCATCATAAGGCATAAACTAATATTTGCTTGCCTAACTTCTTAGTTATACAAATGTGTTTATTTTAAAAGACTTCATTGAGTAATTTTCTAGAATGTAGTCTACCTTCATGGTAGAGGAAGGTCAGACTGCCTTGCTATACTCTATGTGGGCTCAAGTAAGCACGATGCTTAGTGCTCATGCTTCCCAAACTACATTTTATGAACAGTTGGCATATTAATAGTTCACATCCTATATGTTATTGCTTTTCCTTGACACTATAATTATAGAGGGATTCTACCACATTAAGAGTTATAGCTCCCATATATAATGTGGTATTTTATATTCAGCTTTGTAATTGTTTCTTTAATCCTTAAAACATCACAATTAGGCTCTTTGATTAAAACAGCAACAAATTAAATGTCAGATATTTATAAATAAATAATTATTTCATATAAATTAAGAGTCCAGAGATAAGTGTGAATTCGGAGTAGCTCAAGTTTCCACGGATATCTTCTGTGGTATCTTGCTTCTACAATTTTTCATGTGTTATTTTCATGTAAGGACTGTTCATCTTAATAGTCATCACTGTGGTCTTGCTGAATTTCTATGTAGGTGACCAATCTTACCATAATCTGCAGTCTCGTGCACATCCCTTTCTGCAACTTCCACAGAAAATAAGAGAAACATCTCTCTCAGATGCTCCCAACATTGTCTGCTCATTCCCTCCTGGTGCAAGCATGGGGACTTTTTTTTTTCTGGAATTAGAGAATGGGTTTAAAGTAGCATGGTTTAGTTATGTACTAAAATTAGCACTCACCTTATCCTAATAACATAGCTGGAAGCAAAGGAGAGGGTTACAAAGCAAATATGAGAACATCAGAAGCAAGTGGTTCTTATGCATTCAAGCAATGCCTGACTACTTGTGGTGGTGATATAGGGGAATGAAACTCCCAACCTACATGATGTCCAGTATGAATTTGTGTTCCCTAAAACTAAATACTGACTTTTAGGAACAAGGGAGTTTAAGAGCAGAATATACTTATTGAGAGACAGAAAGCTTCAGTCAGAAAGAGACAGAAGGGTTACCAAGTGGATGGCCAGTAACTGTCTTTTCTGGGGACTTTTATAGAACTAAACTGCAAAGTGAGGCAGGTCTGAAGTGGGGAAAATATGGGAACTTAGAAGGTGGGCATGAGGCGGGACAAAACTATGGCCAACCAATGAGATTAACTGCTTAGAGAAAATTGATTAAATGGGGAACAAATGGAGAAGCAAGTCTTAGCAAGCAGACATGCATAAAAAGTAGTGACTCTTCCTGCAGGGGATTGAGATGGTGACTCCTGACTTCCTTAGGGTGACAGACTATTTAGAATATCAATTCCTGATGCTTATTCTTAGGAATTGTGCGTGTACATTTGACTTTCTTTTGTCTTAAAATGTGACTCCACAGCAAAGATGTCTGTCTCTCTCACAGTTTCAAGATATCTGGCCTTCTGTGCTGGTTCCTTCAAGGACCTAGCCCTATCTGACTATAATATTATATCTAACTCAATCACCTATAAAAACACAGTTTTATGTCTACTTAGTAGATGAAGAAACTAGATACAGAGACATTAACTATGCCTGTGTCAAAATTCTGTAACTTCTTAGTAACAATCTGATAGAATAATACATCATTAGCTTCAGAAAGAGCATTAGTTACAAAACCATATTCTTATGGAGAGGTTTAGAAAGATAAAACTTTTGTCAGTTAACATAATCTTAGGTCTACTTCAGTACAGTTACTTCTGTTTTTGAAAATCACCATATAAGATAAAATATTTTAAAAGACAAAACATTTTTCTCTAAATTTTCTTACAACACTTTTATAGCTGTTATACCACTAAATATTTTATCACTGTATATTATAAATAGTGAGAAAAATAATTTATTCCTAAAGCCATAAGCCAAATATCAAATTATGATTACATTAAGATATGTAAAAGGTCACTTCTTATAAAGAATTTCTAATGTATAACATGGTTAAATGAGTTTTATAAAAGTTGTATTTTTGAAAATATTTAATTGAAATATGGGTGCATATATAAAAAGAGTGAAGTTATGTTAAGAGAACGTGTGCTCTGTACATTACACACAGTTATATCATGTGTACTGTGCACGTCCTGATGGTCTCTAAATCATGTCATTGCATGTCATTTTACTGAAAGTTCTACTGTAAGTGCCACAGCTATAATTTCAAAACTGAGAAAATACAAATACACCCCACTGATTCTTAAAACCTGAAATTTAAATGCACTGACAAGGAAGCTGTTAGAAATGCAAATGAGAAATTGACTTTGTTAAAACAAAGTGGTGAAACCAAGTGAAATTCACACACACATTTTTAAGGTACCATTGAATAACAGCTGTTCTCCCCTTGGTGTTCTGAAACAATGAGAAATTGACACAGGAGCCACAAAGGAAGAAAAAAGCTCTGCTTGATTAATGGTAACCAGATTGTAGAATGCAGGGTAAAGCTAGAACTTTAAGATGGAAATTTTTGTGCCCCATCAATCTGTAAAAATTGAAAACTTAAAGCTAAGGATTGGGGTCCATTAGACTCACCCCACTGCGCAAAGAGCTACAGAAAAAAAAAAAAAAAAAAAAGGCTAGAATTTCCTGGTCAGCACAAGTAGGTGCTAAATCATCCACCTAATACCTGGAGGAGACCTGTAGGAGGACCAGTGCTGGTTCTTGATAAAACTACACTCAGGAAACATAGAGAAAAGAAAAAAAAAAAAAAACAGAACAAATGAACAGAATCTTTGATTCAGATGTAATGAATCAACAAAGAGAATAAACAAATTTTTTTCAAAAAAAATTTTTTTCCTGAGTATGGGAAATTATCTGCCTTCTTTTTAAAAAATGCATCTTTCCAGACTTGTATTTGTTGTATGTTAGACAAAGAGACTTTTTTTTCTTCATGATAAAGCTTTCCTAGGTAACTTTTCTTTTCTGGAGATGACAGCAAGATGTGTAAGAGACCAGTTATGGAGTCAACCTGTTCAGACTTGTGTGCTGTGTTTATCACTTATTGGCTATACCAGATGGAGCAAGTAATGTGCCTACTTGTGTTTCCTGACCTGTAAAATATGCACAATCATCTCTACCTCATATGGCCAATGGAACATTTAATGAGACAATTCATGTAAGACATGTGGGACATTACCTGTCACAGAATAAACGCTATGGATATATATTTTTGTTTGCATGAATACTACAGTTTATATCAGATTTAAGATGAACTAGTGAGGATGTAACAGAACACTTCATTAAAAAAGATCATCACAATGGAGGGAAGGGAATTTTCACAGGGAAAATGCAGCAACCAACATGCTACATGTCCTATATAATAAAACCAAAATATTTTCCAACAGCAAACTTTATGTAGGGGAAGCCAAACAACAAACACAAATGACAATGTGGGCTCAGCATAAGAAAGATTTACTTGTGGTCTGCTGATTCACAGGACAAGCTGATGAGAGGACATTCCATTTTTGTGTGTCAGGATAGAGGAGAAGTAGAACACTAGTGTCTGTTAAAAAGAAATCTTACTAACGTTTGGTTGAGACAAGGGTAAGAAATGAGCCACTGTGAACGGCTGCCATCATTTGTAATCAAGTTCCCAGTAATTCCCTCTAGCTTTACAGTCTAACACCAGCTTTGTTGATGTTCAGATTAGGAATGTCCTTAAACTACAAGGTTTTTGAGCTTGCTTTTGGGAGTCCAACACAGGATAAAATTATCCACTGATTCCTCTCACAACTGAAGCAGCTATGCTAAAGCATTCTCCCCTTGGTTTCCTGCAGGAATGAAAAGAAAACATTTAGAAAAGCTATGCAGTTCTTTGCTTTTGCTGTCCCACCAAAACCATGCCTGCACTTACAGGCAATAGTCAGTCTCCATAAAGTGTCTCTACTTTAAATGATGATTTATGAAAAGTAAAGAAAATAATCCGAACCTCTGGCATACCCCGATGACGCAGGTTCTCCTCGGTGTTCTCCAGGTAGTTCCCTAGTATTTCTCCTTCTTCTCATTTGAGATCTTCTCATGACTTGTATGGAATGGAAGAAACAGCTTAGTGAACACTGCAGGGGCACACTGCAGGCTCCCTCTTCTCTCAGTATCCCAGGGCTGAGAAATCCACCTTAGCCAAGAAACAACTTCGATGAGCGACTAAATGTACAAGCTGATTGTGGCTGGACATTAAAGGGCAACAGAATTTCGATCTGCAACCTCATCAGCAGTCAGTCCACAAACTCAAACTGACCAAAGCAGAAATAGGCTCTGGTGCTGAGAATCTGGTCAATGACTATCAGCTCCCTGAGATTTTGCCTCCATTTCCAACCCTTCAACTCAGGATTAACCAGAGAGATCAAATATTCTCTCCAACCCAATCACATTGAATACAGTGCTTGATTTCTGGTTTAGCTTGCCTGCCTTTCAATAAAAGAAAAGTTGCACTAGATGCAGGCTAAAAATGAGAAGGAAGGCTTTATTCAAGACTGTGCAACAGCTGTCAAGGCAATTGGAAGAATGAAGAGAAGCTGCACTGAATTCTGCTGAAACAAAAGACAGTAGGATTTTCAGACATTCAGATGACCTAGTGGAAAAATACCAGCAGACTCTAGAAAGGAAATGCGCCACAGCCATCAGGTTGTTTGTCCTCACCCACGTCAGGCTTTCATTCCTTTCTGAGAGTGGGAGATAGGAACCTTACCTTTCTTGATGATTACATTTCAAACACTTGTCTCCTGAGTCCTGGAGAAAGAGTTTTTTGAGTGGCACAATCCTTGTATCTTAAAAAGACATACAAAGAATTTGCATTGTCAAGTTTTCTAAAGTAAAACTCTAAGAAAAGAGAGGTTAAGGACCAGTAGTCAGAAACTATTTAAAATGTAGTTGATCAGACGGAGACACTAGGATTATTGATAAATCCCAAAGATCTCCAGTTACAGCATACCTGAATCTGTTCTGTTTTTGTCTTTGTTTTTTCTCTTCATAAAGTTTCTGCTCCAGGATGGTTAATTGCACTTTGTGTTCAGTCTCTACTGAACACAAGTAACAGTGACTGGCACCTTGCTATAAGAAACTCCAAATAAAATTCCTTACTGTCATTAGGGTTGGAATGGGGTGATTTGAAATGGATGAGAAAGACTGAATGAATAACCAGAGTGGGCCCAGAGAAACAATGGAATGAGGAAGCATTCGATAACACGGGGCCATGGGATCTACTAATACAAATGGAAACACTTCCCCTTGAGGAAATATACAGCTGTTGGAGGATCCTGATCAAAATTGCTGTTCAAACAATTTCATGTGGCAAGGAGAAAGTAAACTTGCAAGAAAAGGCAGAGCACCTGACTTCTGTCCAATGTGGTCTTCCACAAACTTGGAAGTCTTCAAAGCACGCCCTATTACTATAGTTTTGTTGTGGTGTTTGGTTGGTTTGTTTTACTAGTAAAGATGAAGTAAGTAATCTAACACCACTTTTTCTCACTCAAAAATTTTTCTACTATCTGGAAAACCCATGTTGACTTGAAGGAGTCTCAAGTCTTCAGATAAATTGGGGACTGATTTTCATAACAATCTCCTGAAGTCACTGTTTAAAGCAGTGCCTGAACATTCTCTCTCTTCTGATGTTCCCTCAATTTACATAAATTTTCAAAACACTTTAAAAAAAAAATTAAACCTAAATGTTGTGAAAGTGCCTAATATATCAAAAAAGAGGGGCCAAAAAACCCCAAACAAACAAAACTGTTGCAAAGGAAACCCTTTTTTGGTGGTTCATATGGGATTATTTCCTAAAGCTAATATGAATTCCTTTGGAAAAGATAGTCAAGAGTCTAGATCACTAAGCGTATTATCACATTCTGTGTATGACTATTAGCATAACAAAGTCAATCAATACATTTTGGTCAAGAACTCTCTCAACTATTAACCGGGGAAAATGTGAGCTTCTAAATGAAATATCATGGGCAAGATAAGATGCTCATTATCCTGAGAGCAGAGATTTACATGTTAGCTCAGGAAACACACCATAGAGTTTTTAAACACTCTTCACTCCTTGTTAACTTGATTGTAAAGGATATCATCATTGCTTCTTTTCAGTAAATTGCTTTTATAATTTTACATTTTCTTCATTTTGCACTGAAAAGCCAAGATAAAGAATGGAGACTGAATAAATGTGAGCAAACATTCCCTCCAATTGAACTTACAAGGCCAAGTTGTATGTTTCTTGTGCTCTGGGGGTGATGGGGCAAACCTGTCTAAACTAATTCACATAATAGGTAAGAGACCACTGTAAGAACAGGAAGCAAGGTTATGGTGAAGTCAGAGGACAGAACAGTCCTTTACAACTCGCCATGCTCTCACAAGTGAGGAGTTGTTAATCAATTCAGAGAGAGAAAAAGGATAGAGCACTGTCTGCTGCTCCTATAATAAGAAGCATAATTTGATGCTATTATCTGTTTGATGGTTTAAGCAGAATAAAGTGACATTGATCTGGAAATGTGAGCGTGAAGCAGAACAAGAGAGTGTTTGTAAGAGGTATAATTTCAGACACCCATGAGACTTTACAAAAAACACATTTGCACATAGACAAGTCTTTTTACAGATGATGGATAAATGTAATTCTTCGTATTTTTTTTTCCTTTTTCCTTTCTACTAACAAGGAGTCTAAGACAGAAGAATGAAATTCTGAATAAAAATTGCTTAAAATTTAGATCAATTTTTAAATGAATTCAATTTTTAAATTATCAGACAAGGACTGAGGACCGTTCTCAAATAGCTAAAGCAGACCCTCCTAGTTATTCCTACAATATTTAATATTTATAAATAACACTACCCAAAGAAGTAATATTGCTCAAAGGGCATTTGACTACTTGAAAAGAGGCCAAGAGATTTAATCAATATATGAAAGCTTTTCATTAAGTCTTACATGAGAGAAAACATATGAATTTTAATCTCTTAAAATCTTCCTGAAAGGAGAAAAGGAGGAAAGCTTTTAAAGC
This sequence comes from Cavia porcellus, assembly GCF_034190915.1. Taxonomy (NCBI): domain Eukaryota; kingdom Metazoa; phylum Chordata; class Mammalia; order Rodentia; family Caviidae; genus Cavia; species Cavia porcellus. The sequence continues at coordinate 87,663,207 of NW_026947484.1, forward strand.
GTGAAATCAAAGCTGATTAAAAATGTTCGAGCGCCATCTGGTGTCTGAAATAAAAAATAATCACGTCCTTTAGCAGTTAAATGAACTCGTGTGTGCTCAGTACAAAAAAGGGTTCTAAATACCCTGTAATTCTTTCATTCTCTTGAATGGCTTCACACTGTCTTGATATGGATGTTGCTATAGTATACGAAGTTATAGTCAAATAATTCAAGGAAAGGCACTATGATGACTACTATTATGTTAGATTATCTGGGGGTAAAACACAATGATGCTTAAATTGTTGGGTTCTGACCTGTGTTCTGTTACAATGTCCTCTTTTATCTCAATCTCCACCCTTTTTTAAAAATTAATCTATTTCTTCTTATTTTTTTTCAATGAATGGAAAACTGAATTTAAAAATAGCGGGACATATTATAGTAACTTTTTAAATTTCCTATTAACCTGATTTGAACCCCAGTATTGCTCTCCCCATCTTGTTCTGTCTGATTTTACTATATTCTATTTTGTTTGATAGTATCAAGTTTGAGGGTATAGGCAACCACTTTGAAGGAAATAAGATTTACTATAATGCCCATTATGGTTTGACTATTATCTTCTTTTGAAGTCCTGTAAGGTCTCCAGTATAGGTTTTATTGGTCTTGTTCTGTAGTGTTCTGATCAATTCTATTATACCTGATGATATAGGCAACTCTTTTTAAAAATAGCAAGAGGCACAATGGAAACCATTTTTGATCACCTGATATTCTATTTTTGCATCATGTACTATGCCCATCCTTCTGTTCTAACTGAGTCTGTTTTGTTTAGTCATGTTAGGTTTTATTCTCTTCAAAAAAAGTAATAAGAACTGTGGGAGTAAAAAAAAACCAAAAAGTGTAATTGTTATTGTAAAAAAGAGAGGAAAGGAAGGTGGTCTAAGGGATATAACTGCATGCATGTTTGAATGTATAGGATTGAAAACCATATTACTGAGCTTTTGTTGGATCATTGAATGGAACTGTCTGCAATCTCACTATATGAATGTCCACTTTATATGCTTTAATTTTATAATTTGGACAACTGTTTCTAAGATGACAATATGTAACCTATTAACTAGTGATTTCTTACTGTATTTTTTTCTTGAAATTCTGTATTATTTGTGCCCTTTTACTGCTTTGTTTTTTATTTCCTTTCTTTTTTCTCTTTAAATTAAAAAAAAAAATTGGTTTAGGACACACTCAAGCAGTGATCGTGAAAAAAGTTCCACTTTATGGCTAAAGTCCCCAACATGATCATTTGTAATTTGTATTACAACTCAGTGAAATTATAATGAGAGGTTTGTTTAAACAGTGAATTTGCCTTTATGCATATATTCCAGTATTTCAATAAAAAGCACAATGTGTATTTCAACCTAAGAATCCATGTATGTGCTCAGGTTTCAACTCTACTTAAGTAAACCATTCGGGAAACAGGAAAATCGTTCCTATACTTTTAGAAGCAAGGCCTTTATCAAAATATGAGAGAAGCAGATGGGAGCATATTTTTAAAAAAAGAAACTTTGAAGATTCTAATGCTAATGTGCTAAGATAAATTTAGCAATACACACAAAAAAATAGAAATCTAAGTAAGTGTTAACTTAAGTGTCTTAAAAATTTATGTGCATATCTATTAATAGAAACTGAAAAAGACACTGCATTTTGTCCTGTTCAGCAACCGATTTTAGCTATACATTGCATTAAATGTGATAATTCAAACTGTTCACTTTTATTCCCGGTGTACTTTGAACTACAAAGGGTTTTGATGATTTCAAGGATCAAATGAGTGTCGCATGAATGACAGTACTCACTACACAAGAATACTCACCTTTCTGATATCATAGAGTCTTTGTTTCTCTGATTTTTTTGTATTAATGAGTCCTTCATTGCATTTTATTTATTTTTTGAATAAGTACATTCATCAAGACTTCTCTAAACTACCTAAGATGTAGCATAAAACAGAGGAATAAAAAACATGAAGGAAAAAACTTGTGTCTCCCTTTCCACATGTAATAAAAATATTGCATTGTGTAATCCATTCCTCTTAGTTACTAAAATAAACTTTTATTAGAAAAATATAAATGTTTATGTAATTAAAAACTGATTTTGGTAACATAACTGAAATTATTGCTTCAAAAACAAATGGTTTCACAAGATGCCAGCTTGTCGTTGGCATCTAACTGTCAAGCAATGGTGAGAAATTTTATGTGCTTGTTACCTGTGGCCCCAAGCAACAATTCCTACAGAAAGATCTGAACAGGGAGTCATTAGGGGAGATTTTCATCTTTGTGTCCTGTGACATAATTGACGATGTTCTAAGGGAAGAAGAGGCTGCGGGCAGTGAGCTGTCTCGGCACCTGGCCACCAGCTCTCACCTCAGAGCTGCAGTTCACTTGGTGTAGTAGGATGCAGGAGAGGCTTTAAATACGGTGCAGGCATCCACAAAGGTCCTGGAGAAGTACACTATTTAAACCAAGTCTTGAACTTCAAAATTTATTCTTGGGGAATTTAAGTTTTGGCTTAAAGCGTGATCAATAATTCAGTGACAATTTTTAACTGGAATTCAGGAATAATTATGCTGGATGCACTGCCTTGAATATCTACTCTGTTCCGTGAATTAGGGATAAAAAAGTTATGTTGCTTGCATAAAATCAGAGCCCACATAATTCAAGGCAAAATTCCTTGTAGTAATAAACACAAAAGTATGGAAGATATCTTCCTGGGGTGCATAAATATGCAAGAAGGGAGGTGTATTTTTGCCTTTCAAACATGCATTTACTGCTTAATAAAAACTCGATGCACAATATTCTTCTTTTTGCTTTTTCTCAAACATCATGAGCTCTGTACTTTAAAACAAAATATTAAATGGCTCAGAGGCAGATTGTGAGAGCATCAATTTTCATTTTTTTCCAAATTTATCTAGTATCTGTGCTTGAAAATAGGGTGACTTTTGCAAACTTAAAGGCATTCTTTTTTTAAACAACTATTTTGTCATTGCCTCTAACAATTGGATCTCTGGTTCCTAAATTAATATTATGATGTAGTAGTTTGGCGTTTTTTTATTTTTTCTTTAGTTGTTGATGTTAACCCAAAATTCCTTATTTTGGATTAACAGCATTACATTAACTAATGAAGATCTGGATAAAATAACTATACAGTATAATAAGACTAAGTTAGAAGAAAAATAGAAAAATCCCTTGAAAAAGTTTGGTTATGTGCAATCCATAGTAAGGTTTATAGGGTACTATAAAAGAATGGTAGACATTTCTCTTTACCAGTTACGTTACCATACAGCAAGAATAATAACCAACAATTTACCAGCCATACTAAACATTTGAAGTATTTTGAATTTTACACAATAAAGTAGGAATATTAATGCTTCCATATTCTGCAATCTGAGGTTCACACTATTCAAGTTAGATGAATGTGATATACACAGCATTCTGTGATTCAAACATTGACTCTTAAATTGACAAACTAATGGAGTAATATTGATTGATAGATGACGAATCTGAAGAGATGAAATAAGACCTTCAAGGTGAAACAGTGTCTTAGTCATTTTTCTCCTTACTGAGACATAATGTCTGCTACCCACAACTCTTAGAACGAAGGATTTATTTTGGCTTGCAGTTTGTAGTGGTTTCAGTCTATAGTGAGCTGGCTTCAAGGCAGGGTGCCATGGCAGAGGATGCTTGCTTATGGCATGGCAGTCAGGAAGTGAAAAGAGATCAATGAGGGAAAAAGGGAGATCCAGCCTTCCAGGCCCATCCACAGATGACTCACCTTCTCTGATCAGAATTCACCCAATACCATATTTAGCTATGTGTTCCTCAGTGGACCCATCCAAATGACCCCCATAACCAAATCATCTTTGCAAAGTGCTACCCCTGAGTGTATGAAGCTTGGGGGAATGTGTAGATATAAGCTTCACAAACAGTAACTGACAAATGCTGGTTTGGAATCTTTTTTCTCTGCTCATTGCACTACTCAATACCGAGTTTTCAAACATATTCCATACTATGAGGTTAAGCCATGAGATCCACCTGTGTTGGACAGTAATAAAAAGGCAAGTAAGACAAACATTAGAGATTTTATGAGGCTAGAGAGGTGCTCATGTATCCACACGTACCCACCCTCAGAATTATATACAGTTTAGCAGGAGGATGTGTGGTGTTAATGTTATAATACAGGAGAGAAAGAAACAGTCCATTGGAGGGAATAAAGAAACCTTCTCAGAACAAGAACATGAGCTTTCTGCAAGCATCTTCTATGTGCCAGACACTTGCCAGGCATTGCTTGCACAGATCATCCACAATACTCATCTCAGTCTAGTGGGCTGGACGCACACAGTCAATACTATGTTTAAATGCATACTAACAATGCATAGCGATAACAACTTTGATGATAGCTAATGTAGGGTCTTGAAAAGGCACAGAAGGGGCCATTATAGTAGCCTGCTGTGGTTCAGGGCAATATACTTTAAGAAAATATCTTTCTGAATGAAATACTAGAGAACAATATTGATGATTTGATGGCCCAGTAAGAACACACAGGCAAAGAAAGTGAGGACATTCAGTACTGAAGACAGAAATGGCATGTGAGGAGCTTAGTTGAGAGAGAGAAGGATTGGTTGGTGGAGATGCAGTTTGGTTCCAGATGGCTAGTCCACAGGGTGTGTGTGTTAAAAGTGGCAGGAGATAAAACAAGAAGCAAAAGCAAGAGTGAGTCAAGAAGGCCTCTTTATATTTAGGACAATTTGGAAGCATGGAATTTTAAGCCAGGAACTGAGAGATCAATTTGACAACATAAGAAGGAGCTAGATTGCCTTGCAAAAAGAAGTGAACAATTAACTTTTGCAATTACCAGTCAAGTAAATCATGAGTCTTTAAGTGATGGATTAATTCAAATAAATAAACACTATGTGGGACAAACTAAGGCTTAAAAGTGATCCATTAATGATAATTATAAAGTGATAGAGTATATTACCTATTTTTTATATTTGAAATCTTCCATTAAAAGATAAGATAAATACATGAATATCCTCTAAAATAAACAAAATGAGCCAGCAATAAAGTGTTCATTACATTATAGTACACATGCTATTAACCAGGCATAATGGTACAAGCCTGTATTCCAGTTGCTTGGGAGGCTGAAGCAGGAAGATCACAAGTTTGAGGTGATCCTGCGCAACTTACCAAGACCCTATCTCAAAATTTAAAAAATAAACAAAGTAGGCTGAGGATATAGCTTACTAGTAGAGCACACCTGGGTTTGATTACCAGTCACACACACACACACACACACACACACACACACACACACACCACAAACGTATGCACAAGGGATTATTGATAAATACAAAGTTGTTAAAAGATATGCTGATGTACTGATGAGAATCCTTAACTGGTTGGTTTCCAAAGTAATTATAACTGCAACTTTCTACACTATGAATATTTTACAGTTACATGAGAGTCACAGACTCTTTTTAAATAGTTTTTTTAATGATATAATTAACAAAGAACATGTGGGCAGGAAAGTGAAAAACAAATCTCATAAACAAGATTTTATTTATAAGTGGAATCTATCAAAATTGTCTTCAACTAATGAAGTAGAGAGAAAAGAATAATGAATAAATGTACCACTTTCATGATTAGTGAGTCCCCAGTGTCTTTGATTTTAAGAAAAGATGTCATGTTTTAATATTTTGATGTGTTTTGTATCTGTCTTTATGAAAATATTATTTAGTGTATCAACCTCCCCTTTTATCTGCAGTTTTACTTTAGAAGTTACCTGAAATGTAATGAAGCATAACACTTGGTACCCACAATATGAGAGGAAAGGCTTACTGGCTCATAGTCTATAACGGCTTCAGCCCATTATCAGCTGGCTGAGGTGGGTAGCAGGGCAGAACGGCATCGCAGATGAGAAGGAGCTCACGGAGGGATGAAGGAAGCAGAGAGAAATCAAGGGAGGAGGGAGATGGACCTTTGTGGGCTTCCAGAGGGCCACTCCTCAGAGCCACTCCCCCTCCAACATCACATTTGCCTACAAACTCATCCACTAACCAAAATGAGAGCTAGACCGCATGATCCAATCATCCTCCCAAACCCCCCACTGAGACTACATGAGGGTTTAGGGAAACATCTAAATACAAAGGCTAGAAATAGATGAAATTTTGATGGCAATATATATTTGCATACATAAAGAAGCTAGAAACTTAACCTATGACAGTGATCAAAACCTTATGGCACACGTGTTATTGTATTTTTCTTTTAAGGCACAAATGCTAATGTAGAGCTGCTTTTCTAAACTAAAATGTCAGTCAGTATCAGGTTTAACTGCAGCGTCAGTTCTGTGATAGCTAAGCGAAGGCTAGGTTGCTGTTTGACAGTCTCTAAAAGACTTGCCGTCCCAGATCTGGGATTATACAAACTAAATTATGATAAATCCTTCACAATATATTAGGTAATCAAAATTCAAAAGCCCATATCAGGAATCAAAATATTTTAACATTTAGTCTGTGATTCATTAGACTGCTGAAGACACGAAAATGCACACCAGATCTAGGAAGGGGTTCAAGACATGTAAATTCTATGCATTATGTAGAGATGATGCAGATTTCAAGATGACTAGATTCACATTAGTGACAGAGCTTAGAAATGTATGTGTTTAGGCAAATCATTTATTTATCTCTTCAGCTATAGGAAGCGATGTAGATCAATGATTTAAAAGGAAAATTCAGCACTGGAGAAATGTGAATAAAACCAAAAATGGGATACAGACTATTCCAGAACAGTGAGTTTCCAAGATACTTTTCTTGGTTTTAAATATTATAGTTATTTCATTTTTCAATAGTTATTTCATTTTGTGAGACAATAAACAAGATAGCTTAATAAAATAAGTTATAAATATGTCGATACTTTCTTGTGGCTTTGATCCATATTTCTCTAATGATTATACACGGACATGCCTCCCACTAGATTCGAACTATGACAGGTATAGGCGTGACAGTGTACAGGGTGATGCAATAGGAGCACAATAAAATGGCACAAATTCCCTCTGAGAGTGCCGTGAAGTTTTAGATTGAGGTGTATCTAGAACAGATCTTTGAAGAAGAGCTTGGGCTTGATAGCAAAGCATGTAAGTAGTTAAATATATTTACTTAAATAGATAAATTTAACATTAAAATTAGACAATGTAATTATCAGTGAAACAATGCACACTGTTTTAATAAGTCTTTTTATTGCTGTCTTTTTATTGCTATTAGAAATGCTTTATAAATACTAGAAAACAAAATTTATATACAATTAGAAAGTTTATATTTATATACTATTAGAAAACAAAAATACAAAAAGAAACTGCCTTCATTTAATACAGTAAAGGTAGTGAAATTCAAAAGAATTATTATTATTATTATTATTATTATTATTACTTTTTTTTGGTACTGGGAATTGAACTCATGACCCCACACTTGCCATGCAGGCATTTATGCCACAGAGCTAAATCCCCAGCCCTCAAAAGAATTCTTTTTAATGGTGAAAAATTATAATGTCCAGAATAATTCAAAGATGCCCACTATCCTAAGATATTATGTAACATGCCCTATCTCATGCAAAAAGACATGATAGAAAGTATACAGCAAATATCTGTAAATATCAAAAGAACACATACAATTATGAAATTAACGCATAAATGTAAATTCAACATATAAAAATCAGTGGCTTTCTAAATAATACTAATAACCCATTATAGAATGTGAGAGAAATTATAGTATCAATTTGAGTTTTAAAATATTCAGTCATTAGCTGAGCGTGGTGGTGCATACCTGTAATTCCAGTACTCAGGGGGCTGAGACCGGAGGTCGCTGCAAGTTTGAGGCCAGTCTGGGCTACATTATGTGTTCAGTGCCAACCTGAACTACAAAGCATGAACTTATCTCAAAAAAATTGTCATTAATTAAAATAAAGCTATTAATACAGAGAAATATCCATGGAAGAAAACAGATATAATTCATTTTGGATTAAAAGACTTGATATTTTATTAGATAATTTTTAATGAACCAAAGTTAATTAAAATAAAATTCATAAATTAGGCTGTGCAACTTGATCTCCAGCTTCAAAAGTTTTGGAAGGGATAATTGAGAGAGGAAAACTATAATATTGCTTAGTTTTAGTTCATTTTAATTGACACATAATTATTCCTCAAATTTATGGAGTGTATTTTGCTATTTTATGTATGCATTACGTAGTGATTATATTGCACATGTGAGAATTAGTATATTCATTACCCCAAGCATTTAAAACATCCTCTTTTCTGGCTTTTTGGGATATGCAATAAAATGTGATAATCCAACAGTCTAAAAGAATGCCAGAATTTTCCCCCCCATTTAACTGTAATCTTACAACCATTAACCACCTGCTCTACACTTTTCCTTCCCTCTCTTCTCTCCAGTCTCTGGTTACCAACTTTCTATTTTACTATAAGATCAACTTTTTTACAGTCCACATATGACTGTGGTCATGTGGGATATGCATTTCCATGCCTGGTTTATTTCATGTAGCATATCATTTCCAGTCTCACTGTCATTGCAAATGTCAGAATTTCATCTTGTTTAAGACTGAATAGTACTCTGTTGTGTATATGTATCACATTTGAAAATCTAGTCTTTGGTTGATAGACATTTGTTTTGCCTCCATTTCTGGGCTGTAATGAACAGTGCTGCAGTAAACATGGAAGTACAGATGCCTTTTAGCTGTATTCACCCTACTGTACTGTAGAATAGAAGATCATTTTCCTGTGAACTATGTATAACACTTTACTCCCCAGCCAATCTCTTTTCATTCCTCTCCTTCCTCTCTTAATCCCCTATAACTGCTCTTCTACTTGCAGTACATCAATTTTTTAAAAAGAAGCATAATTTTAAAAGTGAAAAATAAGCACAAGTTGGACTACAGAAAGAACAGAAATTTTGAGAAAGAGTCTTCTGTTATAGCCTCAAAAACTACTACGTATCATACATTAGTATCAAACCATCTACTAGGTTCTTATCAATGCCCATTTGGTACAAAGACTTGAGTGAAACCAACCTGATCGATTCACTTCAATTAACAAAAGTTAGGATCAAATGGCAAAAAAAGAAAACTGAAGTTTGTGACTAATAATATCTGTTACATGAATGGTAAATAAAGAAGAATTGAACTTAGCAACTTGTAATCCAATTATACAGTTGAAAACTCCATGGTCTTGGCCAAATTATTTTGCACCTTTCAATTTTAGGATTCATTGCTTTCAGGTATCCTGTCAGCAATCAATATGATAGTTTTCTAAGTTTTCTATCATCTTCCAAAATACTATAATCAGCAAACAACTTACAAACACATATAGAATCAAACAATATGAGCCGGTGTAATTTTAAAATTCAGATTCAGCAGCAGAAAATGAAGATAGCAAAACAATGTGGGAGCAGGGCCAAAATCATGGCTCAGTATTCTGGTATCTGATCTTTGATGATAAGAAAAATTATGTTAAAATTAATTTTACATTTTGGTCATTTTTTGCTGTTGTTTTGTTGTTGTTTTCTGCCAGAACATCAAGAAAAACAAATCAGGCTTTGGTTTAAAAAGCTAAATTTGGAGTGTTTCCACATACTGATTGAAGTCAGGCTAAAAAAAAAACCCTTGGGCACAGCACTTTCTAGATTTGTGACACTGAGCTTGTTTGCACCTTAGTATTTTTACAGCAATAAAGACAAATGATAAAATAATCCAACTTACAAACATTAAAGTTGTAAATTTTTAGAGATGTGAATGCAGCTTGAATTAGGAACCTTTGGAGATAGGAACAAACTCGGGCAGTTAGCTCCCAAGTCTACTTGATATGGTCACCAGCTGTGCCTCTGTGTGCTTTCTGGGCAGTACAATATGTATAGCACAATCGTGGACTTTCTGTATGTGTGTGTGTGCTTGGCTTTTTAATGATCATACTGTATATCTGTGTCAAAGGTGTGTAAGTGTTAATCTGTTGGATTTAAGAATGTATCCAACTTCCGAATACTCTCCCAGAACCAAACTTGGTTTGTAAATTAGGGACCAATTGTAATATCTGCCTGATAGCATTACCAAGAGGATCAAATGAGTTTGCCCAAGAAGAATTCTTGAAAGAATGCTTGCCGCATAGTCAATGTAACATAAATTTTAGCTGAAAGGGTTTTTATCCTTGAAATTAGAAATAGATAATGTGTGTATAGCATCCGCAAAATGCCTGACATATAGCAGTGATTTAATAAAGATATTGATGTTATAACATTTTAAAATTCAAAACAAAGTTACGTTTAGCACTTTCAAATAAATATGTACTAGAGAAACATTGGCAGAGTAGAGGACTTAAGTGAAATATCTATAACCAGAAGGGATAAACTAATTTTCTCCAAGTTCTGGCTTGCCATCTCTGTTGATTCTGCTTATGTTGTAGCCATTATCTCCCATAAAGGAGCACATAAAGAAAACTCTCAAGAGTGAGACCTAATGGGGGCTCTAAAATGCAGTGGAGAGATGGTATTAACAGTTTTAACAAGTTTTGTCCTTTCAGTAAGTGACCATTGTAAAACTGTGCCATATCGTCAAGGGTAAAATTATTATTGATGTGCCTCTCTTCGATATGCTACATAAAGCCTATGCTAAAACATTTCCTACTCTACAATGTAACAACCAGAATACTTCTACTATTAATTTTAGACACACTTAAGTGAAGAGCTGTTTGCTGAATTAATGTGCATACACAGAGTGTCAACTCTCCCATGACTTACAAACTAAAGGACACACATTCATAATAATCACATGCATTGTTTGTTCTCAGCATTTTTGTTCCTTTCCAGGGGTAAATTGATTCTTATTAAAATTTAATCATATAAGAATGAAAAATTCAAGCATTAATGATTCTAAGCCATAACCTTTATCCTTGCTAATCTTACATGTCACACATAAGTGTTTATTGCACATAAAGTGTTTGCAATTTTGGAAAATAAGTGTATAGGTTTCTTTTTACAAAAGCTCCCAACCGTGAGTAGAACATGTATGATAACATTTTATAGAATGATGTGTTTCAGTCATTTTCCTAGGTCATTAAAAACCTCCGTCTTTAGGACCACTTTTCTGAAGGCTTTGCTGAGATTTTCACTGAAGACTTTGACAACTACAGCAGTCCTGCAATAAATTCTCCAGGGCTACTAAGAGATAATCAAATATACAAAAAATAAGGATTGATTTAATTAGAATACATACGTACAGGAAATATAGAACTCTTCGTAAAATATTGTAGAAGGATAAATCAATATGTGGAAAAACTCATAAAATTTCAGTAATTACCATTTCAAAAATGAGTGACTTTATCTGAAAAGAGAAAACTTTTGCCACACATGAAATATTTTAGTAGTGGTTCTCTCCAGCTGGTTGATTACAGATTGTTTTAATTGTTTTACCTGTGATTTTTTGTACTTTCTGAATTTTTTATCATAAACTGGCTTATTATAAAATATTAACACTATCTAGATGGGAAAAATCATGCAGCAAAGGAATCTTCTTATAATAGAATGGAAAGTACAATAAAGGAGCTTTTTACAGAAAAAAAGACAAAGGTATTCACAAAAACCCAGGTCATAGTGTTTACTTCATTTCTACTATGACCCTTTAACTCAAATCAAATATAGTAACTTTAGGCATAGCCAGAGACAAAATTGTCCTCTAAAATCTCAACGTTCCCTGGCAGTGATGAGGACCCTTGACTGTTCTATCCATCAGTGCTTTTATGTACTCAGCATTTCTGTTTGTCCCAGTTTCTCTTTACTTTTATCTTTCAAATGATGAAGCACAGCAATCAGAAACCCCCACCTCTCCTGGATTTCAAGCAAGGGCAGAATAAATCACTGCAGCTTTCCCCTCAGTTGAAAAATTAATATTCATTGCTCAAGTTACAAGGAAAAGGCATGGTAATATCATGTGAGTCACTAGACTTGTAAATGCCATTTATGTATCAACTAAATCATAATGCTCATCAGTTTTCTATCCTTGGTGGGTCTTATAATGGAGACTACAAAAAAATATTAGATCTTCCCAGAAGTTTGATGGGTGCTGAGAACAATGTTAAAAGACTGAAAAAGGCCTTGATACAATCAGAGTTAAGGGAGTATTTTGGAGACTTGAAGCAATAGATTAAAGATGGGCTGGCAGACTTTTGCCGTCTAAACATTTTAAAGTGAAAGAAAACCTAATTTTGTACTCCCTGAAGAGACAGATTGAGCAAAGAAAAGAAAAATCATAATGGCTCCCCTAAAAATTCAGTTTATTGCTTACTCTTCTCAAAATGTAAATTCCACACATTTAGAAATTTGAAGAAATAATTTATGATGGTTTAATTTTTACATGTATTTAAGTAAGTCTTGCCATAGATGTGTTTCTTCAATATGAGGATATGTTCAATTTCAGTCCACGTGTGAATGGAGATAATACAATATAAAAAAGAATCTGAATATCTTGATAGAATTTAGTGCTTGTTCACATATATGTATAAACTTACCTAGGTAGGTTAGGGTATAAAGAAATTGAATAATAGCTATAAGGACAAGATTTAAAATATCTTATTATAAGATTCTTATACTCCCCATGAAAATTATATAATTACACAAAAATAGACTTATTTGTTAGAAATCTTTTTCTGCAACTACTAGAGAAATTATTAAAATTGTAAAGAAATGTAACTGACATACTATGGAGAGAAAATATAAAACAATTAAAATTTTAAAAGGCAGAAAAAGTTTGGAAGATGGAAAGAACAAAAAATACAAGTGACAAGTATGGAAGATATTAAGCCAAATATAATGGCAATCTCCTAAAATGTCAATGATCAAAATATACCAATTAAAAGACATTATCAAAGTGGATCAAAAAACCACTCACAACCATAAATTATCCACACAAAACTCACTTTAAATGCAAGGACAATTTAGATTAAAATAAAGTGATGGGAAATAAACTGTACAATGCAAACACCAATAAAAAGAACATGGGAATACTATACCTATATTAACTTCAGAAAGAACAATATCATAGATCAATGAAATAAAATAACAACTCCAGTAAAAAGCCCACATAAATATTCAACTAATTTTTGATAAGGAACTAAGATAGTTTTGAAGAAAATATTTGAAGTTTTTTTTAAATGTAATGGATATCTATATGCAAAATGTAAATCTGGAAAGACCTTACATTCATCAGAAAAATTAACTCTATATGCATCACAAACTTAAATATAAAAAATAAAACTATGAAACTACTTTAAGATGATAGGGGTGGAAACTTTATCTAACTGTAAGGGTTGTTGATGTCTCAGATATAACAATAAAGAGATGATATATGAATGAAGTAATTGACAACTTGGACTCCATTTAAGTTTTTAAATTCCGTTTTGTTCAAGAGAATGAGAAGACAGGACACAGACTGGATGAAACTATTCTGAAGCACTACTATCTAAAACATCTGAAATATGCAAGGAATTCTTAAAACTGAAAACAATAAAAAAAATTTTAAACTAACTAAAAACCTGAATAGTAAACTCACTAAAGATACACAACTGGCAAATAAACTTAGAAAAGATTGTCAATATCATGTCTGTAGACAATTTTATATTAAAACAACATTGAGGCACCACTAGTCACCCATTAGAATGCTCACAGTGGGCTGGGGACATAGCTCAGCAGCACAGACCTGTCTGGCAGTCTCAAGGTCTTCAGTTTGATTTGGGGTACAAAAGAAAACAGCAAAGCAATAGTCACACTGACAATAAATGCTGGCAAGAATATGGAGCTGTGAAATTTCGCTGGCAGAGATTGAAAATAGTATAGTCCTGTCTGGAAGGCAACTTTTGGTGGCTCCATACAAATGTAAACACTCAGTTTATTATTTAGTGAAATTATTTGAAAGTTACATATTGATGTCTATAAAACCGTTGTAAATAATTGCCAAAATGCGGATGCTATTACAAGTCTATCAATGCAAGAATGGATGAGTCAACATTGTAGATGCAAACAAAGAAATATTGATTGAGACTAAAAAGAAATAAGTATCAAGCCATGAAAATACATAGAGAAAAATTTAAACTCATGTTAGTAAATTAAAAGCAGCCAATATGAAAAAATTCATGATATGATTTTAGCTATAAGATTTTTATAAAAGGCAAAACTATGAAAACAGTAAAAGTATAGAGTTCGGAGACGCATGGAACAGAGAATATTTAGAATTTTTATAGCAGTGTGACTTTTTCATCATACCATAATGGTGGATACATATTATTATTGTATTTGGTAAAATTCACAAAATGTACATCTGAAGAATGAACCTTAGTGTGAACTGTGGACTTTGAGGGATATGGTGTCAGTGTAGCATTATTAACTATAACAAGTCCAACACTGTTGTCCAAAGGCCAATAATGGAGGATATTGTGCCTGTGTATAAATAGAGAGGCAGTGAGATTTCTGTATTTTCATTTACTCTTTGAAACTGAGACTACTCTAAAATAAAGTATAGCAATTGTGTTTAAAACTGGTTTTCTAAAATCACTAAGTAACTTCTCCAGATTAAATAAGTGATAGACTTACGGAGTACTTGAAGTCAAGTTTATGTTATGCCAGTATTCTCCCTGCAGTGCTATTATGTCCGTGAGTATTTGAAAAAAAGTAAAGATGAAATATTATTGATTGATACCAAAACAAGAGTTGGGCCAAGAAGTTATTTTATGGAAAATACACTGTAAGCCAGATTGAAGGATGGAAATATATGGAAATGGATTTGGATATGCAGCAAGTGCATGGAGTTAAACACAAACATGTGGACAAAGAGGGGAAACAACCAAGTAAAAAAGTTGAGGACACGAAAACCCAGGCATCATAAAGGAGCTATAATAAGAAATAATATTTATTATGGCAGTGAATAGAGAGAGAGCCATATTTGTCAGGAGCTGGAATTCAACACTAATTTCCAGAAGAGTTGTTAAAGATTAAAAGGAAAATGTAAGGATGATTATGAAAAGTTGAAATTATGATTTTTAGGTACCAGAAAGATTAAGGAATAAAAATTTGAAAAAGGAAAGTTTAGAGAGCTGGAAAGCATAGCAGAGACAAATCAAGAGCCACGATGAGACAGCTTCCAAGTTTTTGCCCTGTACTCAGCATTTAATTCATATCAGTCTGCCTCTCATTCTTGCACTTGTTTGAGGACTTGCTAGTGTGTGTATGTGTACACGCATGTGCACACACACACTTATGCAAGTGAATGCATATGTGTGATTAAATTTTAAAGTCTCAGGTCCCTAAGTGCTCTCCCTAGATGTCCCTAAAGTTTTCTTTAACGATAGTATCTTTTGCAGATCTTCTCTTTGTTAAATTTCATAATTATTTAACCAATTTCCTCAATTATTAGCAGAGACTTTACTGTGCTATGGGTTTTTTATTTGGTAGATAATAGATGATAGATAGACAGACACATGATAAATTGGTGAAAAACAGGGTCTATTTTATTTATGTACAGAAATTAAAGCTACCACCATCAAACTTATACCAGTTTCCCCTTCTGAGTAAACTCTTCTAAATCCTTTTCGCACTTCAGTTTCAATCATATATTTGCTTAACTTGCTTCTCATATAAGAGTAAAAGCTGTTTTATCAGCAACCTGTCAACGAGCAATCTCTATTTATAGGTACTCTTGCTCACTTGCAGGGCTCAGGCACTCTCCAAGTTACGAGGTGTGGACCTCCAGTCTACACAGATAGCCACTTCCACAGAGCTCGGGCCCCTTCCACTTAAGACGCTCCATCACAACCACCACTCAGACTGTCCAGAATACAAACAGCGCCCAGGAAATTCACTGAGATGATTTGCTAAATCCATTCAAGATATGTCTGTATCCACTAAGCCTGTGTTGTATGTAGGGCTTGGTGTTGGGTATGTTGCATACATTATTGCTTTCAAAACTCATAGACAGATATAAAGTACATTTTCACCTCCAGTTTTTTGGATAAAAGAAAACAGTGATCCAAGCAGCACTGCTAACTGCACAAGTTCATGTGGTTCCAGGTGTGAACCTGGGAGGTGAGTGAGGTTATGACTGCTGATTGCTGAATACTTTAAAATATTTTTATTTTTCCAGGCAGCTCCCAGTGAAGAGCCCTATAAAACGTGAACAATAAGTACCAGATATTCTGTTGATTAATACGGTCCTTCATTAAAGACGAATGGATTTTAATAGGTTGGGGGTGTTCCGGAAAAATACCTGAAAGTTTAAATTTTGTATTTATTTAGAAAGAATGAACTCAAAATTATTTTCATCAAGTGAAGATTTCCTTAATGCTTTCAATGACTTCTTTATTAGTATATTTTTAGTCTATTATTGCAGTTCCAATGATCTAGTCTGAGCATTACATTATCTCATTGGTCTTCTTACATAATTGTCATAAATCTATAATGACAACAATTAAATGTGTTTCCATATGAAGGTAAAGAATCTGATCTTTCATTTAAAATGTTGAAAAATATATTTTATCAAAGATAAATAAATTAGATAAATAAGATAAACAGATAAATGTTCTTTATTTACAGTGGTTTTAGGTGTTTTCCATTAAGCACTCAAGTGTTACAATTTAGTCATTAATGGGTTTTTAGAAGAGAATTTTTATAAGTAGCGAGAATTGTGTATAATGCGCACTTAAACATAAACGAAAAAAATCCTAGAAGCAGGAAAGCAAATGTTGCGGGCTGCTTTAGTGGTAAACACACTTTCTGTTTTTTCACAGCAATTCCAAATCTAGATTTGAAATTGGTGGAAAGTTGATGGAGTGAAACAATCTTCTTCTTTCAGAGACTCTCTCTGACTAACAAAATATTCATTTAAAGGATATTATGATAAATGAATAGATGCTGTGAGCTCCCAGTAGGGCCTTTTGATGTTCTATGCATAGTGCCTGGCTGCTTGCAGTGCATAATTAAGTGAGGGACACAGATCAATGTGTGCCACTAGGCAACGAAAGTGTTCCTTCAAAAGTAACAAAGCAGACGCTGTTAATTTAAACCTGGAAATTCAGTAAAGCCATCCTGGTAGGACGAGTGAAAGTGGAAAAAAAAAAAAATCAGTGGGAAACATAGGGGAGTATGTGTAGGAGAATAAAGACTAGTGTAGAAATGTTCCAGAAAGAGATCATGAAAAACCAAAAGGATCTGTTTGAAAATTTAAAAAAAATATTATATACCCAAGAAACTGTCAATGTGTCAGTCAGCAGAAGAAGAGGTTTAAAGTATGTTTTGGTTGTTATTTTATGTTGCCTTTCCTTGTTAGCCTATTTTAAAGGTATGAGGCTTTTTGTTTAAAGGATCATTCATGAAAATCCAGGGCGTACTCTCCCCCGACCACATGTATCTAATCTGACTCTGTGTGAGTCTATGACTGATTGTGAGAGTTTGTGAGATGGTACACACACACACACACACACACACACACACACACACACACACAGAGTCAGTTGCTGTAAGCTCTCTCGAGAAACCTGATGTTCTTTGGGGCACAGTTTCACTAAGCTATAGATGAAAGGATGGTGATTAGGACTGAAAACAACTCACATGCTAACTGACCCATGGAGGATCTTATAGGCCACTTCTGAGGTTCATGTGTGAGTCCATCTCTGAGACTAAATACGTGTTTAAAACACTTGGAAGACAATGAAGACATAACAATGAAGGGAACGGGGTACAGGGGTGGACAGGAGAGTGACCATATTAAGCTTTGGAAAGATGCCTCTCAACCTAGAGGTAGGCAGTCAGTTTTGAAGACTTTGTGGTAAAGAGCTGAGAAATGATGGGAAAAAAGCAAATAGATTTAAAATTTGTTTCAGAGGAAAAGCTATTAGATGCAATTGTTGGATGAGAACAGTTAAAGAGAAAATAATTTCTTCCTTTACCAATCATAGAAAAATTGACCAAGTTTATTAAAATAAATAATATGAAATAAAGAATATGGAAGATTAGTAGGAGGAGATAAAATTTTTTATCAAGGAGAAGTTGAATTTATTTTGTTCATAGCAAACTGGAAAAATAATTTTACTGAGCTTACTTATTAAATTTGTAAATAAAATAAAAATGTAAAATAAAATACTAAAAATAATAACAAATAAATTTTTAAAATTAATATTATAAATTTAAATAATACTGTATTTATTAAAAGTGTATTGGACCACATGTGTTGGTGCAAGTTCTAGGGCTGTAGCTCAGTAATAAACCACACACAGATTTGGTCCTCAGTAGCACACATGTACAGAGTATTAGGTTTATTTAATAATTTTACTTAGTGAAGTTCATTAAAACATATATTTACTAAATATGATTACATATTTACTAATCAGGAGTAACAATTATTTTCCAAGTACACTGACCTGCTACTTATCTCTTTGTAAACACTAGTAAAAATTGAGAAAGGATGATATGCAATTTAATATTTTCAATATTAATTTCTTCAATTTCTAGGTTAGATGTGACTTTTTTTGGTCAACTACAACATTTTTAACTTTTTTTCTCAATTCAACATAGTTTTTTCCCCATTTAGTAGTATGATATTAACAGTAACATTGTCATAAATGGCTTTTATTAAATTAAATTAATGTCCTTCGACACTGATTTTTTAGTGTTTCTATCTTAGAAAGATGTTGAATTTTGAGAAAGTCTTTTTCTGTTAATTATCTTGTGATTTTTGTTCATCCTTCTATTTGTACAATGTATTATTATTTGTGTACATTTCACAATCCAGGCATCCTTGTGATGATGTCTGCTTGATCACAATGTGTGATCTTTTTGATAATTTGTTGTTATGTTTTTGCCAAAACTTTGTTGAGGACTTTTGTAGCTCTCTTCATTAATAAGATTAGATGTAGTCCTCTTTTATAGTTGGCTCCTTGTCTGGAGCCAACTACCAAAATCAGGGTTTTGGTAGTTTCCAGTAGCGATTTCGAGAGTACTCTTTCTATTTAATTCCATTAAAGAACTTAAAGAGTGCTAATGTTAAATCTTCCCCGTAGTTTTGGTAGAATTTACAGTGAATCAAACCAGAGCTGGACTTTTCATAGTTGTACAGTTTCATTGTTGTTGTCATTGCTGTTTGTGTGCTTTATATTTTGTTCTTCCTTCAATTTCATTGCCTCATTGGATTTTTCAAGTTTTTAAATTGTCTTGAGTCACTTTTAGTAATTCATATGTACTTAGAAATCTTTCCATTTCTTCTAAATTCTTCAATTTATCAGAACATATGTTTGCAACATTGTCATTAATATTTTTATAGCAGTAGTTGTGCTTTCAACTTTTGATTTTTTATTTGCAATGATTGGGTCGTTTTCATATTTTTTTGGTTACCTTGGTTAAGGGTTTTTTCTATCTTTTTATTCTTTCAAAGAAATAATGGATTTATTTATTGATCTTTGCAATTTTTTTCTCAGCTTCATTGATTCATGCTCCAGTCTTTATAACTTCTTTCCTGATACTGGCATTAGGTTTGGATTGTTCTTTATTTTCTGTAATCTTGGGGTGCATCATTAGGTTATTTGAAAGTGCTCTGTTTTTGTGATGTGACAATCACACCTACAAACTTCTGTCTTTCAACTACTTTCATTGTGTATACACCTTATAATTTAATCCTAGAGATTGTCATATTTCTTCACTGGTTACATTTATTTAACTCACTTATTTAAAAGTATGCTATTCATTTTTCATGACTTTGCATAATTTCTATGTTTTGTATTGTCACTGATTTTTAGTTTCATTGCACTATGATTTGATAATATTAATGGTAAAATTTCAATTCTTTCATACTTAATCCTGCTTTCTTTTAGGGCTTTAAACAGTTCACTCCAAGTTCCGCTGGCCTTTCAATGTTTGTACTGAGAAAACTATTGTAATTCTAATGGATTTACCTTTATAAATGTTCTGTTGCTCTTCTCTGAGATTGAGATTCTGCTCTTGTGTTGGATTTCTGGGTTTTTACTGTAATGTTTTTGGAGAGGTTCTTCTCCTCTCATGACTATTTGGGATTCTATATGCCTCACTGATTTGTATGTTACATTCTTTTTTACTTTTTAATTTGTAGAAGATTTTTGTTATTATGTCTATAAATAGGTTTTATGCCTTTTGTACTGTCTTTTGATTTTTCATTAATTTCAGTTAATCTTAGGTTAGTTTTCTTTGCACCATCTAGGAACCACTCAATCCATTTTTCATGTTCTCCTGTTATTTCTAAGAAATGTCATGAATTGGTGACTGATGGTAGTAGCCCTGTCTTTTAGTTCTGACTTTCTTTCCTCATAACCTCCCCAAAACTCAATGAAGTAATGACAAAAATAATTTTAAAAATAGAAACATCAAAGAAGACTGAGTCAAAGAAAAGCTTTCTATGTTTTAGAATGAGTTGTTTCCTTCCAATGCCTCCAACCTTGGGATCCAGCCAGTCACTAATTTCTCTGACTAACTTGAGGGTTTGTGGTTTCTGAGGTGCCTGTCCTGCACCAGAGACCATCCTCTCCATTCACCCCAGACTGTGGTTCCTGTGCAAGCCAAGATATGTCCATGCCTCCAATAGTAGATGGGAATCGTGAGCAGCCTTTGAGTCTCTGCTGACCTTGCTTTGGGACAGGTCGTCCAGGTGGGCTGTTGGACTCAATATTGACAATCACAAGCTCTGCTGTTTCTCTTCTTTTCCCAAGTGTTGTTCTCACCCAGAATCAGAGTTATTGATTAATCCTATGTGCTGCCCTGTACTAAGGGGGAGCAAAATGTAGTGCAGACTTGGAGTTGGGGATCGATCACAGCCTAGCATGGGGCGTGGGGGTGCTGCATACCCAGTGTCATCACACTTCCTCACATGAGGGAGATGGCGAGCGTTTGGTGCAAGCCTGCTTGCTCATATGGGAGTAGGCTGGGTACTTGCTGTTTCACCTTGCTATTTTATATTTAAAAATGCTTTCTTGCCTTAAATCTTGTGAGGCAGCCTTTATTAGTTTTAAACTTTTCTTTTATATCTTCATCACCTTCCTTTTATTAACTTACTATTTTATTTCTATTAGTTTATATTTGTAGTATGTATTGACTACGTTCATTATGAGGAGACCTTTCTCAGACTCTAAGAGAAGTGAAGACAGAGGGTGTTTCCCTGGGTTAGTTTTTGGCTTTAAGGATAATACATTTTGTTTTGATTTTTTTTTATCTAGATGAATAAAACTGTCTCCATATCTACAAGAATCTATTTATTTTCTTATCATTCAAGGGTTTGGTGAAGCTGCATTTTTAATTTCCTTCTAGAATTCTCTTTGCATTTATAATCGGGCTAACTGTTGGGTGCAAGAGCTCAAGGCTGCAGTCTGTCTCAACTTTTGAGAAGACTTTTTCACTAAACATAGTCATTTAAAACTTTTGACATAGTAGGAAACATACAAATCCTCCTTTCACTTGAATGTTTAGACAACATATAGGGTGATTAAATGGTCTAATCTGAATTTTTTTTTTTGTTTCTGAGAATAAGGAGGCTCATGGAGAAGAACAGAAATAGAGGAAGGACAGTCACTCAATCAGCTGGAACATCCAAAACCCTTAGCTATCAAATTCGGGATGCGGTTTGTAGTGACACCAAACAAAGAACATCAAAGATAATTGATCACAGGCTAGCAAGCACAACAGATATGATAATTATAATTACTAGACTAAGTTTGAAGTATTGTAAAAATTCCTAAACTATGACACTAGAACATGAAGCAGGCACATCAAATTTTAAAAACAGTGCTCATAGGTTTGGTCAAAAGTAAACCACCACAAACCTACAATCTGAAAAAAAAATCACTTTTTAAAAATGTACAATAAAGTGAATCACAGCAAAACCAGGTATGATTATCAGGAATTGAAAGACATGGGAGACATGCATGCTGTGGCGGTGGTGGTCATGATGTCTTCTTGTTGCTGTTGTTGTTGCTGTTGTTGGCGGTGGTGGTGGTAGCGATGTACAGGGAAACTTGGAAGGGAGGTAAGCACAATAAACCCACCCAAATGTCTATATTTACAGCACTACAATATTTGCAGTGTTGTTCTTTATGCAATTCAACAGGTGTTCTCAATTAACTGGAATTGAAGCTAGAGCTATAAATACAGTACCTGTATTAGAAATTATGTGTCATACAGCTTTCCATAGAGATGCATACATGGCAATTATCTAATTCTGTGGTTACTTGATTAGATCATGTAGTATTCAGTGAAACCGGAAGAATCATCAATTGCTAGATGGTTTGTGCAGCAGGTTTTCCAAAGGTGTGTCATGTAACTGACAAAATTAAGCATGAAAGATTTTAAAGCATTTTTTTCTTACCTCCACTAGTTGTAAAAGTGCAATGTGGTGAGTCACCAGCACCAGGATTTCATGCACTTTCATATTCATGCTGTTTTTGTTGATATGTGTATAGTGTTATTCTCAAAACAGGGTTTTTGGGCTTCACTAAACATGTAACACTTACATTATTTGCCAAAAGTTAAGGTAAGATGCTCATCTTTACAATGCCTGTTTACTATGCTTAAAATTCACTTAGGTTTTCATCTTACTTGTAAGTAGGTTCTAAAATGCTGGTCTATAAAAGCATAAAATTTCTTTATAAACTCTTATTTGTTTACTTCCTTAACCACTTAGAAGATTTTAAATACCTTCATGCCTTTGAGAAAAAAAATTGCCAGGGATAGAGGATCACTTAAAACGAACACAATTTACCGACATAAGCAAAATAGAATTACTCAACAGCGTAACTGATCAAACAAACAGCCTGAACCATTCTCTGAAAATTTGGAGATTATACCTACATGCTGCCTCAAGATTTGAAATTACAAATGTCCAAGTTTATCATAAGATAATCATTTTATTTATATTTTAAGAGAAACCATTAATATTCCAGACATAAGCAGCTATTTGACTTGGCATTTTTTTAAGTTTCCTGAGATACTGTCAAATGAATGAGCTCTCTTCTGGAAATCACGATGTCAGTGAAAGGCAAAGTAATATAGAAAACCTGTATTTTATAAAAGTGGATGAATATTTTCAAAACTAACAAATGCAATTTTTATAAGAGAAGTCAAGTACAATACAAGTACTTTGTTTTTGAAGGGAAGTTTCTATTGAGACTGAGTGTAAAACACTCAGGATAGAGATGCTTGCTTCAGCACTTCCTAGCGAAAGCATGGAATTTCACATGTGATTTTTTAGAATCTGTCTTGAATTAATTTGACATTAATTATTCACTAGATAGTCCAAATTACACATTTTCTTTGCAGAAAAACCAGGTGTGCTCCAAACACCCAAAGCATCTGTTATCTTTTACTCGCAAGTCAAATGGGAATAGCACTGTAAAACAAGAGCTCTGCAAAATACTTGTTCTAGTTTTTACATTCATGGCATAAAAAGATAGCATTAAAATATTCTCTCCTCTCCTGTTCTTTGAATGTGAACTTCTCGCGCTATTGTAAATCATACAATAGTAATGAATGTGTGTGTAGCTGTATCACATTAATTTAAACCACTTAGACTATTTCATTTTAATTTTAGTTACCAACAAATCCAAACCATGTCAAGTTAATATTCTGTTTTCTGCTATGGACTATTAAATGACATACTTATCACATTACTCTAAAAAGATTACTGTCCTTTTGGAAAGAATCACAGGTTTATAGTCATTTCAAGACACAAACTCCTCAAGTGAGCTAAGCTTGACTGATGAATCAGTACAGCTTCCCAAAATGTTAGATCTATAATAGGAGACCCTAAACTTTTAAACCACAGAGCAAAGAGCAACCTTTACAAGATGAGCAGAGTGGAGCTTTGAAAGGATACCTGGGCTCATCTGCACAAGGAAGATGAACACGCATTTGACTTACTGTGATTACCTAACCAAAAGTGATAAAATATTTTATAAAGCATCATTGCCGAGCTAGTTCTGAAATAAAATATATTCAACGCTATCCACAGTGGGCTTTTCCTCTCCCCAGATAGCTTCATTAGCCTCTTGTACATTTTGGGTATGACTAGCTTTTAACAAATGAAAATAAAATTCATTCATCAATCATATTGTTTCAAGCCAGGCCAGGTATAAGCAAAATACTTAATTCTTCATTAAAGTGATAAGAACATATTTTAAAATAATTGAAATATCTTGTGTTTGCTGGTAGATGATACATTTGTTTAGATTTCCATGATAAATTAGTTTTAATGTAGATATTATTTTTTATTATGTCAGTATCTTGAAATGTTTTGTCTTCATTGTTTGTTTATCTCAGCCTTCCCAGGGCAAAAATGCTGATAAAGATTGAGTGTGTCTAAGCAACTGGGAAAAATTAAAGTTTACAGTGTTCAGTTACTTAAAATGTGTCTCTAAGCTAGATAAGTTAATGTAAACAGTTTCAGATTTTGATATAGTCATTTGAAAGTGGTCCTTATAAAACATGGTAAGAATTCTTCTTTTAATAATGTCACAAATAACTTCAAAGAGAATTCATTTTTCTTTAAATTCATCTTTGTTCGACATTTAGCAGTGACAGCAAAAGTAAACATCAACATTTTAGTGATCTGGTTTTCCAACAGCACCCCACACCCTGCCCATACTCTGCTGTAACGTAAGCTTTTAAGAAAATGATGCACAAAAAAAAAAAAAGAAAGAAAGAAAGAAAAGAAAAGAAAAGAAAAAGAAAATGATGCACCAGCCAATTTGTTAATTAAAGCTGTATTTTTTCTGTTATGTTGAAAATAAAAGGAACTGCAAGGAATGATCATAAACAAATATCTTTGAGGCTGAAGTGTACACAACAGAAATGAGTGAAATTATTGGAATTTTTCCAATCATCAATAATATTACTGAACTGACAAATTTACTTTAGCATTTTTAACAAAATTTCAATTCAGTAGCATATTTAATCTATTGCACTAAGTTCAATACAGAACTGCCCATGAAATATAATACTGCGATAGACAGACATTTACTCAAAACTGAGGCATTTTGCTAAAATATATGGCTTAGTTATAAAATAAATATAAAACATTTGAAATACTATTAACAATAATGAAATTTAGTTCAGTTTTGAGAGGATCTCAACATTGACTATTTGAGTGGCTTTCTTGAAAAAGATTGTATTCTTTTATAACATTCAATCACATTTTGGCCCAATTTTTCCTTTTTAAACATTTTACTCTTAAATTTTGAATTGGTATATAAAGTCCTGCTTGAGCATTAATAACAAAGAACAAAGTGTAATTAAATGGTAAAGTGCAATTGAAATTACAGAAGAACCCATATCCCTGACACTTCAATTTATAATTTTGCATATATAAAGCAAATGGAAACTTTCTAGTTATTTTATTTAAAAAACCTAAAATTTGATATACTAGAATTAAGTGATAATCAAAAGACTACATTAACATCCAGAATACAAGAAAATGCATACAATAGTGCTTAAAATATATTCAAACTTGCAACGCCAAGTCAACAAATCCATGATAAAGTGAACTTCAGTGCAGTGTGATTTGCCTTTACATTTTATATCTATCATTGACAGCATGATTGGATTTATAGGGGTTTAGAGATGGAATTGAGTCTTGAGGGTGCCAGCTTTGTCAGTTCATAAACCCAGTGATGAGCTTACCCCTTAATGGGCCATTAGACATTAGGGCTAACTTGGAGAAATAGGTCCTGGATGGCCACCATTAAAAGGCGCATCTTGTGCTTGGCTCCACTCAGGACCTTCCCTTTCCCACTTCCTGGCTGTGATGGAGTGGACAGCTTTCCTCACACTCCCCTCTCACCAAATTGTTTATACCTCAGGCCAGCCAACATGGCGCAAAACCTCTCAAGACCATATGCCAAACTAAAGCTTTTCACCTGTATTTTGTTTGTTTTTTCAGGGCGAAGAAACGCAAACACCATCACTGGATTCTATATGTTCAGAAAGTGATACAAACAGAAAAAGGATCATGGACAGAGGAGATGATAGCGCTTCTTGGTGTCATATGTGGCATTTGTTCATTTTATTGTACTCTTAACGTCTTTATCTCACTGGCTATGAATGTGATCTACTGCAAATCTAAATCATGAACTGACAGGATTTATGAAATATTCATAAGAAATATATTTAGATAAATAATTACAGAAAGGTATTTGATTTTAAATTAATAGCAAAAATCATTGACTCAGTCACTTCACATATCACAATTCTATCTTGTAATCTTCCAACATACTAAAATATTAATACAATTTATTATGAATATACTTCTTTCCTTTAGTTTCTCGTCTCATACAGAACTTTTATATATCAACTATTTTAATTTGGAAATTTTCAGTAATATAGAAAGACATTATCCTTGTTCTATGTAGGAGGAAAACCAAGATTTAACAAAATAAGATGATTTATTTAATAGAAAAACTGAGTTAAAGCACACAATTTAACCCACATTTCAAAGGTGCTTCTACTTAACTACTTAATATTTTTATCCATCTGTAAAACTCTTGCTCATTTGTCTTTTAAGATTTAATATAAGGATCCATTTCAGAGAAAAGATTTTTCTGAGTCTTCCTCATTCTTGTTCAGGTTTGGTCTCTCTTTTGTGTAGGATCCTATATAGAGCACTTAAGTACATCTTTAGCATTTATTCTGCTGTGCCATTTGGTTTCTAAAACTTAGGATATGCACTAGTCAGAGGAAGTGTAGTGTCTTAATTTATGCAGTCAGCTCATATGTTTCACACCAGCATCTTTAAATGCACTTGCTCAAAAAGGCACTGAACATGAGGTAAAAGAATGTAATAGGCAGCAATTTAATTTCAAATAGTGTAACAGTTAAAAGTCACAGTGGAAAGAGGACTGGATAAAATGCACACCTCGCATGTAAAATAAGCAAATTATTGATCAGGATCACTTTTTAAATCTTGCTTATGAGAAGAAATAATTCCAGGAATTTCTTCCTCAAAAGCAAACCTGGGGTTGGGGATAAAAAAAGTGTATTTAGCAAGAGGTTTTCAATGCCACAAATTTACTGGGATATGTCATCAATTATCGAAGCACTTCTCTTAGCAGTGATGTCACTGCATGGCACATTGGCAATTATTTGAGGAGTTATTTCAATAACTGCACAGCTTTTTGTCTGATTAATGAAACTGTCAATGGATTTATAACTCACGTTACAGGAATGTATCACTGGAGATTTGCTGAATGGTGTGTCATAAATTCAAGACACCTAAGAAATTATGGCAGAGTTTGATTAGAATGGCTACTTTCATCTCCTCTTTTTTCACTAAATTTACTTCTCATTATCTGCTGCCAGCACTGCGTGTTCTAAGAAGAGAGAGGAGAGGGCTACTTGTGACAAAATATTTTATTTGCTGAAGTTATTCTTTCTTTCACTATCCACAACCTCTAAATTTCCCTTGTGGTCAGTATATAAAACATGCCAAAGCAGATTCAAAGAAAAACAATGTTGAGGAAGAAAGTTCCTTTTGAGTCTATAATGTTTTTGGTAACTATAGCCAAATCTAAAAAATGTTAAGAAGAAAAGCAGTAAAACTCTACAGAATATGTTACACATGCTTTATGCCCTATTAGAGGGAGGCCTCAGGCTGACTATCACTGATGCACAGAGCATGAATTATTGTCCCATAAATCAAAACTCAACACATTAGTATATGATTATAGAAGTACAAATATTTTTGTTTCATTTTAAAAAGAATATGCTGTTCTTCTTAATGTTACCAAATAATTACAAACATTCATTTCCATTAATATGATAAAATGGACTATATTGGAAAAATGCATAAAAATTGTCTTCAATTTTACGTAATGCGCTATATATAAGCAAATAATTACAAGTTAACATTTTTCTCCAAAGACCATCAATTGGAAGTAAGCTTTTTTTCCTAATAGGGAAATTCACTTTGAATAATATGGGAGGTCATTCAGGTTCTTATTTATTGAATGTTTCACTAAAAAATACAATATTAAGAATACAAAGACAAGGAGTCTTGCAATATGGTTTCCTTGATACAAATTAAATAAATTCCCCCCAAAAAATATGGTGGAGCAATACCAAAGAATAAACATAGAACAAATCTCACATAGCAGTAGGAACAGATTATCTCAAGACTCTAATTCACTTCTTCACATTTAGAAAGGAACAAAAGTAGAAGCAGATCCTAGAAATGAATTGATTTTCCTTCCTCCACTCACAACATATATTATGTCTTCAAGAATTATGACCTAACCCAGTGTGTGTATTTCAGTGAGTGCCAGAGAGGGCCATGAAATATACAGGAGAGAAATATAGGAGGGGAACAAGGAACCATTTGCAATACAGTAATGGACTGCAGCTGGGGACACACACCAAGCCTCTGTCAGTAACTCCCACACAGTGTGGGCCATATTCCACCTCCACCTCACAAATGTCAGTCATCTAACTCATACACCATTCTTGTGAGTTCAGTACTAATATTATTCCTACCTCACAAGAAAGGAAAGTGAGATACAAGGAAAATTTAGTTGCTACATGATGGAGAAGGGACACATGGCCTAGCAATCTGGCTTCAGAGGCCCTGCTCTTTGCCACTTTTTTTTCATTTGCTGTTTGTCTAATTACCGTGCCATACTTTTTGCCATAATTTGTTTCACTTTTTGTAAAAATGTTCCATTTTCAAAATCCAAAAATCATCTCAAGTACAAAGAAATTTAGTTTATAACTAACATCTATGATATCTTTTAGCCATGACCCTAGACTAGATAGTTATTGGTATTTTATTTAAAATATCAGCTAGACAATTGGTATTTTATTTAAAATATCATCTACCTTCTTGGATTTTACATTTTTGTGAGCTAAAGGAAAATAAAATAGAATTTAGAAATTTACCAGACTTATAAAATCCTCATTGAAATTTCAAGGTAACGTGTACAAATTATAGTTTTTCATTCTATGAAAGGTGAGTTTTCTGAGTATTAAACTCAGAATTCACCACTAATCAAAACATAACATTCATATAAAATTGACTTTGGATTTATTTTAGTTAAAATTATAATTTATAATCTGTAACTATGACTAAAATAGTTAAAAGTTGAAAGAAACAAAGAGAAAAGCTGCATGCATTGTAGTCATACAATACAACCAGCGCGCAGAATCCTTGCCCTGTTCCAGCTCTCATCTAAAATTGGAAAGTTGGCTAATAGGATTCATTTTCCTTCTTCAATTTCTGAAGAAACCTAAACAGAAAGCTTGAGGGGGAAGGAGTAATGATGAATGTCTTTGTGCGGTAAACGTGACAAGTTCTCTCTAATGAGATGTTGGGTATAAATAATGTAACCAGGACCTCTTAACTATAGACCTGCTATTGGAGGAAATATGCAGCACCCTACAAAGCCTTAGCACTTTCAGAAACAAAATGCGTGGAGTTCCAAAACCCCACAAGAATGGAATTTTTTTCAGGGGTTCTGTATGTGAATCAGAAAATAGGAAAAATAAAACTGAACGAAATATAAATCAAACCAACCCAGTTTATCCAATAGACTTTGTCAATCTTTGAGTAAATGGAAGAGTTTAAAAAAAAAATCTGTCCAAAGGTAGTAAAATATCACTTATGACTGCCATTGGAACACCAGTGCCTCATAACCAAAAGGCCTAACTCTGCATAGTTCATTCATAGTGTGTGATATATGAAGCGAATTTCTCAGGGCCTGGAGTTTCTTGTAAAGTCTACCGTACTAGATGAAGTGAGAACATGGCTAATGAGGACCTGGCACGTGTTCATTAACCATACTTTTCTAAAGTTCCCAAAGGACTGTCAATGGCCTCCTTAGTTCAGAAAACCCAGAAACAAAATGATGTCAATTATAACTGTATTTATTTATAAGAATTTCTCACTCTTCTTCAGTTGGGTGGGAAATAATAATTCTATCTTATGTATACTAAGAAGTTCATTCTGACCTCTCAACATTTTGAAGGTGTGTATAGGGGTGTGTGTGTGTGTGTATATGTGTGTGTGTGTGTGTATGTGTGTGTGTGTACTCAGACACGTGTTCATATACATTTGAGGTCTTAGAAATTTCATCACAGGAATTACAACACCTTTAATGGTTAATTTTATTATTTTGGTGTATCAAACAGAAAACCTCCATGTATCTTTGTGTAATTTTAAAAGTCAAATTCTTGTACAAGGAATTGGCATGTGGTACTGGATTCTCAGTTCAGATTACTGAGACAGCATCCGAGAGTCCGTTTTGCGGACTACAGCTATCAGTGCTGAAAGTGCACAAGTATCTATTAACACTTACTCTGTAGAAAGTCAACTTGTTTAGTAGTTATCAGTCTGCTTTGCTTCTCAAAACAAAGCCAAAGAAAGAGATTCTAAATTCAAAGGGGTCTGAAATACATCATTATTCTTCTCTTGGACTTAAATATTCTGTGTTGAAATTAATTTTATTCTCTAAATCTTAAGCAGAGGGGTCTTATCTTGCCCATGAACTAATGTTAAATTCCCCCATTACTTTTATTTCAACTCGCCTTTTATATTGTTATAGCATTCACTTCTGCATGAATTGCAGTTACATTACTGAAAGGATGAAGAAGAGATTATATTATATACTATTACAAAATGAATGATGAATCATTATTGTGAGTGGTTGTTTAAATTATAAATTTTATTAAGAGTTCCGGCCATGGAGGGATTCAGGCAGCTTATTCACCTGCCCTCTTGATAAGCACCTGCAGCTTGGGCCTGGAGAAGAACCATTACCTGTGAACATACTGCCATGCGAGCTGAAAATCAAGCACCCTTCTCCCACCTGCCCGCTCCCCCCTTACCTACTGGGGAGAGATATTTCAACATCTCTTGGGAGGATGACCATACGCAGTATAGCAAATATGGGAGATTTCCTTCTATCATCTGTTTGAAAGCAAAGGTTGTTTTCACTTTTTGTTTATATTTCTTTTGCTCTATTCAGTATTGTCAATTGCTTTTACAATGTTCTAGTTTTGGTTTGATTTAACAACACTTAATTGACTGGATAGCTATTGTTAAATTAAAGAGATATACCGTAGTACTTAGTACTACTATCCCAGTATCCTACTGTGAAATCCTGTACCAGTTTCACTGCATTGTCTTGATTGGCTTTGTTCTGTCTTGCGCTGTTATATATTTGCTACTTGCAAAATTAAAAAAAATAATAATAATACATGTTAAGACCCATGCATGTGTAGAATCTATAAACAGTTTATGAGAACTGATCTTATGACAATTGATGAAATGAACAGATACTTTGAAGAAAAGACTCTACAATACCCAGTGCTGATCCTGGAGTGTCATAATGTGAAACCCAGCAATAGTGTTATTCTTTGTTCAGAGTGATATTAGCTTGCTTGGGTTTATTGAAAGTCAGAATAATTGAGGATATGGGTAACCGCATATATGTTTAAGTGTAGAGGATTGATAACCATATTTCTAAGTTTTTGTTGGATAGTTGAACAGTACTGGTTGCAATCTCACTGTTTGAATCCCCACTTCATATGCTCCAATTTAGTATATTGAATAACTATTTGTAAGAAGACAATCTGTAATCATCAACTAGTAATTTCTTACTGTTTATTTTTCTTTGAAATTATGTATTATTTCTACCCATTTTCTGTTTTTTAGTCTTTCTTTAAATTCATTTTTAAAAAGAAGACATTACAGTACCCAGTGCTGATCACAGAGTGTCATGAAGTGAAATCCAGCAATACTATTATTCTTTGTTCAAAATTATTTTAACCTGCTTTAGTTTGTTTAATCTAAACATAAATGAAGATATGGATAACTGCATGTTTATTTAAATGTATAGGATTGACAACCATGTTACTAAGTTTTTGTTGCACAGTTGATTAGAACTTTTTGCAGTCTCTCTGTTTGAATTCCCACTTTACATGTTCCATTTTTGTACTTTGAACAACTATTTGTAAAACGACAACATCAACTAGTAAAAAATAAATAAATAAATTATAAATTTTATTATAGAAAATGACAAATTGACATTAACCCACCTCAAGATATTCTTCATGTTTCAAATACAGTTTTCTCATGGATCTCGCCACATTCTGAAGCAGTTCAGTTCTTTCTTTAATGTCTTTACAAGATGTGATCAAAACTGCACCAAATGCTGCTGCCAAATGCCACACAACAGAAAGTCTCATTAACAACAACACAGTGCTTCCTCACCCACCTTATGTGTCACATCTGGCACTGTCCAAATTCTGCTTCTACCCTGAAGGCAAAAGGCAAGTAAAAGGAAAAATTTTTAATTAATTCAAGACATCAAAATAGCCACAACCGAACAATTAAAGATCAAGCACCATACTAGAGTTGTACACGCAAAGCATGTTTACTGAAGCATAACTCAAGGACTAAATTGTGAAAATAGTCTATATGCCGACCCACAGCTGAATGGAGAAAGAAAATGAGGTATGCATGTACAATGGAGTATTATTCAGCCATAAGGTCATTTATGGAAAAATTGATGAATCTTGAGACAATAATACTAAGTAATTTAATGAGACACATAAAATTAAATATTGTATATTAGACATGCAAAATATTAATAGATGGTAAGCTGTGGAGACGAACTGAGTAGGAAGGAGAGAGGAGGGTAGAAGAGGAAGGCAGGGCAAAAATGATAAGGAAGTGATATGTATTCGTACCAACCCCCCAAAATATATGTAATTATGCTTCAGAGATATATATTAATAACAACAAAAAACAAAAGAAGCCATGTAAGAAAAAGGCCTTCCAGAACTATTTCAGAAAGTGGAAAAAAGAATGTAATAAGTATGCTTGAATTTATTGGAAGTATTTTCAGGGAGGTCAATAGGAATATATCTTTAATGTAATAAATTACTGAAATTTGTTCACATTTTTATCACAACTTGAAAGCAAATACAATTCAACAAGATAAAGAAAACAAAGGAAAAGTGAAAGTGATTTGAAATTCTTAGGAGCAGTCTCCTGGTCTTCCTCAGTCCCTCTGGATAGTCCACGCCTTTTATATCACACATCACAAATTTATTAAAGAAGCCTTTTAGACTTTACCAAAACTATGGCTAACACCGGTTTGAGTACCTTGTTCTAATAGTCTATGCAGTCTAAACTATCAGTCTATATAATTTTGATAAACCATGTAGGCACAGGGTTTCCCGGGAGACATGAATTTTCTATGGCACAGCCTGAACCGGAAGTTAGTGCATTTGTTTCTTACTCTGTCAAGGGGTGTGTAAATTGGCCAGGCTTCTAATCCTCACAGAAAATAAGCATAGAGCTACCACAGAACAGCTGAAAATTATCTCCTGGTAAACAATAATTATGCATCATGTGTCTAATTGTTTTATTTTACAATTGTTTATAAGCCTATTATTTATTATTATGTATATGACCTAGGGTCAGAAACAAATAAAAACTTCAGGCCACAACTTGCCTCATTGCTTTTCACCTCAAAATATCCCAGTGTCACAGAGAAGCTCCCCATGCAGATGCAAGGCCCACGAATGCTAATGAATGTGAACAACCTTGCGCACCCTAAGGCGGGAGCCCACAGGGGCGCTACAGGCAGGTTTGGAATCATTTGGGTGCAGTGGCTTCCTCCATGGCCAGTCCTTCTCCTCTCATTGAGAAGGCCTGCATATGGCCAAGGTCCCAGTGATTTAGGCTCATTACCAGTACTCTCCGTCTCTGCTGTATTAATATTAGCAGCATGTATGATAAAGCACCATGATGGTTTTCTGTGTCATAAAAACGATCACAATTTCCTCCTGTACATAGTGGGAATCTAGTGAGTACTGAATGGATGTATGAGTTGGATGAATGAATAAGTAAATGAATAACTGAAATAAAGCAATTCTGGAGAACACAGATCAATATATATGCTGATATTCTGTATGACAGGGTTATAGAACATGATTAGGAATAAGACTATATATTAAAGTATGAACCCCACTCTTATAAACTACTATTATTAATGAACATATTAATGTTCAAAGATTGAAATATAGACTCAAATCAGTTGTCTGACTTGAAAAGAGCTACATAATTCATCAGTGACAAATCTATGAATTAGTGATATAACTTGAATATTAGAGATACAACTTAAGAGTCTCACCACATGTTTTATTTAGAACTTGATGCACTCTGAACATAAATCTTTAAAAGATAATCCTAAATCAAACTGTAAATAAAAATATAAAGAATGGCAACCTGTAGAACTGAAGAACGAAGATGATTAAATGAGCATGGGTATTCGACTTTCATGGAAAATAGAGGAAGCCTGAAATGAGGGCAGGGAAAGGCTAACAGGGGAGGCATGGAAGGGGTTATTTATCATCGTGGAATGTCACCACCATTGATATTTATTGTGCACAGCCACTCTGTGCTGCATATTTATATAGGTGTTATAAGACATCTTCCTATCAACACTGGTGTTGCTGTATTGTCTGAAATTGGATGTGGGCCAGGTGATAGAAAATTTGGTTGTTCAGCCAAGTTACACTGGCTATTTGTAATGAACTAAGGAGAGCAGACACCCTAGACTAGATGTCACTGCAAAGCAAAAAACGGATTGAAGCAGTAATTCAAACACCTCAGCTTAAAAAATGCAGTAAATACTGTTTCTCCTGTCTTGTCCCCACCCCTCCCACCCCCCTGCTGTGTTCTCACAGAGATGTAGTCATTGTCTCTTAAAACAATATTTTTCAGGAAATGAAATTTCATCACCCCCAAATTTAAATTTTCTCTATCAATATTTGCCTTTCCTAATTATACTCATTAATTGCAATTTTGTTTCATGACTCAATTCAATCTCATTTCTACTATTCCTTAGATATTTTACATTCATGGGCAGCAAAAAAGAAACAATAGTATGTACAGATACTTAATACTTATTTTTTCAGGATATATATATATTTTCAGTATATATATATATATATATATATATATATATATATATAATGTGTGTGTGTATCCTGTGTATGTGTGTGTATATTTTTTAAGTTTTTAAATATCATAAGCCTGATACACTATTCTCAGTAAAATATAACGGAGGAATTTTAGTTCTTTGTGTTTATTTGTTCTCTCGTTTGTCTTTCACTTAGTTTCACCCACTGGGTTTCTTTGATCCAGCTACTAAAGTAAAGGAATATAACTAAAATCTGTCTTTATAAAATGTGTCACTTTGTTATTTTTTGCTAATTAAAGTTTACATATTAAAAAAAAATCTTTTGAAGACCCAGACAGACTTTTAAATCATCAAGAAGAATAGTTTGCAATTTAAAGACACATAGTTGTTCTTTAAAAACTTACTATATCTGGTCTATGACTATCTAGGTAAGATCGAGAAGTCTAATTCACATACTCGAATTAGACTGCATTTCTGTTTAAACCCTTTTTCATGCCGTCCTTCATGCCATAAGCATTCTTGCCATCCGGGTCCTCTAGGTGCAGCCCAGAGCCTCCTCATCCAGAAGCCCTGTGTCCCTTTCCCCTGACTCTCAACACTCTGCCCGACCACATCATCATTTGTCAGGTGAACTTTGCTTACTGATGACTTCCTCCGCACTCCTAGTTATGCTTTTTCTTCAAATATTATTCTCGTTCTCAAGTATTTTAACTTTATTGTCTCATATGTATTATTTCACTAAGTAGTTTGCAAAATATATTTTGGCAGGAAACTTAGCTCCCTCTTAATCCTATATCAGAAAAAAAAGCTATGAACATATTAGCAAATCACATTTTAAATTTTGACATTTTTGCATTCTCTCTGTCTCTGTCTCTGTCTTTGTCTCTCTCTGTCTCTGTCTGTCTATCTCTCTCTGTCTGTCTCTGTCTCTCTCTGTCTCTCTCTCTCTCTCTCTCTCTCTCTCTCTCTCTCTCTCTCTCTCTCTCTCTCAACAGTGAGTCTCTCTGTAATTCAGACTGATCTTGAGCTCACTATGTGGCTCAGGCTGGCCTCATACTGGCAATGATCCTCCTGCCTCAGCCCCACAGGTGTGAGAATTACAAGCAGACACCACCACCCTGAAGCATTATTTGTATTTTTAACACTAATATTACATAGCCTAGCTTGTTTAGTCCTTCTAACATTCTTTTAAATGGTGGTCATATATTAAAGATGACAGAAAGGAGCCCTAGAAAGACTGTTTTACATTATACAAAAGGACAAGTAGCAATCCATGTCATAAGATTCCAAGGGAAGGAAACTTTTACTATATCGTGGCAAACAAAAGAACTACGCAGTTCAAATATTAGACTTAAACATGAAAGTGTCAGCATCACAATATCACTGTTCCATACTAACAATTCACAGGTGCAAACCCCATGAGAAGACAAAAATAGCATCGTCAGAGGCAGGGCAGCATCTGTGTCTATATCACGTGCTTACTTCACAAGGTACCTCTGCATCTGTGCTTCTTTTAAGGCGGTCTTATTAATACATTAAGCAAAACATGCATAATGCATAAAATTCACGAAATGCAAAAAGGTGAATGCAAGAAATATCACACTAGTGGGGAAAAACTAGAAACATTGGAGATATCCACACAAATGTTTATTTGTTATCTGTCTACGTCTCCTCCAAATAGCTATGAAAATGAATACGCTTATAAGAAATGCTACTGGTGTATTTAGAGACGGGACAGTAGAGCAGCCACATAAAAGCATGGTGATTTATACAGATGAAAAACTAGTTTTTTTCATGGATGCATATTGCAGGACAGCATGGTCACCTCAGTTTTCTTCCTTGATGGCAGAAGCGACTGCTATTCTACTCATTTAACAGATAATAATACTGGTGTGCCTTAGCTGATAAACAAAACCAATGGCACAAGTAGAAAGGAATGTGGACCATTTAACTGCCAATTGTCCATTTTTACTGTGAAATAAAATTCCGTTTTTGACAGTGGCAATCCTGACTCAAAGGCATCCTGGTAATATTACCTGCTGATGTCTCCCTTTTATGCAAATCTGATTGGTGCTGATTCAAGTAAATAAACAAAACACTCTGCTGCTTCCGCTGCTTCTGGCTTGATTGATAAAAAGCTATTTCTCTAAGGCTAAAGCTTTTTGCTTTCTTCTAGAATCCAACTTTTGAACAAAAGAAATGCATTTATTTGATTGTCCCTAGAAAATTGGGAATTTAACCTCTCCTGGAAAACATTTCCCATTTGAATACTCAGAAGTACTTTTTAAAGATTTCTTTGTTTAAAGAAATCATGTAGTGATAAACTGATGCTAAATTTCTGCTAAATGTCCCATTAACTTTGTATTGCTATTAAGTTAATGCTGCAATCATGTTAAGTTTCTGCCTATTCATCAACATGCAGAATAACACAGTATAACACTTCCTCTTCATTGCTAAGCCACCAGAATCATGCTTTACTAAGTTCATTTTATCATCCGTGGCTTGGCTTTTATGTGACACGTAATTTTTTTAATTTTTCAAATTGTTTATTGTATCCATCTCAAAGTATATTCATTTGCCTTTGCATTTTGTAGTCGTCAATTATCTGAATGATTTTTACCTTCCTGTCTCTAGATTGCATTTTTCATTCTGGCTCTGTTGTCATGTGTATGCAGCTTGTTAATACAAAGAAAATGATTTAGCAAGACAAAGCTGTTAAAATTATAGTGTGCTAGCTAGATAAATGTTAAGACATGTACACTACACAAGGTTAATAAAATAGAGAAAAGCAAAGAAGTGAAATCCACATACACTAGTAATAAAAACTGGCCACATTTTTTGATATAAAGTATGTCTGCAACATACACAAATTCACATTTCTTTAAGTTACTATCACACTTATACTGTAGCCCTATTTTCAGTTGTCCTTAAAGATAGTTATAATGCTTTATGCACTATGTTGTTATGACTTCTGTTTAGATGTCCCTCAAAGCCTCATGCATTTATAGGTGGAGCTTTTTCAGAGGTAGTTGAATCTAGAGCATGTGATTGATTGATAATAATGTTGAGATTAAAGTTTTGAGTCTTACGCTAAATATCCTAAATAAAATATAAAAGAATAGAAAGAGCCACGTATGTGCCTTTGACTTGTTACTTTTGCTCCCTTGTGCTTGCCATGAACTGCTTCTCCTGTGAGATGTCTCTGCGATGCCACTCAGCCCTAGAACCAGCTGGTTATGGGCTGAAATCTCTACAAACTGTGAGCTAAATAAGCATTTTGTCCTTTAATTTTTGGTGTCAGGTATTTTATCTCAGCAATGAGAAAAGTAACTAAGACAGTTGTGTATTTTCTTTGTTTATTTAGATATTTATCATAACCATTTCCCATTTCAATAAACATTCTTCTGCAACTACATATATGCTTGCATCTAATCAGTCTTTTCATAATTACCCAAACACACCAAGTGTAATCCATATTTGGGCTTTTGATCTCCTATTTCTTCAACCTGAGACTGAATTCCCACCAATATTGTCCTTCTTTGTCTCTCATGCATTCAGTGTTTTCTCAAATAGTACCTGCCTTATTTACCCCTCTCATTACTGAAACAAAATACCCAACACATAAAGTTGAAGGAGGGAATGTTTGTTTCTCTTGGAATCTGCAGAGATTTCAATCTGTAGTCAGTCAGCTGCTTGCAAGATAGGGCAGGATGGTGGAGGGGTATCACAAGAGAAACAATTCATGGCAAAACAAGCAGAAGACAGAGACCAGCAAGCCACAGCCAGTGCCAACAAGCAGCATTTTCCTTTTCCTCTCCCTTTTTATTCCATCTAGGCTACTCAGCTCTTGAAAAGTGTGTCTCACAACTATGCTAATTCCAATCAGTAGATTAATTTAGTACCACATAACCACCACATATCCTTTATTCCAATGTCACACCGTAATCCACCTTCATATGCCCTAAACCCAACCACTTCCGAAAATCCCCACCTATGAATATGAAGCTTTCGGGGCCATCTATATACAAGTTACAATACTATTCTTCACAGACTCGTAATACACTACCAATTCTTATTGTGCATTTTATTGGAATACCCATGTATTCCTTGATATTATGTATTGTTTACATAATATATATTTTATTATGCTATTTTTATTACTTCTACACAATGCAAATCAAAAAATACATATGCTTTGTATATTTAATTTACTACTCTTGCCCTAGTGTGATAGAAAATTAATTTTGAAAATCAGTGAATGAATAAATATTATTCCAACATGAGATTTTTTTTTTTTTTTTGAACCAGAGATTGAACTCATAATCTCATGCTTGCCAGGCAGGCGCTTATGCCACTGAGCTAAATCCCCAGTCCCCAACATGAGATTTTGACAATAATTTAATTCAGTAGTGCAACTATTTGATATCTTGTAAAATTCCCCAGTATATCTTGTAATGAAAAGTCTGATAAATTTCAACATCAAATCCAGTTAGCAGAAAATTTCTTCATCTTTGCTTATTTATGTGTTACATGACTGTTTAAAAGGATAACTGTATCTATCCAAGACAATGTCCCGAACACACCTACTTAGTTTATTGTTCCTTGATAATTTCCTATACAATGAATAATAAATTTAACTACATTGATGCTAATCCTTTTGAATAGATTGCTTGATTCAATGTTCTTGCCATGTACTTCTCTTCAATTAGGTATTATTTTCC
Organism: Cavia porcellus; assembly: GCF_034190915.1. NCBI lineage: Eukaryota > Metazoa > Chordata > Mammalia > Rodentia > Caviidae > Cavia > Cavia porcellus. Next base: position 87,702,973 of record NW_026947484.1, read on the forward strand.
TAATGATTTAAAAAAAAAAAAACTTCAAAGACAAGTACTAAGTTTTTTCTTTTAAATTATCAATGTTTGTTTTCATCTTTTATTCTGAAAACCCCAAAAGTTAGGGTAATAGGAAACTGACAACAAACATATAGTTGTATATTTGTTATTTGTTAATTATTCCAACATCGTAATTTCAGTAACCCATTATAGTTCAACTGTAAATTAAAATTTTAAGTTATTAAAAAATTTTGGTAAGAAATATTTTTTATATTATCCTATAATATCTAGTTAAACTGGCATTTTCCCATTGATAATCCATGGCAATCCATACATTAATAAATTATCACCATAAGATAAGGTCTTAGGACAATATTCTTTAACCATAAACACAGAGTAAGACTGTATAATATTAAGCTCAAAGTTTGTTTAAACAAACTCTGTAAAATCAAATATCATATTTACCACATGTTATTCAGAACCAATGATTATTTTTTCTGGCCTTGAACAAATTAACCAAAGACTATCTAGCTTCATCATCTATAAGATGAGAATGCAACAGCACTTTTATTAGAAGACTATTATGAAAATCATCTAAAATTCATAAATGTCTTCTAATAAAATTACTTAAAGTACTTAGAATAAAAATACTAGAGCTGAAATTAATGTTTTTATTACATGTTAAATCACACATGTCAGTTATTATAAGCTGACAGAATACATGTTTGTATATTCAAAATAATTTTAAGAGTTACAAAATATTTTAGTCATCATATGTCTCTAGATCTTTAAACATGAATACTTTTGCAACATTTGTGAACTTTTTTTACTATCTTTGCGAAGTAAAGTCAATAAAAAGACAGGGTATAAAAAATATCACTCCATATAAAGCCTGGAAGAAAAAGAAGAGAAAAATGCAGTAATAATGAAATGAATAAAAGGTTAGAGAAAAAGAAGTATATGTAGAAAGGAGGATTGATTGGTTATCTTTGGCAATACAAAACTATGGAGAGTACTGGAGAGAGAAAAATAGAAGAACTAGAAAAATCTGAAATCATGGCTAGAATTTAACTTTAGGCTCCCCCTCCTTTTATTATACACTTAGAGACTGGACAAAAGAATGAATTTTTCTGTTTCTCTTAGGCTGTCTCTCTTTGTGTCTGCCTTTCTCTGTGTCTCTGTGTCTGTGTGTCATGGTTTATGTCGGTAGCCCCCAGGCCTCATGTGTTTGCATTATGCATTTGTGATTGGTTCATTGTCTAGGGCTTAGATTGGGGGTGTGAGTGCTACACTGGCCTAGGGGTGGAGTTAGGATGTAATGGCAGGGACAAAGTGTGTGTCTCTCTCTTGCCAGTTTCTGCCTTGCTGTTTGCAGCCACCATGAACTGTGGCCCCGTTATGCCACCCTGTTTTGGAGCCAACTGAATATGGACTGAAACCACCAAAAACTGTAAGAAATAAGCCTTTCCTTTCCCAACTTTGGGCACCAGGTATTTTGTCTCAGCAACAAGTAAAAAGTAACTAAGACACTGTCTATGTCTGTATCTGTCTACCTCTGTCTCTGTCTCTGTCTCTGTCTCTGTCTCTCTCTCTCTCTCTCTCTATCTCTCTCTCTCTCTCTCTATCTCTCTCTCTTTCTCCCTCTCTTGCCATGCTCTGCAGTTGGTATTTTTGCATGATACACTAGTGTAGATACAAGACCAAGTCTAAAACTTCCATGAAGTCTACCTAAAGTACTTATGTTCATCCCATTCATACCTCAACTTATCTCTTCTTATATTTTCTACCTAAAAACATTTAGATGCTACATACCCAGATAAGTCTTTATCAGTCCTTTATACAGCTCTTGGTTTTAACTTACTTGAGAAAAATTAGTAACGGAACAGAATAAGAGATCTGACGCAGGTCCTCCTTCTTCATGCCTCCACTGTGTTACAGTCTTCAAATATTCATTGTACATAGTTTATACAATGAGACTAATGATTATTTTTTAAGGATCACAAGAACCTGTTATATCACAGCTGTACAAGTGCATCCTTGATCATTCTCAGACATTGTCATTGTCTCATAAGATGACCAGTCAAGTCATAGGATAATGGCAAGGTTATACTCAAGCATCTTATAGTGTCAGTGTTTGTCCTTTATTTAAATATGGTCCGTGAACACCTTTCATGAAAGAAGGCAGGAAATTGTGCCAATGTCTTGAGAATCTCCTTGGGAAATAAAAAGTTAGTGGTTTTAAGCAGACAAAAATGCAAATAAAAAATGAGTCCTCGGTCACTGTCATTTAACCCAAGAAAATCTTCCTGACAAGAAAGTAGTACCCAAGGAAATAAGAGAGAAAAATTATATGTTTTCATTGAAAATATCATTTTTGTACTGTATTGTTATATTGATAAAGAACATTGATGGCTAAAGCTACATTGGGGAAAACAAGAGGGGGCCTTTAAAAAGATTTCATTGTAAGATATCTAATAATGGGATGACATGGTGTGTAGAGTCTAGTTAATAGATTCAAGGAAATTATCTTTACTTTTCCTTAAAACATAGTATGTTTTAGAAACATGATTGGTGCTTTGCAGCTACAGAACTAGTTACACACATTTTATTTCTCCTTTACATTTTGCACCTCACCTTAAAAGATATATAGTTGCCAATTAAACCTGTGGTAATAATTCCAGGTCAATTATCATCAGGAAAATGCTAATCAGAACAGCAGAGGATGCTGCTGCATCTATTAGATTGACCTGAATCCAAAATGTTGATAATGCCAAACACTGTACTAGTGATTGTATACATAAGTGAGAACTCTTTTTCATTTTAAGTAGAGATGCAAATGGTACAGTCACTTTGGAAGACAGTTGGTTTTCTTACCGTACTCATATAATCCAGCATTCACATTTATGTAACTTATGAAACGGAGTCCTAAACTTCTTTACAAACACACCCTACAAGCAGATATTTATAGCAGTTTTTTAAAATTTATTTTTTATCAGTATATGTTTGAAGCTGACTGATAACGTTTACCATTGAGGGTATATGCGTGAACTAACACAGCTTCTTTTAATCCCGCTCCTCTCCCCTCCCTGCAACTCTTCCTCCTCTCCACCTTTAGGAAAACTCTATTTCCATTATTGTTCCCTTCATTTTTTTTCCTTAAAACATCTTTTCCTTTATTTTCCTTCCCTCTACCCTATCCCATCTTTTTTTCTTCCCATCTGAGCAAGTTCTTCCACTCCATATTATCTATCCTCCATTTTGCTCCTTACTTACACCTTGCGTTTCCAACACAAGACAAAGGTGGCAGATTTAAACTTAATTTTGGATTAATTTCACTTAAGTGTTTAGTTCCAAGATACATTCATTTATCCCAAAATGTCTAAAGTATATTCTTCATTGTGGCCAATTATCATTCCATTGTGTAATAATACCATCTTTTAAATCCATTCATCCATTGAAAGGCATTTGGGTTGCTTCCAATACTTAATTACTGCAAATTTTCCCTTATTTTCTCATTTTTTCACTTTTCCCTTCTTTTCTTTCATTCCCCCTTCCCCCGTCTATTTGAATATTTTCTTCCTATTTCTCAATGTCTATTATACATTTTCATCCTTATTTACACTTCTGGTTTCTCACACTAGAGAAATAACGTGATATTTGTACATGTCTGTCCAATTTATTTCACTTAAGAGTATGGTCAAAAATAGAAAGAGACAGACACGACATAGAAAATCAAGCAGTAAATGGTCTTTTAAATCTAAATGTATTAATTTTTACATTAAAAGTAAGAACATTAAATATTTACTTTGAGATAAAGAGTTGGCCATACCAAAAAAAAAAAAAAAAAAAAAAACAACAACAAAGCAATTCAAATGAGATACACATCACAAATAAAACAAAAAGATTAAAGGAAAAGGGTGATAAAAAAATAATCACACAAACATTGAAATAAAAATCTGGATTTGCTACATTAAAACCAAAAAGTGTAGACAGCATAAAAAATGCTATTGCTAGAGATAAAAGGGAAATGTCTCATAATGTTGAAAGAGTTCATTAGAAGAGAAAATGATCCTAAATATATGTACACAGTAGAATTTCAAAAGGCTTGAAAAATAAACCAACATGCCTGAAGAAAGAAATAGACAGTGTGAAACTATGTTAGGATATTTTTAAAACCTATTTCTTAGTAATTTATTTTAAAAAGGAAAAAAGTCAACATTTAAATGACTTGAGGACAGTATTTATATTTGGACTCTTTGAAGAAACAGACTCACTAGGAGAGAAATACAGATATATAAACAGTGATGCTGATATACAAAATTAGATGCATATGGAGAAATTGCCCCCTAGTATTTTGGAGGCTGGCAAGTTTCAAGATTTCTATTTGCTAGGATGGAAAACAAAGAGAGCCAGTGCTGTACTTCAAGTAGGAGCCGAAAATCTGAGCTTTGGAAGAGTCACTGGTCTAAATTTCACTCCAAATACCTAAAAGACTGATTGATGTTCCAGCTCAGTGTTGGCAGGTGAAACTTCTCCCCACTATCTTCGAGTTCTATCCAGGTCAGCAACTGTTGGGTGAAGCCTACTCACAACAGAGGCAACAGTCTTTTTACACTAAGTTTATTGAAATGTTTTTTATCCAGAATATCCTTACAAACATCTCAGAAAAATATTTGAACAAATGTCTGGGTGCTTCATAACCTGGTAATGTTAATACATGAAGTTAATCTTCATACTTACTATCTGAATAAAATTTAAAGAATTATAACAAATAACTGCAAAATACATATTCTTCCCAAGTGCACATGAATAATTCACTCTTCTAGTCATAAATTTATTGTTTCCAAGTCAAGCTTTCTTTCCCCGGCATTTTAATATATTTTCCCACTGCTAGCTGATTTGATGCTAAGTTTTGCCAAAGGGAAGTTGCTGAAGAGCTATGTTGCAGAAAAAGAGAATTTTTATTATTCTTCCACTGTGGTATTTGCTATTCTGTAGATGCACATTTAGTGATGGGATATGCTAAGCTTTCCTACCACAGTGCTAAATTCCAGTGCTCAGCTGTAAACTTCCTCAGCTGTGTCCCTGGGATGCTCACAGCTTCTTAAACTGCATGATGACTAGGTTTCTCATCACACTACACCATCTTTGCTTTCTGCACCTTTAATTATTAAGTATACTATATCCACAAAAGCATATAAAACATAAAGATAAACTTTAGTGAATTATTACCAGAAAATAAAAAATCTCAGGTAACTACCAATGAAATCTTGCCAGCACCCCCCAGAAACTCACAAAAGTCCCCTCCCAAATCAGTTTTTAAATGATTCTGGCTATTCACACATCTTCTTTTGAAAGTACTTATTCTATTCTCTGCCACATTAATTTAAAGTGTCCTACTTTCCTGCTGACAGCATATTTATGGTTTTGTATATAGAGACTTTACACATATCCAGTAAAATTCATTTGTGTATATTTGAATAATCACATAATTATCTCAGTTGAAAGAAAAATACCAAATTGTTGAAACAGTGAAAGTTAGCCAGTTTCAGGAATTGCACAGTGTGGGACCCTGTGCTCCTGTATGCAGCCTGCATTGCATTATCCGTGGGTGCATACAACAGACTCGAGCGTTCTCTAACTGCAAGACAGAGAAGCACAGAACCACGTCCAGTGGCCCAGGAGTTACTTGTCAGACAAATGAGATTCAGAGTGTGTTAAATTCTCAGTGATGCCTCATCTGCTGAGAATCTAACAATCAAGGGAAACATATACATAAAGCAGCGCACTAAAGGAAAACTGTGCTGAGTGATAATAATACTTCTCTAGGACGCTACTTCAGAAACTTGGAGAAAAAGATAACCCTCATTTAATGCTAGCAAAAATGTCAGCACTGTTATTGCAGATAAGGAAGAAAAGGTTTGAAAAGTTATATTTGTGAGAATAGAGTATGCAATTACCATGTAAGACTAGAAAATGCACAAGTTAATTATAATAGATACTGTTTATGAGGAAAACACAGAATGTGATAGAGAGTAACAACCGTTCAAAATCTTGATGTCAGTTCTTTTCTGCAGGCCAAGAATACAGTATAAAATGCCATTGTAAAAGTAGACTTACTGCAGCTATACAGAAGACAGTAGAGTAATAGAGGTAAAGTGATAGATCCTAATTTTCAGAAATAAGGTTTGCAGTGACAAGGCTCAGGTTCCAGACAAAGACACTCATTTCATTATAGCTCTAAAGACAGTTAACAAAAAAATGTGTATATAGGCACAAAGTAGATGACACTTTGAGTAACATGAGGATTAATTTATAACAACTTAAAGAAATCAAGTAGGTGATCAGGAGACCAAGGAATACTACCATAGTGAAGTTAAAATCCAACTTGAGTGATTTTTGTGTGAATTAAAGTATAAAGTATTATTCCCCACATCGATATTCTCTGCCTAATTCTCATTTTCCACATAACTATTTCTGCTGCCAAATTCCCATGTTTTATAATATGTCTTTCCCCTGTGGAGTTATGATAATATAATAGCTGAAAATCACTCATCTGTCTGCATACGGGTCTATTCCTAGATAGACTTGTTCTCCATTGATACACAGGTCTATGCTTAGTATTATATACTATTGTGACCTGGTAGTATTATATTATTCTGTATTTTAGTATTATACTATTGTGATTGTTGTCTTTTAATTCTTGTAACTGTATATTGTTAGGAATTTTTTAGTATTTTTAAAATTTTATTTCCAACTAAATTTCCACAACTTTGATAATTATTCTATCAGCATTGCATTGTATCTATTGTTGTATGGATAATATGGATATCTTAGCAATACTAAGACTTCTACAAAAGTTGGAAATGTTTTATAACTTTCTCTGAATAATGATTCGTTTTTGTCCATGTTCTGGTCTTATGTTTTTTCTTCCTTTATTTTTCTTTCTCTGTCTCTCTTTTTTTCTCTCTCTTTCTTTACTTCCTGACAGCGGGGGGGGGGGGGGCCGACCTGGGGCCAACCAAGGGCTTTCACTGTGAGCTATATCCTCAGGTCCTTTTTATTTGTTTTTGAGACATGATCTCAAGTCACTGAAATACTCAATCTGGTCTCCAAATTATCACCTTCCTGTTCTAGCTTCCTAATGTTGAGATTTCAAGTGTGTTCCATCATACCTGGCTACGTTTTTAAATAAATTTATTCCTAGAGATTTATATTTTTTCACTTTTGTAAACAGTGTATTTAATTCACTTGACAATTAATGGTTAATATATAGAAACGTCTTGGATCAAGTGTATTACCCTGAGTGTGGTTTTTTAAAAACTTTCTTACATAATATTTTTTGGAGAATTGCTTAGGTTCTATAAATGTTGGATGAGTTAAAGCACCCATACATTTTCAAATAGAAGAAATGAGGTTGAATAGACTTGTCTTGTTCTCAGTGTAAGTGAAAAAATATTAAGTCTGACACAGAGCTGTAAGTATTCTGTAAACATCTTTATTAGGTTAAGATTCTTTGCTTTCTACTTTGCTGCATTTTTGATTATGAGTCAATTTTGAATTTTATTCCATGTTTTATGTATATATATATATATATATATTGACATGCTCTCATATCTTTTTTTCTTATAATTTCTTCATATTGTGAATTATATTGATTAATTTTGCAAAGTTTCCACTTCCTAATTTTGAGAAAATAAACCTCCATTATGACTAATTCGATCTTAAATTTTATAACAAAATCAAGTATTTATTTAACTGTAACTGTTTTGACTCTTTACTATACATGATGTAGCATTCTTTTAACATCATTCTATTTAATATCTCAGTATTTTGTGAGCATTTTTGGCCTCTGCTTTCATAAGAAATATTGATATGCAATTACCTTTCCTAGTAATGTCTAGTGTGAATTACTGTTAGGATGTAGCTAGACTTGTAGAATAATTTTGGAAGCAATTTTTATTTTTTCTACTGCCTGAAAAGTGTTTTTGCACTGTTTATTATTTAATTATTTGAAATATTCAGGAGTAAAAGCATTTGAACCTAAAGTTCTTTTTATAGAAATATATTAATTACTAATTTATTTATCTAATAATGACAATTCATATTCTTTTTTGAATGAACATTGATAGTTTATATAGTTTAATCAATTTACCCATTTTATTTAATCAGTCAAGTTTATTTGCATAAAGTTGTCCATAATAATTTTAGCATCCTTTATCTATAAAGTTTTTGGAAAATTACTTTCCAATGTTCATATCATTACATTTAAAAGCAGTATTATTAAGTCCTTTTCCAATTTTAGTACAAAATATTTTTACCTGATAGAACAAATAATATTTAGAGATTTCATTTATTTTATTCCATAAACAGGGAAAATCCAAATGATTAAAAAAAATACTGCTTTTGAGATACTCAGCTTAATTTTATATGCTGATAGTCTTTGTCAAATTACAATATCTTTATAAATGTTAAATAAAATTACTATAAATTTTATTTCTTTAATTTATTTGATTAGAATACTAAAAATTTTAGTGTGTGTTACTTTGTAACATAAGTATTCTTAACACCCTCATTCTCAAATAAAAGATAAAGTCCACACTTCAATTGTTCCGTCTAAATATGTTCTTGAAACAGAGGGTTGTAGTTCCACTACCAAATTTTTAAATTCAAACCTTTGTCCTCAATATGTTTGTGTATGTGTGTGTGTGTATGTATGTATGTGTGTGTGTGTGTGTGAGAGAGAGAGAGAGAGAGAGAGAGAGAGAGAGAGAAACTGTTTATGGGAGAAAGTTGTGGTTTTCCTTAAATACAAAAATAAACTGAAATTCTAGTAAGTTTAAGGCAAATAACACTACAAATACATAATATAAAATAACATTTTATCTTGACTCAAGTATTTTTTCCAGTTAACTACCCAAGGGATATACAGATGCACAGAGAAAGTGGAAAGTAAGTTGGCTTCTTGTTAGTAGCTCAATATTGGTAATTGTAACTGCAGAACTCTCTAGAAGCTATGGTTTACATTCAAAGACTAAGTGGATGTTCACTTTCTCCCTGTAATCATATCTAAATCTTATCAGGAGATAAGAAGTGTTCGCAGATCTGACTGATCCACAATGCATTAACAGTGAGGAGTAAGGGCAGAGTTGAAAGACTTCCCACAGACTTTTGTAAACTTGACATGTACAGAGCAAGAAAGATAAGACTGATCGCCTTTACAGAAGTAATCTTACACAGCAGAACTCTGTCACACAGTCCTACAAAATTTCTGCCCCACTTTTGAACAAGAGCAATCTGTCAAGTAATTTTATCACAGGTCCAAATCATGTGACTCTACTGTCCTGTCTATGGGCCCCTCACATTGTGATTCACAGGTTACACCTTGACCAGTGCCTGATGGAAACCCACTGAGCAAATACTTTTGTATCTTCCACCAGACAGAGAGAGAGAGAGAGAGAGAGATGAGTACGTTTTATAAGCTACTCAGAAAGATACAGGAAGTCAAAGACCAGTCTCCCAGAATCTGAACAAAATGATAATGGCTCTGCATGGTGAATTTTATCAGTCTCTGTTTTCCTGCTCCTCATCATCTCCTTCAATCTGTGGAGACATATTCTGACAAACATTCACATATGATCTTGTCTCAGTTTACTTTGAGGAGAATCCAGCTAGATAAACAGAAGGAAACACTACTGGCAGTTGGCCTTTAATTTGTTGTTACTGCATACTCTAGGAAACACAGCACAGAGTATGAGTCCATCATATTAGTATTTTGTAACTGTATGTACCAAGCTCGCAGCCTCACACATCAAAGAATGAAGTTAGAGACGTTTAGGAGAGCTTGTATTTTTTCGGAATAATGACAATAGCTCCTGTGTTGGGAGAGAGGGTACTGAATTGGTGACCCTAGGGTTCCTTGATCCAGAGCTAATTATAGATAAGCAGAGCAAAGAATTTCTCCATTGTTCAGTGGTCATCTATCACAAGTCAGTCTTGGAACTCAAGATCTCTAACCCAGTTCCTCCATGTGCAGGACTTTAAGGAAATTGGAGTGCTAGGGGGGAAAGTGATTATTTTGCATTAAATTCCTCAAGAACTCAAGAGCTTAGTAGGGGGATGCTGAACCCTCCTCTGTTAGTAGGTAAGGGGCTGCATTTCATGTCGCTTGAAGAAGTTCATCCTTGATCAAAATTCTAGTTCACTGTCTATTATTATTTTAATTCTTGTCAATATTGCTGGTCATACAACTTTGTCTCAGTCCCGTGTCCTATCTAGAAACTTAACTAAGTAAACTACTCTTTACTACTTTCCTCTTAAAAAAAAAGGCTAGGCAATGAGGAGGAAATTCATCTCCAAACACATATGATTCTTAAGAAAACTAGTTAGATGCAAATAAAAATTTATTAAAATATTAGGGAAATAAATCTACAATGCAAAGTGTGTTGCCACTGCAAAAGTGAGAGAGATTGGCAAAATTCATGTCACACGAGGCTCTGTGATAGAGGGCTTGGGTGTGGCCTATGGAAAGTACTATGTACCATATAAACAGAACTGAGGTGGGAAGTTATTCAGGGAATGGAGTTCAGAATGGCAAAAAGAAGAATTTGGTTCAGTTGTTGAGGAAACATGTGATGAATGCATACAGGGGCTGAATCAAAGAAATGGGAAAGGAATGCAGCTCATCTGTGGTGTACACCTTTCCTTTTATAAGTAATTTGCCATCTTCTGTCTTTCCTTCATCACCTATGCACATTGCCTGTTTTACACTTAAACATGCTTCCAGGGTTTCGATTTTGTATACTTATTAAGACTTCTCTCTGGTTGCTTTCTAGCTTCTTTCTAGGATCCCTGCACATTCTTGATCTTAACATCTGTCTGTGTTTCAGCTGCTTTCCATGCACTCCTTTGAGTTCTGCTGCCTAAGTATATCTCTTCCTCAGGCAAGAAAAGACAGAGTTAGAACTGGAGGAAAGATTCATCTCCTGGAGAGTCTCCAAGGCAAATGAGAGAAGGCTGGACGTTAGCCTTCAAGTGTGGGTTCTGTTTCCAGCCCCAATTCAAACTTAATATCCAATTCCCTCTTTTTACGGTGGCTTTCTAGGGCTTAATGGACGATGATACAATAGATGCCTGAAGCTGGAATAGGATAAAGAGATTCAAAATCTACTTCTTAAAAGTAATTGATATGAGTATAAAAAAATTAAAGGTGAATGAGGAGGTGAAAGCAAACTGTTCTGATTCTTAGGTCTCTTAACTGGGGCAACTGGTATAATATAATAAGGAGAAGTTGAGGGCTAAAAGAATTAAACCTGTGTTTTAGCATTTAGCCCACATCTGTTTGTGCTCTCATTTTATATTTTTTTATCATTTGTGAGACTGGGGCCTCACTCACTTTGGGGCCTGAATATGTTCTGTAACTTCCTGTGGTAAAATGCACAGATTCTGGAATCAGCTTGAAAAAAATCCTAAGTCCAATATATTTTAGTTGTTTAACCTTAATCAGGATATGCAATTTCTCTGAAACTCAGTTTTGCTATCTATAAACTAGATATGATGATTATACCCAGCCAAAAATTTGTTGTGAGAAGTATGATTTGTTAAACAGAAAATTTTTGATCCATGTATGTCCCATAATTAATAGTAATTTTTTTTTGTCTTTTTGAAACAGGGTCTCACTATGAACAGGCTGATCTTGAGCTCATTTTGTAGTCAGGCTGATCTCAAACTCAAAATGATCCTCCTGCCTCAGCCCCTCCAGTGCTGGGATTACAGGCATGTGCTACCACGCATGGCTTACTGATAGTAAACATTGTTATTATTGAAATGTCAAAAAACAAAAAGAGAATTCCTTTGCTTTCCTCCATCTTAGTAAGATCAGTTCTGGCCACTCTGTCTGACATGAATATTAAAGGACATAGACTATTTGCTTGTCATGGTACACAGCTTTAGCTCCATCTCTTAGAGACTGAGGCAGAATTATAGTTTGTTCCAGGCCAATCTCTGTGCCACATAGTGAGTTTAAGGTCATCTGGAATTGCACAGTAACAATCAAAAGAACAACCCACTCCCTTCAATAAAATAGGTTGAAAACTATTCCTAATTATATTCTATTGTGTTGTACTTAGTAAATAATTTTACTTTTAATATACAACAACCCATACATTTAGAATTTTAAAAGTCACTTTTGACTATTGTCATAATAAAATATACCAACTATCCTGTGGATGATGAAACATAGCAGTCGGGATACCTCGTTTCCATCATCCAGAAATACACCACCAAAGGATTTCAAGGTAATTCTAGCTGTGCATAGTCTCTGCAACTAAACAAGAAGGCCTGGCAGATGCATTCAGAAATAGATGAGGAAATATTTTATTATACATGGCAGCTTATATCCAAAAATGTCAGCATGACCAGAGCTCTTTCATTCTCTTACCTGGCATAAAGTATATGATTAATTAGCTAAGTAGATCTTATTTTCTTTGAAAACAGTTCACTAGAATTAGAACCACTGCTACTTTAAGTTTAAAAAAAAAACATCAATTTGAGCATGTTTTTCTTACATCAGAACCTTGAATTATTCATTTCCTGTTTGGATTCTTCAGGATATTTTCCTAGAGTAACTTTTAAAATATGTATGTAAAAATGAACTTTGAGATAGGAAACCATTAAGTGAAAAATACAACAAGTCAGTGTCAGTAGAAAGTGCCAACTGCTAATAATCACAAGAAAGTTAAAAAGAAACTTAGGATTATTGCTTTTCTTCTTTTTAACTTGGCTTGTAAATAATATGTGAATAGCTAAAGCTCCTTTAAAAAGGTTTTGTGGGTTGAAGACAGCCCAAGGAAGGCAATAGAGCTAGGATTTACCTTTGAAAATCTGAATTCTGTGTTGCTTGGGGACCATTCTGTCAGCCTGTGCTGATTTCACTTCCTTAGACTTATTTCTGTCTGAATTTTCTAGTAGGTTTGTCAGCACAGCAGAAAAAAAATGAAAGAATTAGAAGAAAGCAATTTTTTATAACACCACCTCTTCCCAGAGGAACAGACCCCAGTCATTCACAGTGTCATTGTTTTCTAGCAGTAACTGCTGGAAGTGATGCGAGATTGAGAAAATCAAGGTAGAGTAATATATGGATGATTTATATCTATTTTAAGTCTGCATAAAAAAGAAGAGGTAGAATGCTAAACCAGAGCTGGTATAAATTTAGAGAGCTAAGGCTGGGCAGAGAAGAAATGTCTAATGGGGATATTTTAAAGTATTTTTCTGTGCAATGTGAAACATAAACTATCTTCTTCTCCCTCGCAAACTTCTATAAAATATGCAGCAGTCACTTATGCTTTGTGCATTAGAACTGCAGCAAAGCATTTGGCCTTTTGAAGATCAGAGTAAAAGGAAAAGTCAAAAACAAAAACATGTCTGTCAGAAGAGCTACCACACAGAGAATTTACACCAACAAAAGACAGACGAAGAGAATCTGAAATCATGGGTGGAGAATTCAACAGTGTCTCATAGTATCGCATATCAGAAAATGGTATTATTTTCTTCCACATGACATTGTGTTTTTAAACTTTGAATTATAGCAATTGAGAGAATACAATTTGCATGCAATGGGAAACTATGATTGTAATTCAATAGGTGTTGGGAATGAACAAATTGAACATATAAGGAAGCGGAAGCTGTCAGGTAGAGTGGGCAGGTGCACAGCAGTGCATCTGAATTGACTGACTGTTTTCCTCTGATTCAATGGCAGAGAGAGACGGGACAGGGAGAGATATTCAGGGACTCTGCAAGAAATGCTAAGATGGCGCCACAAACCAAAACAATTTGGTTATTTGACCTAATTTCACTGGGTACAAAGTCGAATTATTAAAACAATTGATTGAAACATTTAAGAGATATGAACTCTCCTGCTTGCTGGGCTCAGGGGAGCCATCCTAATTGCTGCCTTAAATACCATTTTGGAAGGTCAAAAGGAGAGGCTGCAGACAGACCCACAGAAGAGAGACAGCCTATGCCAGGCAGACTGCAGAGCTCCAAATCCCAGGGCAGTGTCGTGCTCGGGGTCAGCTACAATCTGCTGCCAGCCTGACCCTGTGCAGCCCAGGAGGGTGCGTACTCCAGAGAAGGGCAAGCAGAACGTGGCTGCCTAACAGATGGCACTAAAACCTGCCTCCTCTGGTGCAAGAGAATCCTGCCAAAACCAGGTGTTTCACAGGTTTTTTTCCTTTCTTTTTTCCCCCCGAATTTCTCAGTGTGGGTCTATTCCAAAAGCTTTAATGTGAACACAGCTGGTTACCAGTTATCTAAGGAAATGAGGGGTTTTGTTTGTTTTGTTTTTGTTTTTATAGTGTAAGAGATTTTAACAGTCCTGGGGGACCACTCAGACATACCACATACCGACTGTCCTTTAATCACATCATTTCCAGGTCCAATATGAACATGAGAGTAAGTTTCCACTCTTCTCTTCATGGATTCTTATAGGGAAAAATGACTGAAATAAATGAACTCCTTTACCGGTAGCTATTGTATTAGCATCCCAGGAATACTTGGAATTTCTATTAATAATCTTGGGTATATGCTTAGCAAAACTTATTTTCTCACTTAAAAGAAGGGAAAGGGTTTTTCTGATAGAAAGAAGTGTCCAGAAATTCATGACTCAGTTCCGGATGCACCAGTGTAAGATGACAGAGAAACAAAAGGGGAATTAATGAAGTCTGTATCATACAGGGTCAGGTGAGAACACAGAGTGATTCTGTATCTATTTGAAAGTCTCTCTACCTTGGTTTATGAGGGGAAAAATAAAACTATGTATCTCAAGGTTCCAAATCCAAAATGTCTAAACTGTCCTGAGTCATATTTTACAGGAGGAGAAAGAGGTCTCTCTTGCTAAATATTTCGCACTGCCTCCTCTCAGACAAACTATGCTTCAAATCTCTCTTTCAGTCTATACCTCTGGTGGATGATTTGAAGAGGAGACTTTTATACCCAGCTATCTTTCCTGATATGAGCATGGAGGTCCTAAAATGAAGCCTGAAAAATGGATAAGGCAAATAAGAAAATCCCTTATGGACCTGAAACAGAAAGTCCTACTTTCAGAGCATTCTAAAACATTCACATATAAGACACATAAAATGAACAAAATTCATTTATTAATTCAACACTATTCATTAAGTTCTCAATGCTATTTTTCAATATTTTGTGGAGTACTTTGTACTCCAATTAGCCTATTATTTCTTGGATATTCAGCTGCTTACAATGTTGCTCATATGATTGGCAGGATGGAATGTAAGCACTCCAGGACTTCAGCATCACACAAAACATGTTTTTATTGAGAATTACAAGATTAAATTATGCACACATCTGTCAACTATTAGGTACATGATTGCTTTTGGTTCACATTACCTTCATTATGAAAGATCTAATGCTATTTTTCAGCAAGTTTTTACATATTCTGTTAGATAGTAACCTGGTTCCTGTGGAGATGCCTCAGGCTGATGCAGAGAAAAATAAGAGAGACGAACAACTGCATTTGTATGCTAGTGTCTTACATGCAATGCTGAGCATTTAGCTCTGTCCTTATGTTACAATTTAGTAGGAAATTATATTTGTGGAATTTACCAGTCAGTGTTTTACTAGAGAAACAGATAAAATGCAAGATATACAAATGTTTCAGAATTCACAGCATCGGCTTATGATGGTCACCCACAGAGCTGGATGAGGACGGGTACAAAGGGTGTCTGCACATTGGATTCCAAGGGTTTTGGTCCAAGATCTGGAGCTCCCTGCAGGGCCCATACAAATCCATATCTGGAGGCTGATGAGTCTGTGACAGAAGGCTGAAGAGACTACGAAGGAAAACTGAAGACTCTATGACTGAAGACTGAAGGATTCTCAGTGGAAGCGGAAGCGTCTGAGCTAGGATGTAGAATTCCTGAGCAAATTAAATTAAGCTTCTAAATGTTTCAGATTGGCGCAATCAACCAGCCATGACAGGGAAATATTTTGGGAGGAAGGAAGAAGTTGGAAAAGTGTTTAGGACTATGCGAAGAGTGGAAAAATGTTGGCTTGAACTAAGAGGAACAAGTTTCAGTCCTGACTTCGCTAACTCATTTTGTGAAAAGGGACACATCAGTCAATGTCTTGAGGAACAGTATACCAATTCTAAAGCAGTGTTATATTTACCTTTTGGTTGAAGGAATGTTTTAGTGATATAACATCTAAAAAGAACTTGGAATATATCTGGGAGTAAGTTATTTATTATTTATACTTCCTTAAAATGCATTTTAAAATATTTTTTGGTTATTGTGTTGAGCATTATAAATTTGAATAAAAAGGTTTCCAAATAGAATCCTACGGCCAACCAGTGGATTGAGAGGATAAATAAGTAGGAAAGGTGAATATTGGAAGCTAGGATAAAGAGTTGGAGTAAGATCTTAAATGGTATCATACTCACAAAGAACACAGGAGAGATATGTAAGCCATTAAGTCTCAGGGACAGTGAAAACTGCCAAAATGCTTTTGTCTCTCAGGTAAAGAAAAAAGCTTCTAGCTGGGCATGATGGCTCATACCTGTAATCCCAGCACTCAGGAGGCTGAGGCTGGAGGATGGTTGCAAGTTCAAGACCAGCCTGGGCTACAAAGTGAGCTCAAGGCCAGCCTGAACTGTAGAGCAAGATCCTGTCTCAAAAAGACAAAAAAAAAAAGCTTCTGAAGATTTGAGCATTTCTGCTTCATCTTAGCCAATAGTATTATTTACTTGTACACCTTCCACTACAATATGTTAGTAGAAATTATTCTCATTATAGAATTTGAATAGACTGAATAAAGGATACAGAAAAATACAAACAGTATCAGTTAATGGTTCTTTCATAATCCAATAATATTTAGATATTCTAAAATACAGTGCTTTCACCTTGCTGAGTAGACTAACAGTAAAATAAAAGTGGAACTATAGAATTAAAATGTAAAGACTCTGACAAAAAGTGGAAAATACAGTTCTATGATGATAGATACACAAGCACATTCACGCAGAGGCTGTGCTTTTCTGACAAAGCGCTTGCACAATCTGTGGCTAGAGCAGAGCTGAAGAATTCTGTCCCTGGAGATAGAATGTGCCTCCTTCAACTCTTTCCACATTTTATTCATTCATTATCTTTCCACCACTTTTTTTGTCAAATGAAGCAGAACATAAGTCCAAGGTGCATGTTTTCATTTTATGGAAGCAACATGAAATTTCTACGTGTAGCTTCTGCTCATATGTCTAAAATCAAAATTATAGTTATGAAGGCACAACTACCTGCAAACATAACTGACAAATACACCTAGGTAAAAACCATGGTATGGGGAAACAGCTGGCTGGGGTAAATCCACACCCCATCTAGAGCCCTAGGGAGAGATAAGAACATCTCTTCCAGAGCTCAAGGGCATGCCCAGAGCCCAGCCACACTAGGCTGCTCTTGGCAGGTATCAGGCCTGCGCAGGACATGCCCACTGACCTCCCAAACCAGGAAACAGCTGGCTGGGGTAAGTCTGCCCAACATCCTGAGCCCCAGGGAGACTTTAACAACTTCTCTTTCAAAGATCAAGGACCTGCCCAGAGGCAAATTACATTAGGCTGTGCTTGGCAGGTTTCAGGCCTGTCAAGGACACACCTAGGGACCTTCTCCAAACCAAAAACTCGACTAGGGGCTGGAGTGAATCCCAGCCATCCCAAGCACCAGGTAGATTTTAAGAACATCTCTTCTGGAGCTAAAGTACCCACCCAAAGCCCAGCCACAGTAGGCGGCCCTTGGTAGGTTTCAGGCCTGCCCAGGACATGCCCAGTGACCTTCTCTAGACCTGAAACTCAGCTGGGGGATGCAGAGAATCCGATGCATCCCAAGCAAGGGTAGACTTTAGGAACATCTCCTCCAGAGCTGAAGGAAGTGCCCAAAGCCCAGCCACACTTAGGCTGCCCTTGACAGGTATCATGCCTGCCCAGGAGACACCCACTGACCTTGCAAACCGGGAAACAGCTAGCTGGGGTAAGTCTGTGCAACATCCAGAGTTCCCGAAAGACTATAAGAACATCTCTTCAGGAGCTCAAGCACCCACCAGGAGCCCAGCCACACTAGGCTGTGTTTGGCATGGTTCAGGCCTGCTAAGGACCCACATTGTAACCATCTCCAATGCGGAAACTCAGCTGGGGGGTAGAGTGAATTCCAGCCATCCCAAGCACTGGGTAGACTTTAAGAACATCTCTTCTGGAGCTCAAGGAGCCTCCCAGAGTCCAACAACACTAGGCTGAGCTTGGCAGGTTTCACACCAGCCCAGGGCACGCCCAGTGACATCCCAAACTGGGAAACAGCTGGCTAGGGTAAGTCCTCACACCATCCAGAGCCCCCTGGAGACTTTAAGAACATCTTCTCTGGAGCTCAAGGACCCACTCAGAGTCCAGCCACAATAGGATGCCCTTGGCAGGTTTCAGGCCTGCCCAAGACACGCCCAGTGACCTTCTTCAAACCTGAAACTCAGCTGTGGGATGGAGTGAATCCAAGCCATCCCAAGTACCAGGTAGACTTTAAGAACATCTCCTCTGGAGTTCAAGGACCCACCCACAGTCCAGTCACACTAGCCTGTGCTTGGCAGGTTTCAGGCCTGCCCAGGACACGCCCAGTGACCCTTTCTAAACTGGAAACTCAGATGGTGGCTAGAGTGAATCCCAGCCATCCCAAGCACCAGGTAGACTTTAAGAAGATCTCTTATGGAGCCCAAGGAACCGACCAGAGCCCAGCCATACTAGGATGCCCTCTGCAGGTTTCAGGCCTGCCTAGGAGACCCCCGGTGACCTTTTCTAAACCTTCACCTGAGCTGGGGTTAGAGTGAATCCGAGCCATCCCAAGCAATGGTAGACTTTAAAAATATCTCTTCTGGAGCTCAAGGATCACAATAAAGAACAGTTAAAAGTCCAGCCACACTAGGCTGTGCTTGGCAGGTTTCAGACCTGCTAAGGGCCCGCCTCTGGGCCATCTCCAATGCAGAAACTCAGCTGGGGGTGGGAGTGAATCTGAGCTATCCCAAGCACCAGGTAGACTTTAAGGAGGTCACTTCTGGAGCTGAAGGACCCGCCCAGAGTCCAGCCACACTAGGCTGAGCTTGGCAGGCTTCAGGCCTGCCCAGGACACTCCCAGTGACCTCCCAAACTGGGAAACTGCTGGAGGGGATGAGTCTGATCGTCCTGAGCCCCGGGAAGACTTTAAGAACATCTCTTCTGGAGCTCAAGGATCCAACCAGAGTCCAGCCACAACAAACTGTTGTTGTAGTCATGGGTTGTACACAGACAACAATTAGCATTAGGACATGGAGTTTATAATATTTTATTAATGGTCACTGAAAGTTAACACAGGAAAATGCAGGAAATGGATCCATAGCACCAAAGACACAGATTTAGTCAATGGCCTAAACCCCACAGCAATGTCCCACATGAGTCTAGATAAATATCAAGAGCTCAGGACAATGCCTCCCACGAGTTCAACTGGAGTTCCAGAGCCCACAAGAAGGACTCATGCCAGTCTCTTTTACAGATCCATGCCAGGAAGATCCAAGGGTCAGTAGTGGAAACCAGAAAGTCTATGCCAGCAGAATGAAGAAGCTGTGCTAGTGGGATGAGGGTTCTATGCTGGAGCCGAGAAGTCACACTCACAACAAAGACCAGGGCTATCCTGAAAGGTACCACAGCCTTCTCATCGACACGGCACCAAGCTCCTCCGAGGACAAGCACAGTTGGGTATGTTCCATGAAGCAGTGTGACGAGTTCATCCTGGAGACCAAGCAGCACATGTCTTCCCATTAGGAGCCAGGAAGCAATGCTTCATGTCAGGACCAAAGCTTCTCCAGGAGAATCAACAGCTCAGACAGCAACTCATAGGAAAACCCACAATGCCTCTTTAATGCCTCAACGCTCAACACCTCTCTTCTTCTCCACCTATTTATCCTGGCAACTTTCATCAGTGGAGCATCTTTTCTCAATGTCATGCTGGCATTAAGTTGACTACCAGTTCTTAATCCATAACAATTCACCCCTGTTCAACTTGATAACCACATGCATTTCCTTAAACTATAGTCCTTAGTGGCAGATTTCTTGCATTAATACATCAATTACATGTATACACAATTCTTTTTACACTTAATTCCTGCATCAAAACCAAAACATTTAAAAGGTGACCAAATTTCAACATTAAAACACAGTACTTTAACAAGTTAACCTGGTTACAAACATATAAAACATTAAAATCACACTAAAAGAACAATTACAATCACAATCCTTGCTTGCCATTAACTTTTAACATGGCATGGCAAGACTATAAGGATCTCCTGCAATTCAAATGTATTCCTGATTTCTAATTGTCCTATTCTAAACAACCACGTTCTCCATTTCATCTTACAACCCTCTCATCCAATAGAGCCTTCTTCTTGGCCAAGTGTTTTAAATGAAGACGAGTTTTTCAATCTTGTTTCATTTTTTAAACTTGTTTTGAAACTCTGTTGCATTGTTATTTTTATCTTTTGTTCTTTAAAATAAAAAATTTTATTCTCAAAAATAAATAAATGAATATTTTTTCCACTTTTATCAGTACATGTCTGAGTGCATGATTACATTTACTGGTAGGAGCTGGAACAGCACATTTTAATTATTTTTCCCTTTTTCTCCACCCCCCTTTATTGCCAACATTAGATTCATTTATTTATCTTATAATATCTTGTAAAGTTAGCTATCACATATAACAAGATTGATACCTATCCATGAAAACTATTGAGAGATGTTTATATAAAAACAAGAAAAAGATATTCAGAAATGACAAGTATGTACAACATAAACCAATCAAAAACATGAAACATCAAAGTAAATTATTTTTATAAACCTTGTTTAACTACAGCCTGTCCTTTGGATAGCCTGTTAATTTAGGAACCCATAAAATGGTATCAGAAATTAGTGAATAATAACTTTACAAAAGACCATCTAAATATAGACCCAACCTGCAACCATTACTTCTCTGAGCCGAGAGAGTATGAGAAAGGAAGGGAAATGTCTGGGAAGTGACTGAATTTTGTAGGACTCAAAATCCCACATGCTGCTTTGATATCGCTCACTGTCAGAGAGTTTGAAAATTCGATCAGGACTCCACACATGTAAGTCTCCTTACCTGGATAAATCTCTTATAACAAGACTGGCTGTCCACATGGCATCCTCAATCTAATGGGTTTCACCTACCTGTAGTCCTCAAAGTTGTACAAATATGATAATCACATGCTTTCCAGGGAAACAATTGTCACCCACCCTGTTGCTACTAAAGTCTGCCTCCCATTGTGCCTGTTGATTCCTTCTGCTTCAAAGAGCTTCCCCACGCATGGCTGTGGTGTCTACCTTCACTTGGCTGTGAAAACATTCTGAACTTTTATCCACATCATCTGACCACTGTCACATAGGGGCTCAGCCGTTTCATACGAGGGTACTGGATCTCTCCTTCAGCAATATAGTCACTATGAGGTGATCAGAACAGAGTAGAACACTCCAAAATTATACCTATCACATATGCAACACTGCAGTTTTGAACATTAGGAGACATCAGTTATGAAATTCCAAACAATTGTATCTATCAGATGTAGTGATAAGGTATGTGAGCATCGCTGATGCCTACGAAAAGCTATGACATCTGAAGTGTCAGTTCCAAACCTGAAAAGAAAACTGAAATTAAGCTTAAAGAGAGAGAGCCTCTGGGAGAACATGGCAGACAGATAGCAGCAGCTACAGAGGCTCTCTGAAACACCCAGCTTAGAATTCAGGAATGGTGTTGAGTAAGGAATCATAAGCAAGAGGAGATATGCCCCGGTGACCCAAGAACAAACTGGGCTGAGAGAAGCCAACTGGGAATGCAATCCTGGTGCTATAACAGGAACAGATAAAGCCTCAGTGTGGAAGCTGGAGCCCACGCCATTGGAAGCCGCGATTTGGGTTTCCCACCGCCGCAGCTGCGTCTGCATCGGCTAGGCAGAGAGAGAGAGAGATGCGTGGAAGCTCTGAGAATGGGAATCTGTGAACAGAGTTGAGAGCGGGACAGGCGGGGAGCCATGCATCCACCTCCGGTGAGTGAGGGAAAACTGGGTCTCTTCCATGGTCTAGGAGACTCCAACAGAGGACATTCTGGGGCCGGGCAGACTTGCAGGAACAGGGCGCTGCAGTGACTTCAGTCACCAATCCCCCTCTCAAGCGGGATTGGTGAGCAGTGCCTAGCCCACGTGACACTGCTGGCTGAGACCCAGTAGGCTAGCACAGCCCAGGTCCCAGCTCCTGAAGGTGACCTGGAGGGGCGGGATCTGCATAGGCTGCCTGGTCTGCAACTTCCTGGTGTGCTGCAGTGGGCAGGAACACCTAGCCGGCGCAATTCAATCAGACTGTGACTGACAGGGAAGGAAGCTGGGCCTCCTATATACGCTTGCATATATAAGGAACAAAGAATATGGGAAGAGGCAGCAACAAAAAAGGGTTGTTGGCCCCCAATCCTGAGAAAGAGGCAACAGCAGACACAGCACCAATAGACATAAAGCGCTATCTCGAGAGCCTCATAGACAAGTTCAGGAATGAAGTTATTAATGACCTGAAGCTAGACATAAGCAGAATAGTTAGAGAAATGCTAAGCACCACCCAAGAAAAAACAGATGGTGGAATGGAAGAACAGAAAAAGAGGGGAGAATTTTTTAATGGAGAAAATAGAGAAAGCATAGAATACGTGAAGCAGGTTCAAAGAGAATACCCGGAAACTAAAAAGTCTATTGAAAACTGGCATTACAGCTTGAAAGAAACTAAGGACAGATTATCTGAACTGGAGGGCAGATTTGTAATATGGGAGCATGAAATGAAAAACTTCTTTAAAATAACAAAGAAACAAACAGCAATAATACAAAGACTAGAAGATGATAAGAGGGTCTATAACTTAAGAATTAAGAACATAAAAGAAGAAGTAGGGACACAAACAAATGAGCTACAAAAGCTACTCACAGAAATAATCCAGGAGAATTTTCCTAATTTAGCAAAAGGTAAAGATACTCAGTTGTATGAAGTATACAGGACCCCAGCCACCTACAACCCAAACAGAGCAACACCCAGGCATATAATAATTAAAATTCCAGAAATCCAATACAAGAACAGAATACTAAAAGCCATCAGAGACAAGAAACAGATCACTTACAAGGGAACACCCATCAGAATTACAGCAGACTTCTCGGCACAAACCATCAAATCACGAAGAGCATGGGGGGAAATAATTCAAGCTTTGAAAGATAATAATCTCCAGCCAAGATTGAGATATCCTGCACAACTATCCCTGGAAATTGATGGAAAAACAAGGTGCTTCCAGGATAAAGAGGAACTAGGGGAATATGCAACCACCAATTCAACTCTACAGAGAATACTGAAAGATATTCTAAAAAAGAAAAATATGAAGAATCCAGAAGTAGCAGCAGAGAGGCCACAATGAATGGAGCAGAAAACAAAATGAAAAAGACAAACTGACAACCAGTGACAGAAAAAGAGCTCAACAGAAATGAGGCAGAGAAGATTGAATGATAGCAACAGCTATTTTGGAGAAAATGATGTCTTAAGAGGTAGTACTGATTTAGTATCATCTTGTTTTGAAGTCTCATCAAGCTTTTGTTCTTCTGTCTGCACTGGTCTAAACAGGTGGTATCTTATTGGATTTTATTATATATGATAGTATAAGCAAAACCTTTTATAGACAAGGAGATTATACAGAAACCATTGTTTATTTTCTGTTAGTTGATTCTAAATACCCTGTAATACTGTCATTCTCTTGAATGGTTTTACATTGTTTTGATATATTTGATGCTACAGTATAGGAAGTTATGCTCAAAGATTTCAAGGAAAGAGACAATATGGTAACTACTTTTATGTCGAGATAATCTTGTGGTGAAACACTATTTTGTTTAAATGGTTATGTTTTGATCTGCACTGATTTGCTGTTATGCCCTCTTTTATCTCAATCTCCATTTTATTATTTACTTTTTTATCCTTTTAATTAAGGGAAAAATAAATTAAAAATAGCAGGATATATTATAGTAACCCACTTTGACTTTCCGTTATCTTGATTTAAAGCCCTGTATTGCTCTCACCATCTTGTTTTGACTGATGTTCCTCTATTCTGTTTTGCTTGATAGTGCCAGGTTCAAAAGTTTAGGCAACAGCTGTGAAGATAGTGGGATTCATTATGATGACCATTCTGGTTGACTATTATCTACTTTTGAAGACCTATAATGTCTCCAATGTTTTGGTTTTGTTGGTTTTGTTCTTTACTGTTTTGTTCAATTTTATTATAACTGATGATATAGGCAATTCTATTAGAGATAGCAGGAGGCATTATGGTAACCATTGTTGATCACCTAATATTATGCTTTTACATTATGTACTATGTCCACCCTTTTGATTTGACTGACTGTTCTGCTATGTCACATTTGGTTCTACTCTCTTCTAAAAAAGTAATAAGAACTGTGAGAGCAACAAAACCCAAAATGTGTAATTGTTATTGTACAAAAGAGAGGAAAAGAAAGTGCTCTAAATGATATAACTGCATGTATATTTAAGTGTATAAAATAGATAATGATATTACTGAGTTTTGTTGGATCACTGAACAGAACTTTGTTTGTAGTCTCACTGTTGGAATGTCCACTTTATAAGCTTTAATTTTGTAACTTGAACAATTGTTTCTGAGATGACAAAATGTAATCCATTAACTAGTGATTTCCTACTGTTTATTTTTTTCTGTAAATCTGTATAACTTGTACCCTTTCTCTGCTTTTTTTTTTATCCTTAAATAAATTTTTTTAAAAAGCTTAAAGAGAGATTGATTAAATAGGCATTATACATACAGAACACTTTTTGTAATAAAGATGTATATTACATTTAATTTTCATATATTTTATTGAATTTGTGATGGGGGATGAATGGTACTAATAAAATTCTCTTAGCAAACAAAATTAATTCAGACCTCGAAAGGTTTGAATTAATAAGCAAATATGACTTTATGGAAACTAAAAAATAAAACAACTAGAAATTATTTGAACACAAAATGATTTGACTTGAGTAAGAAAAGAAAGGCTGAGGCAACAAAAAAAAGTCCAATATAAGACAAAAATGCATCAGTGCAGACATGTGGGGAATTGTATTCTGCAGGGGTAAAAAGATCATTTCACCTGCTACAGTGTCTGTTTATACTGAAGACTAAAATGCTGTGAAAAGTGAAACATCCATTCCTGTTATCTAACGAATTCTTAGATTAGAAAGCAGTGAAATAACCACATTGTGGTCAGAGTTTTGTTATACGTATCATATCATACATTTCAGTCTTCTATCCAGCACCCCATTTCAAGAAAACATAACTGCATAACGATATAGAGCTCTGTTTATAGGGCTATTAATCCAGCTCCTTTCAAAACACTTCAACTGCAAGTAAACAAACAGTAAATGAGCAGTGCCTGACAGGAACACCAGAAACTGAATCCCCCAGCTTTTTCTAACTAAAATAGCTGAAATGGAATAATAAGTGTGTGTGTGTGTGTGTGTGTGTGTGTGTGTGTGTGTGTGTGTGCAGGGAGAAATGTATCAGATAACACCTGAATCGAAAGAATGTACATAGACATGTTTTTGTTATTGATTAGTTTTCATTCATTTTCTTGTGGTTGTAGCTAAGCTTTCTCACAATTATTTTTTTTCTTTTTTCTTCTCAGTATATCATTGTTCCTCAGTATATCATTGTTCTTACTTGTCTTTTCTTTCTCGGCACAGAAAATAATTACAACAGTGATTTATTCAAATTTACCCAAAGAATTACAATACAAAGCTATCAATTTATTATACATGAACTATCATCAGTGGTAGTTAGTATATTCATGAAGCCAATATGCAGCACAAAATATTGCCTAAAGCATCTATCTATTGCTACTCTTATTTTTTGTACTGTCTTCTTATGATAAAAATATTTTCTTAAATCTTCAGTTTTAAAAAAAATTACCATCACTTTTTAAATATTACTTTAATGATTCAAAGAAAAGCAGTTCTAAATAAAAAGTTTTATTATTTAGTATTATTTAGCATTAGAAGAAATATTTGTTAGTGCGAGACAGTTTTTTTTAATTAAAGCATTTTCTCCTATGTACTTAACATTGATCTCTCCCTTCGGTGACAGCCACTAGTAAGAAAAAATGGTGCTTTTGTTGGGAAGTTAGAGCAATAAAGGGTCAAAGTCACCAAAAAGTTAGCTGCAACCTGTCTAAAAGCAACATTTTATGACGTACATTGATTATAAGGATTCACTTGTGTTTTCTACTGCAGTAATTGCATCATAAATTATCATTAATATCTACCTAAAACTCAGTAAGAAATTATCCTTTAGCAAGTTAATCTATATTTATTAACAGATAAATTAGACTAAGGATTCCATGAGTGTCTAATGTCATTTCTAATATAGAAAATATTTAAATTTTAATTAATTCATGGTATAACAGATTACTAAATTCACTTCCTTGTCTATAAATACATCATATTATGGTATAATTTTATGAAACTAACCTATGATTTTTTTTTTAGTATTGACAAATATAACTTGTTAAAGAAAACTAAGGAGATTCTTGTACACGTTAACCTACAGACTCCAAATTACAGAATTTCTCAGGATCTTCTGGCCCTGTGTGAAGCAAAACAAACCAACAAAAAAAAGGCACAAACCTCAGAGTCATTGTAGAGAAAGTGGTAAGAATACAGAACATAAAAGTGTTAAGTAAATGACTGTCTAAACTTCCAGGTGCCAGAAACATACAGCATACAACTAGTCTGAGATCAATCTAATTCCATTGTTTGTAATTACAGTTGCAGTGATTTACTGTATTGACACAGAATCCTGAATTCAGACCAGTTTTCTCTGGATTTTGGGTCACTATAACAATTAATCCTAAATCGCTGTATATAAAAATCCAGGCAGTTAAGAAAACATTCCCTAGACTCTTTATGTTAAGAATATTGACTTCTGGGTTACAGATTCTGAACTAATTCATTCAGTCGGTGTAAGAAAAACTTAGATTAGAGAAAATTTCTGAAAAAAATGAATAAATTCAATTGCCTCTTAAGATATTTCTTGTTTTTCCAATATTTGTACTTAATTATCAGATAACAAAGTTCAGTTGTATTTGTTTCGCACTGTATGTTTCACTCTATATCTTTTAATGCCATCTTTATAATTTTGTGCATAAAAAGCTAATCTCAGAAACGTCTGTCCCATTTCTTTATGTTGTCAACACTGTTTCTCATGTTGCCAGTGGTGCTGAAATCATAGTCCAAAGCTAATGTCTGCCAGTTTATCTAAGGAATAAGCTTTGGGAGGTATGCATGCATTTATTCATTCATTTATTGAAAAATTAATAGCTCAGAAAGATCTAGATATTGTGCTAGGCCATGGTACTAAGACAATCAGCTGCATTAGAAAACTTGCTCCTGTAAATATTATAGTAAATATTACAGAAGTCAGAAAATTTGCTGCACTCAACACACAGAACAGAAATTGATCTGATAAAGGCTTTCTTGATTTAAAAAAAATATAGAATTGAGAGTTAATATAAGCATTATAGAAGGACATTCTAGATAAAGGGAAGAACAAAGGACAGATTCCTGACTCCATAGAAGGGGTATGTCACTGTTACAGAACCAAGAGGGGGCTGGACCACAGAGAATGTGGGGGGATGAGCAAGACTGATAGTTGGCTGCCCAAGATTCATTTCTGGTTCTTCTGGTCACACATTAAATCATAATTTTCAGTTGATTGTAGTATTAATTCTGATAATATGGCTGAAACTAGTCAAAGTAATGAGTGTATATAATCCATGCTATATTCAGATAAAAAATTTTAAAAGTGATGTGCTTTAAAGATTTCCCTTTCTCCTCCTGGTAGGATAAAGACAATGACAAGGCTTTGAGACTGGCAGTTCTTCAAGACAGATGAAACTGAGTCTTTAATAATTAAAAGAGAAATGCTAGCCAAACTGAATCCTCACTTTGAGCTGCTAAAATGTGAAACATATGTTTTACTAAGCTTGCTACATTATATATTGTAGTATTTTTGTTCTGAAATTTAACCAAATATAGCTAATACAAAAACATGCAAATTGAAGCAGTATATCGGTATGCAAAATCTTAAATTTGTTAATAAATCATGCATTTTTCCAGAAATCTAGATTCACAAAATGGCACAGTTTGTGGTTAAAATGTCACCTACAATAAATAGGAAAACAGGGAGCTGGGATTTAGCTCAGCGGCATAAGCACCTGCCTTGCAAGCAGGCAGTCGTGAGTTTGATCCCCGGTAAGGATAAAAAGGAAAAGACAAAAATAAATAAATAGGAAAACAGCCATTAGAGAGAAGCAAATTTCAGTACTTGTTTTCAGCTTTCTCACCCTTATCAAAAAGACAGTAAAAGAAAAAGATACCTTCAGGAAGGAATTTCTGGTTTTCAAACAGAAATAAAGCTTAGTATCAGAAGTTTAAAATTTGCAGTCTCATTAGGTTTGATTGCTTCTGAAACTCCCAGTGTTTCACAGATGAGACTAGATATTTAAGCCACCAATACTCATTAAAACTGCTCAGTTGTACAAAGTAACACAGCTTCAGTTTGTGGGAATGTGGGAAAAGGATACAGCATTCCAGGCCATGCCTGTCCTTTTATATTGCAGAGAGAGAGTGGGGACAGACACAGATACAGAGACAGAAATCAGGACAGAAAGCAAAGAAATGAAGCAGGGGTTAAGAAGTAACCTGAAGAAATTGGAGCGTTCTGGCAATGGCTGCTGGAAACAAATGCACTGTCTAAAATATTTCAAAGTAACCTCTTTGGAGAACACAAATTAGAACATCTCTGACCAAGCTATATAGCAATCCCTGAATGCCAAGTGCCACAGAAACAAGAAACAAAATGCAAAGATTGTCAGTAACAAACCCAAGTATAGGTACACCCTAAAATGGTCAGCTCACACTTGTTGTGAAGCAGAAACCAGGAGGAGCCTCCTACAGAGCCCATCCTTTACATAGCCCAAGAAATTCCTTGCTAGGACTGAAGGTCTTCACAATGATTCCAAACAGGTTTCTGGTATTGGTACAGGCAAGAGTCTCCAGTGAATTTCGGTTATGTGCTTGTGTGTTCATTACCAATAATATTGACTTTAAACAATAAACCAGTGTTATGAAGTGCAAAAGCAGAAAACCTTTACTGGACTGTGTGTAATTACCAGGACTGTAAGGAAAAACAGTCCTATTGGATGGATGAACTGTGCTCACTAGCTCATGGTAAACTTTAAGGTAAATACAAGACTTTTTCACACTTTGTATGTGACTTAGGACTGTTCTTTTAGTGATAAATTTGTTCAAATTTGGGTACAAGATTAAAGATTATATTTCATGACCAAAAATACCAAAAACTGCCAAAAATGTCACTTTTCAGAAAATTAATGTATACAAAGTCATCTTCTTTTTATGTGTATATAATAGGTTGCATTCTCCAAATACCTCTGAAATTATACACAGATGAAAAATTAAGTACATAATAGAATATAGACAGAAGTCAGTTATGGCTTTTAGAGACTACAGGATTTTTTTTTCTTTTGGAAACGGGGCTCGAACTCACAACCTTGCACTTTCCAGACAGCATTTGTGCCACTAAGCTAAATCCCTGACCTCATAAAGCTGTTATAAAGCAAGTGTACCTCCTTCTGCACAGATGTCACTTCACAGCTTCCTGCAGATGTCATCAAAGCCATTGGGAAAGGCAAAGTCATACAGAGAAAAACAAACAGTATGAGTCCCTCAATCATCCTATAGAGGAAAACCACCTTCCCATGAGGAATACCCATATTGTTTGGTTACAAGAATAAAAACTAGGGGGCTGGGGATTTAGCTCAGCAGCATAAGCGCCTGCCTTGCAAGCAGGCAGTTGTGAGTTCAATCCCCGGTACCGATAAAAAGGAAGAAGATAAAAAAAAAAAAAAAAAGAATAAAAACTAATATAGAATATATTAAATTCTTAAATATTTTATTCTGTTACTATACAGGAGACTTATTAAAGCATATAGACAGAACTAGAAA
The DNA here is from genome assembly GCF_034190915.1 of Cavia porcellus. Taxonomy (NCBI): domain Eukaryota; kingdom Metazoa; phylum Chordata; class Mammalia; order Rodentia; family Caviidae; genus Cavia; species Cavia porcellus. The sequence continues at coordinate 87,733,130 of NW_026947484.1, forward strand.
AGAACCAACTTGGCAATTGTATTGGTCAGCTTTCTTATTGCTGGGGCAAAATAACACCTAATTCTGTAAAGCAGGAAACCTTTACTTTAGCTTAAAATTTCATAGGTTTATCCCATGATTGTGTGGCTCCAAGTGAGAAACTTCTTGGAGAAGGCACACTGGAACAAAGTTGCTCACTTCATGGCAGCCAGGAAGTAGAAACAGAGAGCACCATTAATGAGGAGAGGGCCAGGGACCAGACAGAGTCCCCAAGATCAAGCCCCTGTGACCCACACAGACACACACAGAAGTTGCCTTCACTAATGCTGTAGGTGATGTTCAAGCCAATCCAGTTGATAGAATTAATCATCTGAGTGATCATACGCCCCAGAACACCTTCGCAAGGAAGGTTTACTGCTCCAGGTTCCCATTCCATTTATCTTTATCGCAGGTTCTTCATTTGTAATAAAATACCACTATTTGAATCAAAATAAGCTTTGTTGGATTTTGACTCATACTTCTAGTTTTCGCCATGTCTGAACATCTAGTCAAGTGTGCAAGCATAGTCATCGCAGTCTTCCTTTACCAACATGTAAGCATGAAAGGTGACGCTCAGTAAGCAGAGACTCAGCACTGGCCCTTTTCCATGCGCCCTATGCAAAGCCACCCTTTCCAGGATGCCCCAGAAGGCTCACATGTGAAAGTAAAGTGTACTTGGTCTCAAGCAGCTAAGAAACGCCCACAATGTGCTCTGATCAAGTGAGCAATTCAACTCTGCTACCCTGCCTGGCATTGAGTGTATCAGCCATTGTATCATGATGAACCATTCTGAAAATTCTGAAATGCTTGAAGCTGCCAGTTGAAAAAATCAATGGGAAATGTGAGGAAGCTGTAAATTAAGAAATTTGGAAATGGATTGAGCAGATTTGCTCAAACTCAAGCTGATCTGAGCATTTACTTTATAGAATAAAATTATAACTTTATTTTTCTTGTTGGTAAGACTACTTTCCCCCTAATAAATCCTTTTGTCAACAAAGAACTTAAAATGTTCACTGTTAATAAAAAACTTGTTTTAAGAAATGAACTTGTGCTGCTGGCATAAAATGTAGCTCTAATTTTCCCATCCATCAAGGAGGTTGTGAATATTACTGAGGAAAAATAAATTAATGAGTGCAGATCTGCTCAAGAGCTGTTCCAAAAGTTCACTGCTTAGAAAAGACGGCGGTCAGCACAAGCTGCACTGAAACACGTATCTATCCCTCACTGTGGTGCATCGCACTTCACTTCCTTCAAGTCTGTAATAATGTAAAGGAGTTTTGTACATCTTTAATTTCAAAGACACATGTGCACTTTAGCAAAATGAAGAGGAAGCTTCCAATGTGTTAATCCCATTAGCAAAAGAAAAAAATGTCAAATCGTGAAATGAGGACAGTTCTGTATGATGCTGTCATATGTGCCAACTAGCAAGTCTGCTTTGCTAACTCACTGATTTGATATTTTAAATCCAATATATGGAAACAAAGTCGAATTTTCAGAAGTAAGTTTATTCAAAAGTGAATCCACACAACATTGTTATGAATTTTATGTAAATTCGCTTTAAAATTTCAACATGGAGGAAAAAAATGAGAAAACTTTGGATGAAACATAATGTCTTGTTTGAGCACTGCTCAGGGACCAGGATCAATTTTAGCTTGAATAATAGATATATATAGACCTTTTTTTTTTTTTCTTTTTAGTTAAGTCAAAAATACTTTAGGTACACAGTCTTTTTACTTGCAGTTATTTCCACGAATTAACGATACTCCCAAAATTCTTTTCTACCGAGGCCCTGGGAAGGACCTGGTGCTCCCAAATATGGTGGAATCCTGCAGTCAGCAGGGGACTGTGGGAACAGTGAGGTTAGTTAGGGTCTGGGAAGTGAGACCCCTCTCAGGGGCTCTCACAGGCCAGCAGGCAGCGCACATCCTCCCTCCCCATCACATGTCAGCTTGGCCTCCCGTCAGGATGTCATCATAAGGAAAATGCAGAGTGACATCTATGAGGGAAGAAAAACCAAGAAACAGTGAAGTTCAATTGGTAGAATGTTTACCTGTGAAATATCATTTATGTTAAAGTGGCAAGTAAAACGTGTCATTTTTCCCCTTTGGACAAATGGGAACTTTAAAACTGTGTGAGAAGTTAGACAAAGTATAAAATTGTTGCACATTGAGAAAAATGTGTTAAGTTATCCAAACAAATGCAGTACAGAACTCATCGATCCATACATGACTCTCTTTCTCTATTATAAAGGAATTTATTACTTATTTATTCATTTCTTTGCTTAAGTTTAGTATTGCAGATCATACCTAGGGCTTTCACATTGAGCTAAAGTACCTTTTTGTGTTTTTTTTTTCTTTTTTTTATGTTTTTGCTTGAGATGGGGTCTTGCTAAGGCTCCAGTTTCCCCAGATGGGCTAAACATTGCCATCCTCCTGCTTCAGCTTAGTGGAGTGCTGGAATTATAAGCATGTGCACTAAGCTTCTATCCACTATAGCAGTTACTACAAGCTGACCCCTGCACTCTTCCAGATAAATCTTTGTATTTCCCACAAAGATACTTAATTCCCATATAAATGATAATTTATTCTAAGTTTACACATTCAGAGTTAGTTGTAGGCTATTTCAAGCACATTGGCTTGCGTTCTGAATGAAGAATTTGTGCTACTATAGCTCAGTGCTTCCATTAGTACCATAAAATTTGAATTAAGACTGCTTGCTAATAAGCAGTGTTAACCATTTTCATGTTTAATTTTAACCTAGTTCTCATTACATAGGAATGATGACTAACCAGTAACCACAAATTCCTCCAATTATGCCACAAATTTCAATTATCATTGACTTTCCATTCAGATTCATAATCTAATCCGTTGCAAATCCCTGGTGACTATTCAAATATATACATATTTCTACTTCTCACTCATTCCAGATACATTATGTGACTGTGAGTCACAGAGAGTTCTCACTTGTACTCAGTTACTAATATTCCAAATGGTTATCACTCTTGTAAACTTGCTCTGCTCCGATCAGTTTTCTACTTATCTATCAGAGTGATCCTTTTCCAGATACATTTAGCCTAGACTCTCCCATACTCAAAGCTCTACAAAAAATGCCATCTCACTTAGAAAAAAAATTAATGATTTCATATTGATTACTGCCTACTATACTTTCTAAAGCCCTTAAATTGGCAGGGAGTCTCTCCACAGATGTGTGTGTATTGTGTGTCTGTGTGTTGTGCATGAATGTATGCATAAAGAGGGAAAAACATGACAGAGAGATAGAGACAAAGAAAGAGAGAAAAAGTATGTGGATTAGGTTTACAGTGTCACAGAGGCTGACAAGTCCCAAGTTCTGCAAAGTTGTAAGCTGGAAACTTACAGAAAAGCAACATGTATAGTTCTGTTTTCTCTCACTGAGTCATATTCTGTAACTTTTTAGGGACATTCTGGGATTTGAATTTAGTCATATGTCTAACAGCAAATAAATATGATGTGGTTGTGCCCTAAAGAAAATTATCAGTGACTTACATGGCTTCTGTCTCAAAGGACGCTATTGCAAAACCCTCGGGCCATACAGGGATAATCATGTAGGTGTGGCAAGTTCTCCTCCATGGACAAAAAGATTCCTTGGGCTTTAGGAACCCAGTGCACCCAACCCCACTAGGGTCTTCTCCCATGACCAACTATCAGACTCCCATTCTTTCTCAAGCAATGAAATTTTGAGTAAGAAATCTGGAAACTCAGAAGAACAGGCAGTGTAGTTCAGGCCCAAGTGTGAAGGTCTGGGAGCCAATGTGAGAGTGGTGTCCCAGGTTGAAACCCGTCAGGCAGAGTAAGAAAATTCTCCTTGTTCAGTCTCTTTGTTCCATTTAAGGCTTTGACAGGTTGCATGAGGCCAGTCCACATTAGGAGGATAATCTGCTTTACCCAATCTATTACTGTGGGTGATGATGTCTCGTACAGGTTTCTAGGTTCTTGTTCGCAATGAACAAAGAATTAGACATGGTACATGATGATAAGAAGACCATAGCAAGAATTTTAACGTAGTAGGATTCCCAGAGTGAGCATGCTTATTACCTGTGAAAGAAAAGCAGCATGACCATTGAGGGCATAAGATATTGGAGTTATAATGTTGTGCTTGTTCTGGGGAACCTCCCATGGGGAATTTTCTGCACTATGATTAACAGCATCATTGACAAGTTCCCGAGTCATGGCAGCCACATCTACTGTGATACTGCTATTATAATTGAATGTGTTAAATGTGGTCCATATGCATGAACCTTCAGTGAGTTCCAAATGAACTCATGCAGACAGGTTTGGAATGCATGTTTCCTGGTTGGGAATTTTGGAATTGTCAGTGTAGACTCAAGAGTCTCTTTTCAAATATCTCTCCTCTGTGTAGTGAGCTTTGGGATAGGAGATGGAATGGAACACTTCCCAGGATCAGGTAAGTGGAGGGGATGGTCCCAATGTATATTAAATGATTCAAATATTAATCCCATCAAGAAAAATCTCAGATAAAGAATAATCCCAAAAAATCTCAGATTAAAGAATAACGCTGAATCAATTATGTGAGCACAATACAGTTGTCTTAGTTATTTCTCTTGTTGCTAGGACAAAGTACCTGACTTCCACAAATTAAAGGAGAAAAAGTTTATTTCAGGTCACAGTTTATAGAGGTTTCTGTAAATAGTCTGGCTCCAAAGCAGGGCAGCAGAGCACAGGGTCATTGTAGAGGAGAAACAGTTCACAACATGGCCAGTAGAGGGCAGTAAGTAAGAGGCAACCGCAGCAAGCCTTCCTTCCCAATTTCTCAGATGACTTCAACCCAGATGTCAAAGGAAGCCCTGCAAGGCTAAGCAAGGAGTCCCTGAGAGGGTATTTAAAGATGTAAGAATAAGACAAAGGTGTGGTGAAGCCCTCAGGAGGTTAGGTATGCCAGGAATATAGAACATCCACAAGGAAAGCTGAAGACTGAGGATTCAGCTGTTGTAGTCAGGGGTTGTACAATTAGAATCAGGACACAGAATTTATATTATTTTATGATGGTCACCCAGAATTTAACACAAGAAAGTGCAGGAAATCTATCCACAACACTAAAGACAGACTATTCAGTCAAGGACCTGAATCCCAAAGCAATGTCCTACATGAGTCCAGATAAAACCCAGAGCGCATGCCAATGTCTCCCAACTGGAGGTCTAGAGCCCACCACAAGGATCCTTAAACCTGGGATGGGTGATGTTGGCTAGTTTGTGAGATGCCTCAAAACATCTTTCTACTTTTCTCTGCAGAAAAATACTTTTTATCTTTTTAATGATACTGTGATTCCTTCTGAACCAAAATTTAAGGTTTTCACATTTTTCTGCTCTCCTTTTGGTTCCCAATTCTCTTTAAATTATCTTTTATTTTATTTCTATATTGTATACTGCAGGTGTTCTGAGGACTGTATAGTAAAGGTTCCCCCTCTTCCCAGACTACAATAGTGTTTTCCTGTGTTCAAGAAGTTATTTCTATTTTGCCTTATGACAGGTCCATGGTTTCTGGGAATCTCTTTATCTGATTCATTCATCCTTCATACTAAGTCTATGAACTAACCTGAAACTCTCCTAATCTACTGCTTTGAGGCGATCCTAAGAGAACACCTTTTTAAAGCATTTGTATGCCAGTGCATAGATTACTCCTTCCTTGAAAAAAAAAATTTAGAAATTCAATTGGTTATGACTCATTAAAAAAAGATAAATAGTATTTAGCAGCCTAGTATGTTAAACTCAAACATAAGAGCATACATAGGAAATTATGGGCTCATAAGGAAATTTTTTTCATATTTCAGTAAAATTGACCCAAAATTGCAGCAACATTAGTGTTTACCATTAACGTCAGTGAGTACAGCTTGTGCTCTAATCTCCTTTCTAATAACATTCTCTGCTATATGTCTGGCATGTCTAGCTGCTATAATCCCTTTTCCCAGATGTAATTACAAATGGAATTGATCAACTCATGTGTTTCTACTGAGGCCAGAAGAAGAATATTAGAATCGCTATGGTGTATAACAACTCAGTCCTTACAGCTAGAGGGAACTGGGCATTAGAACCTTATTTTAAAAGACAACTCTTTTTCATTTTCAAGACACCTTCTTTGAAGATATTCCAGTTGCAATAAATTCAGTCTCTTAGAGCATCAAATGCCACATCTTTGGGTGTGGAAAATATATATCTTGCAGAGCTATAAGAAAGGTTATATGTGATCATCACTCTAAAGTAACTAGTTACAAAGGATAATCAACTCACATTATTTCTTCAAAATTCAGATATTGTTGCTCCTGAGCAATTACTACAGCATATCATGATAGAAATATGCATATGATATGTATGCCTTGTTGACTAGTTATGAAACAATACATTTGTCCTAGATGTATTGCAAACAATCAATGCTACCAAACAACATATCTGTCCTAGATACCAGTTTGTTAAGGTAGATTTATATAACAAATGTATAAAGGAAAAGCATTGGGAAATAAATTAAATGTTTCTGTAATACCTACAATTTTCTTAGGAGTATAAGAGTATAACTTAATTACAGATACTAAAATGACAACATAACTTCATCCAAGACTGTGATGAGGGTAAAAACTAAAAAACTAATATCTAAATATTTTTGCTTAATAAAATATATCTAAGTAATTTTCTAAGGTACATTTTGACAACTTATAAAACAAGCCCAACTTTTTTATTCCAATTTTCTGGATTAGAATATATTTTTGAAAATCTAAATTTAGCTTATTCTCAATACAATTCTATCATACTCTAACTCATTACATTGCTCTGGAGTTTCCTAAAATATTTGCACATGTGTGTGTGCATTTGTGTGTGTGTACATCTGTATATATTTTCCGCAAGTTTTAAAGACTAGCATTCTTTTTCATCCAATGAGAACCAGAACTAGTTTGATAGAATGTGCTGTAAATTTTCTCCCAAGGAATTTAATGCGTCATTCCACAAACATAGTCACCAAGTGAGCAGTTCATCACTTCACTCTGCGGTGAGTATTCTGCAATGTGTGCTTTTATGCCACAGTGCCCTTATCCTCTCTGCCATTTATTTTGTACTAGAAACAGTTTTGATGTCTAATAGCTGACAAAATTGTGTAGATGAGAAGTTATACTTTCCAGGAAGAGCCATTACCCTGGGTGTTAAAATTCAAGTTGTTTAAAAGCTCATAATGTCTGCAAGGGAATGATTAATAAAGTGAAAGCTCAGTTGCCAAGTAGGTAACAGTAGAAATAGATTGACCTTGTGAAGGGCATCGTAAACCTCATTAAAATCGGATGAAGAATGGAACAACAAATATAGGAAAAAGCGACATTTCAGGGAATCTGAAAACAACAACAGAGAGACTGAAAATGATTTTGAAAGAAAGCACACATCCCATGGTGATTTGGTATGAAGAAACCCCGATGCTCTGATTCAAACTCCCACCCACCCCTCACACACAGAGGGCCACACACCCACGTGCACTTTCCTCCCCCGTGTAACACATTCGCAGGTGCATTCTACAGAGTGTATATAATCGTTATTATATAACTGTCACTGTGCTCATTTATTTTATCTCAAAATAAAGGATTTGTATTAAAAATTTGTGCTCTCTTTGTTTATAACTTACTTTTCTATCTGTCTCTACGATCAAAATGGTGGAAAGTTACAAGTTCCTTTCTACTTGTTGCAGAGTAGTCTTGACAATTCCTTAGTCATTTCTATTCAGAGGTACTCAGTCTGATAAATTATTATTCATTCATCTTCTAAACTGATATCTAAGAATGTTCTTCTGTATCTATATATTTGGAAAAAACACACTAAATACTTTGATCCAAGATCATTTATATATGTGTGCGTGTCTGTGTATGAATTTATATGCATAGATTTTTCTTGTAATGCTCTAACCCTTTTTATAAGTAAAACCAATTAGAATATCTTCCATTTTCCATTACCAGTAAGGGGAAAAAATTGGCTGAGGATAAAAACAGAATTTATTCACATAACTGAGAAGTCCAGAGGAAAAAGTTGCTTCAGGTGTGATTTATGACTCAAAGTGATATGATTTCCCCAAGAATTGGAGATTTCTTGAATATCATTCTCAGGAAAGCAATATAACAACCTCTAAACACTGTACACTGTTTTATTCAGATATTGCCTATTTTCTTACATTGTCCATATGATTAACTCTGAACTAACTGAAGTGTCCTTAGCCAGTGACTTCAGACAGGGAAATGGGTGCTGTCTTTCACAAGCAGGTAGCACATCTTACAGTCACGTTGAAGGTAGAATCAGTTTCATTAGAACGACAAACACGGAAGATACAACGGGAATGAAACAATTAGCAAAAACCTAAAACTGTTCATTTTTACTAAAGGAAGAAAGAATGGGTGTTGAATGACTCCGAATAAAGAGAATAATGGTTTCATATTATATTTTTGCCAAAAATACATTTTTCGGATATAGCCCTTGAGAAGCATTGACGTTTGGATCTTTGCACTGTGGATGGATGTAACCCAGTGGTAGAGCACTTTCTAAGCATGCACTTTCTGAGCATGCACAAGGTGAGCACTACATTTAACCCATAACACCACAAAATACATAGATAAAATACTTTTAAACAAGTGTGAATCATTAACGTTTATCATTCCTTTCCTTCCATTTTTGAGCATTTTTCCCTTTTCAATGTCCCAACCAAGGGGACAATGGGGTGTTCACAGTGACAGTTATGTAATGATGATTTTCTAAAGTGCTAGTCCAAATGAGTGTTAAATAGGAGAAGGAAAGCACTTCTGGGTGTGTGAGTCTGTGCGTGTCTGGGGTGGGGATAGTTTGAATCAGAGCACTGGGGTGTCTTTATATAACAAGAGGGACAGAGAGATTGAGGGTGACAGAGAAATAAAAATTTCAGATAGATACTAAAAGCTTTTTCCTGGAGAAGGACTTTACCTCTTCATTAATAGTTATGATGTTGTTCTACAAGATTTATTAAATTAAGGTGTCATTGATTTTTTTTTTGTACTTGGAAGAAGCTTAGGACCTTGCACTTGCCAGGCAGGCACTGTGCCGCTGAGCTATATCCCAGCTTGTATCACTGATTTTAAAACATAGCATTATTTCTTACACTACTGGGACAAAAATGGCAGCCAATTGAACTGTTGCTCAGAATTAATTGTGAGATGCTTCTAGATAACAATGATCTTACTATGAGGGAAAAATATGTTAATTACAAATGTTGCCATAGAACTAAGGCACAATTTACAGTGGATTGCATGTAAAGTACAATTTTTAAGGAATGAATTTGTAATCTTACAGATATAAATTTCAGGCTTGACGTATACGCAAGTTGTTTTATCAAATTAATTAATTACCTTGCCTTTATTTTTCTAATACATAAAAAATTAAAATGTTAACAATGTCAGTATATAGGGTTGTGCAGAATCAAAGCAGATAACACATGAAAACCATCACTCACAAAAAATGTTTTTTAGTAAATATAGAGTATTTCTACTTTTGGAGAGGCAATGACACAATAAGCTAATACACAGTACTTATACAGCATTTTTAGTTTTTATTATAGTTACTTTGGGATATATCTTAATTTGAGATGTGTTTATCAATATCCCTTCTTCACTTTCTTGGCACCAAGGTTAATTGCATCTGTGTGCCTGTGATGTTAGCCATGAGTAGGTGCTGTGAAAGAAAGGAAACGTAACCAGGTCAGTGCTGAGCAGACCACACTTTCTCCACACATTTATCTACTGGTGAGCAGGTAAGGATGAAAATTGTAGGGAAAAACAAAATTTATTATGTACATTATCAACTTTTTATGCTAAAGGTAATCACCATGTATGGCAAACATGAGATAACATACAAAAAGGAATTTTTGGTATACAATCTCAATTGTGCCAAGACTGAAGAACCAGTATCTCCACTGATGAATTTTTTTATTTAAAATTAACCATTTCTTTAAAGAAATTCATAGATGAATTCTTACTTAATTGTGATCCATAATGGTTCAGAACAGTAATTAAAAGTTAACCTAACAAATTTATCACAGATGCTTGGCAAAAATATCCCAAATCATTAAAAATTGAAGCTAATTAAGCGTAAGCAATTTATTTAAGAAATTTAGACTGTAAGAAATTTTAGAGCCCAACAATAAAATCAAGTAAATAATACGCTGAGCTGAAAATGGCTCTGGTACACTTTTGGGAGCTATAATTCACTTTGGGAACATAATTCACAAAACATTTGTCGTGTGCAGTTTATAGCTTTATATAAGTCAGAATTTAAATAAATTGAATGCATTTAACAACACTAACTCCTGACTTTTCCTCCATTTAATTTTTGTGAATTACTTTTTATCTATATGATGGTGTTTTGTCTACAATAAAATTAATAAAATTAGTTTAAATTTCTTCCAGATTTGGACTATTTTCTTCTTATGAATATCGAGTTTGTCTTCAGAGATTAATGACAAGGACGATTTTTTTCGTTGCTATAATGTACTTGCAGTTTAACCTGTTGAAAAAGAAGCATTTAGTTGAAGAAATTTTAACTATTTAATTTTTAAAAAGACTATTCAGGGGGGAAATGAATTTTGTAAATTTCAAACTTCTAAGTAATTGTGATACAGACTGTGGGCATCACTGTTCTGTGGAAATGGAGACCAAGAGGGGTGGTAGCTGCAAAAATAGGCTTCATAGAGGAAGATACGACCTTATTTCAATGGGTATGCTGTAATAGCTCACCAACATAGATGTTGAACAATATACGCGTTTGTCTTGTAAGCCACTGTACCAAACACATACCAAAGAAACATTATTTGTCTCAAGTATCGAGCTCTTTATTTAATCCAGGTAATTACTTCTTTTATTCTGATGTACTCTTTCTTCATATACTTCAGTTCTATAGTTGCTTTCTCTAGAGAAGTAAGGCCATACTGAAATATAACACCAGCCACAAATAGAAGACATAGATGAAGTCAGAAAATTTTCCATTAGCCAGTAAAATAAGCATAAAAATCTAAGTCATTAAAAAATTTTATTTAACTCAATGTCACTAAAAATATTATCATTCTCACATATAACTGATATTAAAAGTTGAGAATTCAGCATTCTGTTTTTCATACTTCAGAAATCTGATGTGTTGCACCGGTATACATCAGGTCAAACTAGCCACATTTCAACTCCTCAGTAGCTACTTGTAACTCATGAGTAACATAATGTGTCATACAAATCTAAGGAAATGATCAGGCAGTTTGGTCATTTCGGATAAAAGAAGGGAAATTATTGGAGATATATCATCTTTTAAGAATAGGAAATAGAAAACCCAAGAGAACCAAAATGCACAGCATCATTCTAAAAGATAAGCAAACATAGTAGCAGCACACAAATTGCATTTGGATTTAAAAAGAATTTTAGCTTCTAGTGTTACTCTACCAGATGTGTTTGCCCTTTAGTAAAATGTAGGAAAAATTTAAATGAATTTAAGTATCTATTTCCCACTTGAAAAAATGATATCTAAATTAAAAGTTAAGGAAAAACAAAGCATTATCGATTGTGACTACACGACAGCAAACATACCATCAGCCATAATATTTCCTAAGATGTTGCTACGAAGCACGCTAAGTGTTTTGCACTTAGTATCATAGTCGTTTCATCTATTTTAATAAACACCTTCTTCCAGTGTCTTCATTTAACAGATGGAAACCTGAAACTTCAAGAGTAAAATAACAATGATACATGGATAGGAAGTGGTGGAGCCACAACTGGAGGCCACATACCCTGTGCCTTCAGAATACTGTCACATCAGCATTCCTACACCTGCCCTGCCTTCCAGCTCCAACACACAGAAAGCTCATTTCAAGATGAACTTTTATCTCAGCTCATTTTGTCTAGCTGTAAGGTGATTTTCAAAATAATTCATCTTGGGTGTATGAATCACTTCACTGTAATGTATTTCAGTTTAGCCTCTTGTACCTTTTTAACATTATCCCCAGGAGAAATGTAAGAAATAAATAATTAAGAATGAGGAAACTAATTTTATAATTAATAGAACAGTAGAGAATTTGCAGTTTGGATTATAGTCAGGGTATTTTTAAAGAAAATTCTCTTCCACTACATATACATTCATTGTGACTCTATCATAGCAAAGCACACTTATTAATAATTGACTTGCTTGCTTGGAGTGTCATTGGCCTGCTTAATTGAACATCTGTAGTTTTTAATCCCTCTGTCCAGACATTTGATATCAGGTAAGTCCACCTTCACGAGAATATTAGTAGCTGTGCTTTTGCCTTCATTATCATCCCTGTGGAGTGTTATAATTGTTTTTCTTTAATCTATCAATTCAATCTTTAGGTGCTGGCATAACTTCTTAAAAACCCCCTTTAATCATTCATTTCTCCATTTGTTCTTCAGAAACTTACCCAATGGATTGTCTCCAAATTAAAGCAGTAATAATTCATAATTTCCTGCATGCAGGACTTTTGCTATCTTTGTCCTGGAAGAAAATGTGGGGAAAATACTGAAGTCAATGTTACAAGTTTTAATTCTGATTTGTATTTATAATTATTCAAGGTATAGAAAAAAATTCTTTTTACATTATCAGGATTTTGAGGAAGTTGCTTTATTTCCCTGTTTTACCTAAGCCCTTCTTATTACTGAAGTAATAAGTAAAATTTTTTTAAATGCGATGATTTCTGTTTGCACTGTTGTCATTTCAAATGTTTTAGCAAGAAACTTCTCTGTGAAAACATCGATAGATCCATGTTACATATGCATTACTTGTTCATAACCTTGAAGAGACAAGCGGCTTCTGAAACATTACCCAATTACACACCCATATCTGATGATAACCTTTTAGTGTGTGCTTATTATGTAGAAAGAGTCTTTTAATGATGCCTGTATTTTATCTCCCTTCTGAGTCCTAAAATATAATACAAACTCAAAAAGAAATATAAGCCAGCAAGAGAATCTACTTCAGTCTTGCACTTCTGATAACGTTATCAGCCACATTCACTACGACATTAGAGGGTAATACATAATGCAACTCTAATGAATTGCTCTATTTCTCTTAAGCTCTTGTCATCCCTAGTTCATGTTAGCTGAATGTTTTCTCTAACTCAAAGTCACACTCTAAATTTGGAAAAGTGCCTTCCAGGCGATTCCTTCGTTCCGTGAATAATTATTTCAACTCGATTTTTTTGTTACCTAAGTAAAGCAGGTTTTGCCTTTATTTTTGTTTTGCTTTCACAAAAAAGGAAGAAATAGAACTCCTGCCAAATTGCTTTTCATTAGCTAACCTTATTTCTGTTTGACAGATGAAAGCTAAAGTGTACCTATGATGGTGACACAGGTCAGAGGAGTAGATTTAGTGCTTTAATACGAAGACAATTAGTCTATAAAGCTTAAATAGGAAATTTATTCAGAACACACCTCTGTTCCCTGAAACAGCATGTCTCACTATGATCTCTCCTCACTATGATCTCTTTCATTTAAAAAAAAAAAGTGTTTTAACTCAACAGAAGTAAAGAGGAAATCAAATGAATAATACTATATAAATGGTTGTTTGAGATCTAAATGCATCTCTAATATTTAGACACATTGAATAGGTGTTATCTTTTCATCCAAAGAAAAAAACATGGTCTTATAAGACGGTGTTTATCCTCTAAATATGCACTCAAATTAAATTTTAGATGAAATCTACTTGTTTAGGACTGTGTTCAGCGAAAGAAATCTTTAGAAAAGATTTAAACAATAAAGGATTTGATTTTTCTTATTTAGCAGAATATCCAAGACTAAGTCATAGAAGTATGCATGACAGATTAGCTATCAAAAATGTTCATTTTTATGTGGATCACTTTTTTTCTGCACTACTCAGAACTCTACGCTTATAATTTGCTTAGCTATTAATTAAATTTTGTAGCTCTAGGTAACAAAAAGCAACAAAAAGAAGAGGAGAAAGATTGCAAGATATATTTCAGTAGAATCTATTATTTTAAGAGACCTTATTAAAAACATCAAGTAGCTTGTACATAAATTTCAATGAGTATATTCATTATTCAAGCTTTCTCAAAGAGACAAAACACACACTGAGAGACAGAGACAAAGAGAGATAGAAAAAGAGAGAGAGAGAGCGAGTCAGAAACATAGAAAAAGAGACAGAGGCAAAGAGATATAGAGACAGAGACATAGATCCATGGACAAGAGATAACAGACAGTTTCCAATAGGCCCATTTTCCAATAATTCCATGAAATTTTGAAACCATCAATTGAAGGAAAATGCAAGTATAACTTACTGGAACTTATGGAACATAATGAAAGCATCTGAGGAAAATTAATAGCGATAAACTCTCACATCAGGAAAATGGAACAAACACAAATAAATAACCTAATACGGCACCTCAAACTTCTAGAAAAACAAGAGCAAGACAATCCCAAAGCCAAAAGAAAGGAGGAAATTATAAAGATCAGAGAAGAAGCTCAGGTCCTGACGGGTTCACTGCTGAATTGTACAAGAAATTTAGGGAAGACTGAGAGCCAACACTCCTCAAACTCTTGAAATTGAAAAGGAAGCAAGTCTGCCTAACTCATTCTTGGAAGCATATATTACCTTAGTACTAAAACCAGAGAAAAACCAAAACCAAAAAGAGAAGTACAGACCAATCTCCTTAATGAACATGATGCAAAAATCCTCAATAAAATACTGGTAAATAGAATGCAACAAATCATCAAAAAGATAATACACCATGATCAAAAGCCAAAGACAAGAATCACAGGATCATCTTAATAGATGCAGAAAAAGCTTTCAACAAAATCCGACACTCATTCATGATAAACAAAAAAAAAAAAAAAAAAAAAAAAAAAATATCCTACAGAAAATTGGAATAGATGGTCTTTATGTCAATCTATGGTCTTTAAAAGCCATCTATGACAACCCAACAGCCAAACTCATACTAAATGCACAAAAACTGAAAGCTTTTTGGAGCTGAGCACTTGGTACAAGCATCACACCAGGCCGAAGCCTATGAGCCTTCTTGCTGGCATTGGCCTAAACCACCTCCTGCAGCCTCCTCAAACTCTGGAGCCAAACCCCTGGCGGCTGGAATTCACAGTCTCCCGCATGTCCTCCTCAGCCCCTCCATGGAGAGAGAGGGAACTCCAGCCCAGCCCATGTCTGAGAAGGAGCCCCAACTGCCCGACCTGTGAAAAGAAAGTGAAGAGGAGGATGAAGATGAGGACGAGGAAAAGGAGGAAGAGAAATAAGATTCTTGTCACGGAAGGCAAGAGGGTGAAGAAGAAAATAAAGTAGAAGACTATGCAAGCGTCTTCCGTAAAAAGAGAACCATCTACAGTTGCACAGGTGTCCTCGTTAAAGAAGAATGTGGGTCAGTTCACTGGCTTCCATTTGAAAAAGGGAATATGCAGTAAGAAGGAAGAAATTTTGAAAAAGTTTGAGAAATGCCATGTTAAAGAGAATATGGGAAGTTCTCTTTTAGAGAGATCTGCTGTAAATAGTGCTTTCAAAGATCTGCTTTCAAAGAACCAACTCTTTGATTCATTGATTCTTTGGATTGTTTTCTTAGTCTCTATTGCATTGATTTCTGCTATGATTTTTATAATTTCCTCTCTTCTTTTGGCTTTGGTCTATTTATTTGTATTCGTTATTTGTTTGTATTCATCCTGTTTTCCTGATGTGGAAACTTAGTGAAATAAATTTTCCTCTGAGGACAGCTTCCATTGCATTCCCCAAATTCCGGTAAGTTGTATTTGTGTTTTCATTTGTTTGTAGGTATTGTTTAATTTCTTCTTTAATTTCCCCTGTGACCCACTGATTACTCAAGAGTGTGTTATTCAGTTTCCATGTTTGTGGGATTTTTGCAGTATCTTTTATGATTAATTTCTAATTTCATAGTGCTATGATCTGATAGCACTATGAAACATGCAAGGGATAATTTCAACTCTTTTGCATTTGTTTAAATATGTTCTGTGAGTTAATATATGGTCTATTTTAGAGAATGACCCATGTACTACTCAGAAGAATGTGAATTCTAATGTTGTTGGATGGAACACTCTGTACATGTCTATCAAGTCCATTTATTCACAGGTGTGATTATTTGTTTGCTGATTTTCTGTCTGGTTGATCTGTCCCTTGCTGTCAATGGTGTGTTAATGTCTCCTGTTATAATTGTGTTACTGCTAATTTTGTTTTTCATTTTTGTTAATACTTGTTTTATATAATTGGGTCCTCTGGAATTTGGTACATATATATTTAAGATAGTTATCTCTTCCTCTTGAACACACAATGGTGTATTAATGTCTCCTGTTATAATTGTGTTACTGCTAATTTGGTTTTTCATTTTTGTTAATACTTGTTTTATATAACTGGGTGCTCTGGAATTTGGTGCATATGTATTTAAGATAGTTATATCTTCCTCTTGAAGTTTTCCCCTAACCAGTATGTAGTGACCTTCTTTATCTCTTGTGATCATTATTGGTTTGAAGTTCACATTTGTCTGCAAACAGAATAGCTACTCCCGCTTTTTTGGGGGGTGGGCGTTCCTGTTGCATGAAGTATTGTTTTCCACCCTTTGACTTTCAGTCTGTGAGTACCCTTTTGCATTAGATGGGCTGCTTGTAGACAGCATATGGTTGGATTTTGTTTCTTGATCTATTCTGCCAGTCTGTTTCTTTTAATTGGTACATTGAGACCATTTACATTAATGTTTATAACTGTTATATGTTGGTTTATTGCTGACATGTCATCTTTCTGCTGTTGCATCTTTATCTTTCTGTTCTGTTTAATTATCTGCTTTGCTTAGTGGGTTTTTTTCTAAGTGTATCTAAACTGTCTTTCAGTATTCTTTGCAGGGTTGGCTTGGTGATCATGAAGTTCTTCAGCTGTTCTTTGTCATGAAAGTAACTTATTTCTCCGTTGATTTTGAAGGACAGTTTTGCAGGGTACAACAGTCTAGGTTGGAAATCATTTTCCCTTAGCACCTGAAATACTTCAGTCTATGCTCTTCTTGACTTTATTGTTTGTGCTGAGAAGTCTGCTGTGATTCTGATAGGTTTTCCTTTATAGGTCATCTATCTTTTTTCTCTGACAGCTTTTAATATTCTATTCTTATGTTGGATTTCTGGGATGGTGATTATCACATGTCTGGGTGTAGTTTTATTTTGGTTATGACTATTTGGAGTTCTATATGCTTCACTGATCCTGATGTCGGTTTCCGTTCTCATGTTTGGGAAATTTTCAGCTATTACTTCTCTCAGTATCCTCTTGATATCCTTTATGTTGTCCCATTCTTTTTCATTTATATTTATTAATCTTATGTTCTTTTTCTAAGCGTCATCTTGCAGTTGTTGAATTGTTATTTCATGATTCCTTGTTATTTTTAAATGATCTTTTCTTTCCTGTTCACTAGCTGCTATCTTGTCTTTGAAGTCTGAAATTCTATCTTCACTTTCATTGAGGTAGTTTTTACAGATTTCAATGGAATTTTTGATTTCCTGTATATCTCCTTGCATCTGCTTTATGTATTCTGTTCATTTCTTATATTGCTCATCCAGGGATTCTATCTTTTTGTTTAGTTCCTCCAATTTTTTAACTGTCTTCTTTATATATGTTCAGAATTTCCTTCATTTCTTTTATCATTTCTTCTTTTACCTGGGAGAATATTTCTAGTTTGAATTCCTTTAAAACTTCCTGGAGTTGCTTTTTTATTTCAGTTGCTATTATGTCCAATATTTCAGGTATATGGCATATATTTTCTTCTATGTACATAGCTCCTAAGGTTTCTTGGGATGGCCAGGGGTTTGAGATTATAATTTTGTCTTTCGTTTTGTCATTTTCCTATATTTCTATGTTTCAAATGTTATTCCAAGGCTTCCCCAGAGTCTGTTGGAAATCCTCTTCTATGCCTTCAGCTCCTGGGACTCTGGCTGCCCAGTTCCCAGATTGAGGCCAGCTCAAGACCCGCCGAGCTGGTCCAGTGCAACAGGAACCAGGAAGTTCCCTGTCTGGGGCCAAGCGAGGATCCCATACTAGCTGGGCTCTGGAGATGGTGCAGGGGACACTCACCCCAGGCCATCCAGCCTCTGGAACCGATGCTACCCGCTTGCTTAGAGTCCACCAAGCATGGCCAGGAGTGGGGCAGCCCTTGCAGACCCGTTCAGGACTCTTAACCTACTTATTATTGCCTGATATTTCACTCTGTCTGTAACACTTTGAATCTTGATTTTGTCATTCCTATTCTGAGTCCCTCGATCATAATGCTATTCACTTGTGTTTTGCAAAGTCATTGCAAAGAGGTGGGAATAGTCAAAGCTAATGTTAAAAAAGAAAATCCATGACACATAGTCAGAAATTTCCCTATAGTTATCACTGATTCATTGTCAGTCAACTATGGTACATTTTGGGGGGGATGTTTTATTATTTTGTTTTGTCTGTTTTGCATTTAGGTCTACTATTAGTATAGGCAGCTGCCCAGAACAGACCACAGTTCATGGAGACTACTCTTCTTCTTTTTTTGATACTACTTTTCTTTTTGTTTCCTGCAATTTTGTAGATAATTCATTTGTTTTTATGTCTTCTTTCTTTTTTGGTATTTTTTGTATTTTTAAGTATTTTCCTTTTTGTTACATTACTTGGGATTTTTGCTTTTTTTTTCTTTTAGGCAGTAGCTTTCATGGATATTTCCTGAGGTTAGCATTTTCATGTACAGGTTGTCCCAGTCCTTTCCCAGTGAAGACATAGTAGAAAAGAAAGGATGAGACAAAGTGGCCTTTCCTTGACCCACAACCTACACTCTCAAAATACTGTCCAGCTGTAGTAGGATAAATAAGGTTGGTGGGGTGGAGCTGGAAGAAGACCTGCTTCCTGGGATACCTTTATAGTCTGAAGCACAACTTGGTTGCATGTTAACACTTATGACCACAAAGTGTGATGACACACCTATTAGGAGCTCCTTGCATGTCTGGATGAGAGTAGTCAGTTCTGCCTAGAAGACCTTCCTGCCATAAAGGGATTGTGGCTGAGTATTCTGGTAGCCTAGGAACACAGGGCCTTGGAGGGTACTCATGCATTATCCTTTTGCAAAGCTTCTGTGTCTCCCTAGGTGGTAATCTGGCTTTTCAATTTTGGAACCAATGATCAGTGACATACAAGTGACAATGCATTTGATCAGCCAGTTCTGCTCTGGTTGTGAAATCAGGGTAAGGGTTATTTTCAAAGAAGTATTTCAGAATCCGCATCCCTCATAAACTTGTGTCACATTCTTCCTTTTACTTTTTCATATTTTGTTCCTTTTACATCAATATAACTATCTTCTTTAACCAATGATCCTTTAGGAGCATGATGACTTTCAGTGCAAGATCTCTTAGGCACTATTATGGTATATTTGGTCTATCTAAATTCTTAGAATTCTGTATGATTACTTAGCTGGCAAGGTCCTCTATAATGCTACCCTAGTGCTAGGCTTTCTGGGTGCTGGAGTGGCCCTTGGTCTATTCTGTGCTACCACCATGAGGGACTGCCTGAGGGACTATAGCCTCTCAGGGTGCTATTGCAGTCCATAGTTTTTCTGAGTGGAAATTTCAAGTAGATGGTCAAGGCAGGAAAGTTCCTAAAAGATTAAATATATTTTCTGGACCACTTAATTACCAAAGAACTCTGATGTCTATCATTTAAACACCTAAAATGTACACCTGAAAAATTATATTCTAGCTTTTTTTGTCTTATTTTTGATGTTTGAATAGTTTGTGAAAAATCACAAAATATACTACTTGGAAACACACTAGAACATTATCATTCACCATTGCTGAAATAGAGATAAAACTTGAAATATGTTAAGTGATTTCATTGCCCTTTGCTAACCTTTTCTGGAAATGCAAACAGAAATCCTTGGAAAGAAGCTCCTTTTAATGAAAAACATGATGGATTCTGGATTATGAAGTTTCAATATTTTTGTCATGTGTTTTTACTAGGTCAAGTAAAACATGTAGGAAAAAAATCTATGCATTATGTCTAGGAATTGGGTGCCAAAGTTGAAATAATAAAATGTTTCCTTAAAATAGTGTATTAAATCTAAATAACTTGGTAGTTTTTTGTAAATATTCTGTATTAAGTAGGCTTAATTCCTATAATTAATCCACATATATAGAAATATTTTTCAAAAAAATTAGTATCTTGTGCTTTTATCTGCTCAAGGTTCCTTAATTGTTAAGAAAGTCTCTTGATTTACTTTAACTTTGGATGAAACTTTATCATTTTCAATGAAGGCTTAGCAATTAGTACAATAAATCATCTCGGATTTTTAAATAAAAACATTGTCAAATGAGAAAATTATTAATTTTCATTAAATTAAAAAGTGATCAAAGTCAATTAGTCAACATTTTTTGTCACTGTGACCTGAGATAACTTTTAAGGAGGAAATCCTTATGGAGTAATTTTCATTAACTTGTAAGGGAAAAATATTTATAGAAAACATTTTTGATTTCACGGTTTCAGAAGTTTCAGTCCCTCATTGCCTTTCCTGCTCAGTTTGGACCTGTGGCACCTCAGTCCCTGCTGGTGGAAGCACATGTATGTGGAGCTGCTCTATTTATAGTGCCTGGCAAGCAACACAAGGGGGAAAAGAGCAGACCCTCAATGTTCTCTTTGAGAGCACACCCCAGCGATTTAACTCTTCCCACCAGCACCCACCTCCTATGAGTTCAGTTTGACGTGGTGGAGGTGTGACCTTTAACACAAGGTCCTTTGGAGGATACCCCAGATCCAAACTGTAACATTGTCACTTCATGTAATACCACTAAAACTGCAGAAAGTATACATTGTCATCTCCCTTTAAAAATCAGAAAAATTTAACTATCAATACAGCTCACACTAATTTTCTCATTACTTTATTTGCCTCACTTTAACAGGTTCACTGGTAGAGTGGAAATTAGATGTCATTTAGTTCAGCATAGGAACTTTAAGTATGAGATTTTAGTATAAGTCTGTTATAATATTGTTCAAGAAGAGATCTACTATTCAAATAGTTTCTTTTAATTTGTAATGCCAACAAATAAATGCTTGTTGAATTTAAGCCATAAATATTTGCTTAGAATAATAAACTGCTACTCCTCAATTGACTGGCTATGTGGCATGACATGGCATGGCAGGAGGCACGGAAAGGCATCACTGGAATGGACTGAAACAAAACTAAGACTGCATTAGACCATAACTGAAATTCAATATGATCAATTTGTTTTAGCCTGCAGGTCAACAGCTTGATCTTTTGTCACTATGTGCATTGTAAGAGATCATATGTCTTTTGTGCACTTATGTCAAGAAAAACACCACAACATACTTATCATACTTGCAAAACATTTAAGAAAAAAAGGCAAATTCCTTCAAAGTAATTCAGCTTTTGAGAAGGGCAATTGCAATGTTGTCAAAACTGACAAATTGAAGTTTCTAAATAACTGGCTTGTAACTGGGTGTCTCACAGCCAGAAGATGCACCATTGGTCTTTGCTGATTTTCATGTAAGTTTGAAAGTCTTTTATATGGTAGAGAGGCAGGTAAGCATTACCATAGGCAGAACACATGAAAGGGGAATTATTCTAAAGCTTATTTTACTTTTAAAAAGTTAGCAAAATATTGAAGCTGAAACATGCTAACAATACAACAAAACTAACTCAATGGGGAGAATTCAATCATTTACTTTGACCAAGGTTAATTTAAAAATCCTTGCTTTTTCCTGTTAATCATGTTAATATTGATTTGATAGCAGATAGTTCCTAATGCTTCCAATTATTATAAGAGATTCCAATCACATGGAAGTCAGACTATAGAAATGCCAGAGTATCACTTCCAGTACATCGGAACTCTCCATGTTTTAGATGAATGTGTGACATCAGATCATATTCCATAGATAACATTTTAAGGAGTCAGCAGAAAAGTATTATTTCTCTTTTATTATGGATCCTTTAATATTTTGCTAACCAGAGCACTTTTTAGAATGAAAATTTTTGGATAAACATAAAAAAGAGCTAATATTTTACTCATCACTATTCTAAAATTCTAAAATTAGTCTAAAAGTATTTTAAAATTATTCACAAAGTATTTTGGCTTAGAGCAAGTACCCAATGAAGTTCAAGGAATGAACATTTGAAAACGAGAAGTTTGTAGTATAATATATTGTATATAGCATTAATGTTTCCAAATTTTCATTTTCCTATACTCATTTAATGTAATGCACTACTAAATTGTTGACAACTGTCAACAAACAAATGACCAAATAAAGATAAAAACATGAACATCTTGATTTTTTTATATGTGACAAGTTTTGCATGTTGTAAATAATACTACCGGGGCCAATTTCAGGTTACCAATATGACATCACTGAACCCAGAGCTGAGGTCAGTTCTCCTGAACTGGCCAAGCTGGCTCCAGCACACTGCTGTCACTCTTCCCATCAATGTGTCTCTGTATTTTTTTCCACTAGTAGGAGAAACTACTCTTCCATCATATTGAAATGAGTTTGATCATATCCTAGATTTGGGGAGTGGAATCATATGGGATATGACATACAAAAGTGTTGGAAATGTGCCTAATCGCATTAGGCATTTGTGACGGCTGCGTTAGACTTTTTCCATCACCACTAGGAAAACATATCACTGCTCTAAGAAGTAGGAAAGCAAACCTATATAGGACCTATCTCTTGAAATGAATTCCAACCAAGCACAGTATAAATTTGTCAAACCTCAATTCATCCACAGATATAAGAGTGAGAAATCAATGTATGTTGTAATCCAATGCAAGTTAAGGTAAAGTAAATCTATCTAGTAAAATTTTGCAGTAAGAGTCAAACACCCGTGGCTCCATTTTTATTCAACTAACATTGTGCTTGGATTTTCTGGGCTAATTTATGGAGTTTTTTTTTTTTTTCCTGAAAACTATCACCTCTCTCTACTTAATAACAATATCATGTACTACATAAATGTGCTAATTTATTATTGCAATATGTTGTGTTTTTGTCACCATTAGCACTTAGGCACTTTGGAATGATAAAGGCAATCACATCACTGAAAATTTAAAACACTCATTAATTTATATGACTCATCTTCATGATAGGAAATGCATATACTATAGGTGAACTATCCTTGGTATAATTTCTCTTTGAAGAATGCAACTTTTCCAACCTATACTGAATGTACTGATATTTTACATTCAGGAGTTGTCCATATATTGATTATGTGGAATCTTGATTACCCAAAAGATAAAATCCAACAAACACATTAAATTTCTTTAATTCTAAAAATAAATACAACATACCACCATTTCTGAGAAATACTTTTTGTTAGAGATACTAATACTATTGTCTACACATTTTCTTCTGGCATTGTAATACTTTTATCATAATTATGAAAGTGGTCAGGTTTCCTGTAAATATCAGCAATTTATACGGTCAAAAGCAGTTAATAACAATATCACTATGTAGGCCAAATGTAGTTACTCTTAACACTTGCTCAAAGTTTTTGAAGCTTTGATGTGTTGATTTTGGTCTGTCCTTAACACAAAACATTACCTGTGCTTTTGCAGTTAACACTGAAACTATAAATTGCTGACAGTTTCAAGGCAAAGCAGAAGTGCACAGTTCTTGCACTGTCACTGAATTCTGACTTCCACTGCTCCATCCATCACACTTTCTAACACTGACATTTCATAGCTTATAAGTGTAAAGTACCTACCTGTGTGAGTTTAAAAATTTTCTGCAAAAAAGAAATAAAAAATTTTTGTATACAACATTTTTTAAAAATAACATTTGTCACTTCTGTCATACTGACAATTTGGCATAAATACACATGAAGAAGAGGTTCTGATTTACTTATCCACACAGCTTGCGTATAGTTTTTGGAGGTTTCAAGCCATACTCAGCTGGCTCCAAGGCAGGGTGTTGTGGCTGAGGGGCAGCCCTTCATGGTGGCTGCAAGCAACAAGAGAGAAATGACAAAAAAGGGAAAGGCACACCTCTTTACCAACCCTACGTTGTACGCTGACTCTGCCCCAGGTGAGTGCAGCATTCATGCTGCCAATTGCAACACTAAGCAGCGAACCAATCATGAATGCTAGTTTCAGCTGCCTCTATGACTTGAGACTTTGGGGCACACTTAAACAAGTCATAACCGCCTTATATAAAGAAATTTAAAATGTACAAAATACAACTGTAAAAGTAACAACTGCTGCCATGCAACATTTTAACCTAAAAACAGCATAGAAATGCAATTTAAAATGATGAACTCAAATTTATATTAACACCTAAGAAAAAAAGTTTAACAGTAAGTTCTATCAACACAAAGATTTAGAAAAGGAAATACATTCTCTTTGCTGGTATAATATGTGCATCAGATCCTCCAATCTGTAGGAACAAGTCATCCTTGTCTTTTATCTCAAGAAATCGACTCTTCTACTATTGTTTTTATGAAATATTTTCTCAATTAAATCATAAGCAGGCTAGTTTTCCTATATCTTTTTGCCAATCTGCTTCATTGTGACTTCCTCCAAATAGGCACTGTCCAATAATTTCTTTATTTTAGCTCATCATCAATAGGTGGTTTCTTTAGCTTTTAAATTAAAGATTCATCACCTGAACTATCCTCAGACACATTTTTTTGAATTGTTTTGATGCTTGTTAGTGGTGCTGATAGCCACCTGTTTAAGATTAGCACTTTTTACAGACTTCTTCCTCTTAGAAGTAGCTTTCTGTTTAGTTTTTTTTTTTTAAGACGTCTTCTTTAGTGGCTGCTCCTCTTCACCTTCTTTATCTTCATCTGAAGACTCTTCCTTGTTTTTCTTTTCATCTTTGTCACTACTAGATTCATCTGACAGAATTTCAAGACATTTGGTTTGCTTTGCCTTCCTTACCTTTTCAGAACTGTTCTATTCCTTTAGACTGCCATTGCTAGAAGATTTTTTTAGACTTTGGCAGTGGTTTGCCTGGGTGCATTAAAAATTCAAGATCTTCAAAACCTGTTTTAGATCATCAACACCTATTTTGAAAACCTTTACTCTCAAAGATTGATAACATAGAAGAAATAGATAGATTCCTAGAAACATATGAAGTACCAAAGCTAGGTAAAAAAGATGTGAAACTGCTGAATAACCCAATTTCTAATAATGGAATTGAAAATGTAATTAAGTCCTTACCTGCAAAGAATAGCCCAGGCCCATGCATGTCAAAAGAAAACCCATAAACTGGGAAAAAAATCTTAGTGAACTCTCCCTCAGATGAAGGACTTCTGTCTAAAACATATAAAGAATTAAAAAAAATCAGACTTCCAAAATTCAAAGATCCACTCCAAAAATAGGCATCTGAGATGAATGCATAATTCTCAGATGAAGAAATGTTCATCATCATTGGTCATTAGAGAAATGCAAATTAAAACCACACTGAGATTCCATCTCACTCCTGAAAGAATGGCCAGGATCTAGAAAACCAGCAACAACAAATGCTGGAGAGGCTGTGGGGGCAATGGAACTCTCCTGCACTGTTGGTGGGAGAGTAGACTGGTGCAACCATTGTGGAGGTCACTCTGGAGATTTCTCAAAAATCTGGGATTGGAAGCCCCGTTTGTTCCAGCTATTCCACTTCTAAGCATATTCCCAGAAGAACTGAAAGCATCACACCACAGTGATATACGTGCACCCATGTTTATAGCAGCACAATTTGTAATAGCCAGATCTTGGAAACAACCTAAGTGTCCATCAACTGAGGAATAGATTAAAAAGTTATGGTATTTTTATACAATGGAGTACTACTCAGCTATAAAGAATGACAACATTGAGATATTTATAAATAAATGGGCACAGCTTGAGACCATACTCATAAGTGAAATAAATCAAACTCACATGTATGAATACCAAATAGTTTCCCTAGTGTAAGAAATGATATGAATACATAAAAGTATGTAGTAATCATGATTCCCCATTGTATTGCTTTGAAGCCTTGTAATGTTTTCACTCATTAATTGAGTTGATTTTATTCTGGGTTGTTTGATTTTATTGTCTGTGATGGTATGAACAGCTATTTTGAAGAAAACAAGACATCACAATAGCTAGTGCTGATTTAATATCATCTTGTTTTGAAGTCCTATCAAGCTGTTGTTCTTCTGTCTCCATTTTATCATGTTGTATCTTATTGGATTTTATTATATGTGATAGTATAAACAAATTTTTATAGGCTGAGGTAATATAGAAACCATTGTTTATTTTCTGTTAGCTGGTTCTAAATACCCTGTAATACTTTCATTCTCTTGAATAGGTTCATACTGTCTTGATATGTTTGATGCTATAGTATACAAAGTTATACTCAAATATTTCAAGAAAAGAGACACTATGGTAACTACTATTTTGTCAGGTTATCTTATGGTGAAACAGTATGTTGCTTAAATTGTTCTGTTCTGACCTGTGTTGTTATGTTGTTATGTCCTCTTTTATCTCAATCTCCTTTTTTAAAATTAGTTTATTTTTTTTATTTTTCTAATTTAGGCTTCAAAGCAATATAGCAGGATATATTATAGTAACTTTTTTGATTTCCTTTTAACTTGATTTGAACCCCTGTATTGCTCTCACCATCTTGTTTTGACTGATTTTACTCTATTCTGTTTTATTTGATAATATCAAGTTTGAAGGTACAGGGAACTACCTTGAAGGCAATAAGATTCACTATGATGCCCATTCTGCTTTGACTGTTACCTTTTTTTGAACTCCTGCCTTATGAGACACAGTATAAAGAACTAGAGTTCTTCCCAGTGGGAGAAGGAAAACCAAATGAAAAAGTTTATAATAGATTCATTCTCACCACTCACAGTGTTCCACGCTTTTCACATCCTTAATTTCAGCTTACTTTTCACCTCTCACACGATGCTTTATCCTATAGCTTCAATTTAATTAACATCTTTCTTCTCTGAACCTTTGTTAAAATAAACATGTAATTTAATTTATTTTGTTTTTTTAATGCTTGGCAACTTGTACATATTGCTCTTGCTCTTGATGTTCTCAAGGTGTTCTCCTTGAATATGTATTTAAACAGAGACAGACAGACAGACACACACACACACACACACACACACACACACACACACACAGTCTCAGTAGTCAGCATGAGTCATCCTCATGAAAAACTTTTGTTGCCATAGTGGAAAAAAGCTGGGAAATATATCTTAGAAGATCTCACAGGTAGAGTATTGCAAGAGAAAAAGGAGAGAAGGGAGGTCTCAAGCATAGATTGCATCCCTCTTGCACACAGTTTGTTTTACAATAGAAGAATTTTGGTTAAATAGTAGAATATTTGTGTCAATCAGCATTTCATTCAGTTGACTTCTCTAAATTAGAATAGCTCATCAGCTGGTGAATTTTATGATCTTGAAATATCCTATTGTAATCACTGTAGCTATTTATATGGAGGAAAGGATATTTTTCTGAAATAGAATCCATGATCTGATAAGATAAAAATAACAGCTACTGTTATTACATCACAGAAACCGCAACAGTCTATAGTAATATTTATCTAAATGCAATTTGGTTGTTCATTAGCAACCTGCTACTAATACAGAAATTTCTAACTCTGATTTCATGTGCTATAGATTTTAAGGGGCCTCAATAACATGAATGGGAAAACACCAGGACTTTCTAAGCTATTCTTGAAATTTAGTATTTTTTACAAATTATAGTGTAGGGCAACAAACCATCATGGTTTTAGCACTATCAATGGCCTGAATTAGTTCAAATCCCTTATATTTTCACATCATATTGCATTTTTGCAGATGCATCAAATACATTAAATCATGACTTTGAAGTTACAGTAAATATCATGCTCCTTATGTCTTGTACAAATGGGTTATATGTATATTTAAAATTTAGACCCTGAGCTACTTATAAGCAGAGTGAGTGTTAAAGCTGTGTGCAAGTGGAAAACTCACTGTTATCTAATAAGATTGTGTTTCCCAGCACTTTGGGTATGGAAGCAAATGAAATATGATTTATTAAACCTACCTACTGTCAAGCCCACCTTGGCTCATCTCCACTGTGAAACAAAACTGTTAGGCCTTCCATTGCCCTCTTTGACACAATCACTTATAAATTTTTCTTAGAGTGATTTGTCATTTTTCCCCTTGTATAACTAGCGAGCTTTCCATGAGTATTTCTGAATGTTCCTTTTCCAGTGGCTCCTCATGGTGGGCTTTGCCTTTGGGGCTCACCAGATGCCGATTCAATAAGGAGCTGGGCCATCAGAAGCCTTAAAAGCAGCAATTCCACTGCCCTCCAATGATGATGGAAATGTTCAGGCAACCTCTTTACAGCTCTTTCTGATCCATTTCAGCCTCAGAGCCAAGTGGTTCAGGGTTTAGCAACAAGATGGTTCCAACTCACTGCCATTTTTAAAGGCCCTCCATCCTCAGTGGATAAAAATGTGTGGATAATATTAATAGTGCCTTTGGTGCCTCTATAGGCACATCCATCTACATTTAAATACACGTTTTTATGTTTAGCCATTTATTCCTAGCTGTGAAATATTGCAACAGCTTAAACATTAGCATACTAATCCAGGCCTGAGGTCTTGGGAGATTTATGTTGAACATTTTTGATGCTATTATTCACACTATATGCGAAGCTGAGTAAGACTTTCTTCTGGATCAGAGTAATACCTGCACTCTGAACACCTGGCTGTACTCTAAACACCTATTCTAACTTCAGTGATATTTCAATTTTTTTTAAAGTTTAAGACGATGATGTCAGCATGGTTTTGCAAATATGAACGATTACAGAGTCAGAGAGAATTGATTTAAAATCATGTCATTCACTAGTTGTGTAACCTTGAGTAAGGATTTATCCTCACTTAGCCTCAGTTTTTTTGACTATAAAAGTAACTAATGTTAGAAGCAGTAAATGGAAGAATAAGAAAATGAAAATTAAAATACCAAACAAATATGAAGCCTTAGGTGTGTAGCTGGCACCTAACGAAAGGATGCTATCATTATCATGATCATCAGTAATAAACAATGAGACCTAGGAGCAGTGACTTTTCTGAACATGGACACACTCCTGTCACAGACAGAACCACTAAAGCTCATTTGTTCTATCTAATTCATCCTTCATGGCAGAAAAGTGAGACAGAGGTTAATATGGTTTTTGAGGCTCATTTGATTATTTGTCTAATCTAAAACTAAGGGAAATACCTACTATTTGGCCTAAATTCTATTCAAATATAAAGATCCAAGCTTCATGACACATTGCCAAGGGGCCAAAGGTAGAGAATTTCATCATGAGGTAACAAATCTCCATTTCCTTTGCCCAGATGAAAAATCAAGGAGTGGGAAAAGCAATGGATCCATATAAGAAAATGGTTGCTCCTCTACATCCCAGAGCTACTTCTGGGAATATTTTACATCCATGGAATTCGGAAGCACAGAGCAGCAAAACTTGGCTTCATATGTCCCTTCCCTTTGCATAGTACAGGAAGCACAGACTGAATTTCCATTAATCTCAATCTGAATTTTCAAATTCAATTTTGATCCAGCTGTAACACTTCTCTCACTCCCTCTAGAATCTGTTTTCCAACTTCTGCCACCAAATCTTGCTTCCAGTCTCCCTAGAATGTACTCTCTAGTCTGCACTCCCTAGTCTGTACTGCACAAAAAACATGAACTATAAGGTAAAATAGTTTACTAGCTTTTTTGTTTACCAGACAGTTCTACCTTTACAGGATTGTGACACCTGGAAATGGAAAGATAGCCTCTTTGCATCTCTGTTGCCAAGCAAAGTCCCTAAATGACATACATTCAGTAGAATCATACCCACCCTCA
Organism: Cavia porcellus; assembly: GCF_034190915.1. NCBI lineage: Eukaryota > Metazoa > Chordata > Mammalia > Rodentia > Caviidae > Cavia > Cavia porcellus. Next base: position 87,763,030 of record NW_026947484.1, read on the forward strand.
GATCTACAGCCACGTAACAAATGAGCAAATTTGATAATGTCACTTTACTGTTTGAAACCCATTAATCACTCCACAATGCATTCAGAAGAAATGGCAGCATCCTAACCTCTATTACACTACTGGTAGCACTCTGTCCTCTGCCTGCCTTCCAGGCTCAACTCCGAACACTCACTCTAACTCCCTCTCACTTCCTCGACTGAATCATTCTTTTCCCGGACTTGGCAATGCTAGTCCCTGCCAGGACGTTTCTCCCTCAACAGCCCCTGTTAGAGTCACCCTTTGTTTGTAGCATAAAAGCCTTATCTTTCTAACTTTTTTGTGTGTTCTGGATTCTCATATTTTTCTTTAACACTTGTTTTTCTTTAGATTTTAAAGATGTGGGCATAGTATCCTGTTTCCTTTCTTTCCATACTTCTTAACTGATTGTTTCAATCCTTACAGGTCAGCTCTCAGTGGCCTCTCATATTGCTTAGTCATGTTTCAAAACTGATGCACAATTTCCTTTGAGTGACTATACATGTGCACCTGTATCCTTTTTCTGTTACAATTTTCTGTTGCTCTTTTGAGCTCATTTAAGCACAGTGATTATTATGTTTTCATATATCTCATCGGCATGTAAATAATAAGGCAGTGTTTCATACACCACAGTTTACGCAAAGGGTTCACCTGTCATCAGTGCATTGTTTCAGCCATTCAGCAGGTGTGAGATAAGATTGAAACAGACAGTGTTTACAACAGTTTTTACAGCATAAGACGCATTGCTGTTAACTGCCTTCAAAATACCCCCAGTCACTTTGAGCACACTATTGCACTGTTCTTGCCACATTCTGAAGCAATTCAGAAAATCCTCTTTCCTGAATATCTTTACAAATTATGCTCAAAAATTAGGTGCATGTTGTTGCTGAGTGGTACAAAACAGAAAAGCCAGTTCGAGTGCCTGAGAACATTATGATGCATCTGTCTCTCACCTTATTTACAGGATCTTCACCATGTGACTTCTGATTGTTCTCTGAAGTCAAAATGACCAATCTGAATGGATACTGAAGCAGCCATGATGGCCCCACTTAAAACATTTTTGAAAGAAGACTTCCAGAACAGCTTAGAGAAGTGGCAAGAATGATGAGATTAATATGTTTGAACTGAGGGAGAAAATTTTGAGTAGCACCAATAGCAATGTCTGTTAGGGCAGTACTTTTTATAGTATAAACGTTAACCATATTTTTTATCACACCTTGTATTTGTTGCATGCTTGTGTGACTGTCACTTGCAAAAGCAGTAGAGAAACAAACATAAGCCCAAAGGAAAGGGCCTCTGTCTGCTGCTCAGGGAGCGCACAGCCTATTAAAATGGCAGATCTTGCCTATTATGCTGACCATTCAGACAAACATACTTAAAATACAAAACTGTGGAGGAGACCGCAGCATAACTATTAACCCCACACAGTCTGGAATGCGGTTGCTTGGGTCTTCTAACCCTTGCCACTCATTAGCTACATGGCCTTCACCAGCTTCATACCTTCATAAGAACTGGCTTCTTCTTTTGTAAGCAGTGAGGGAAAATCACTTCTTATCTCACAGAATTGTTATAATGATTAAATGAATTAATGTCTGAGAAACACTTGAAGCTATATCTGGCATGCAATAAGTACTATAAACTTGGCCGTTATCATTATAATGTTGTTTCAATCCTTACAGATCAGCTCTCAGTGGCCTCTCATATTGCTTAGTCATGTTTCAAAACTGATGCACAATTTCCTTTGAGTGACTATACATGTGCACCTGTATCCTTTTTCTGTTACAATTTTCTGTTGCTCTTTTGAGCTCATTTAAGCACAGTGATTATTATCTGTAAGGATTGAAACAATCAGTTTAGAAGTGTGGAAGAACGTAATTCTGTTCTTCCAAATTTCTTGGTGATAAATTTCCTCTTCTGAATTACAGTGACAGAATTAAAATGGCTTTGTTTGACCAATGCTATTTTGAGGGGTCTTGTACATTGGGAGAGTAATTTTACAACTTTAATCTTGGAAACATTCAATATCCAAAATGCTGAATACAGAATCCCAGGCCTTCCATCACACTGCAGTTACCTTGTTCTTCCTGTTGTTCTGGTTTTCGACTTATATGCAAAAAAAAAAAAAAAAAAAAAAAAAAAAAAATCCTAACTATTAGTGACTTGAAATAACATCCATTCTCTCATATTTTTACGAGTTTGTAAAGTCAGGAATTCTGTTAGCAGTCAAAGAGAGTAGTTCTGGTATTGACTGGTGATACAAATGATGTTAAACCTGTGGCTCATCTGACCTGCAGGGTCCAGGATGGTTTGGGCCACATTTCTGGGGCGTTGCTGCAGATGGCCCTTTCATCTTGTTCATGTAACTAATGCGCTCTCCACATAGTTTATTACAATCAGGCTTCTAACCCAGGGCTGGCTGGCTTCCTCCATAACCAGCATTTCCAGGTTAGGAAAGAGGAGTTGAAGGCTTGATCTGAAAAATGCCAGGCATTTCCAGCATGTTCCAACCTCTCAGAGATAGAGGCTGGGAGTGAAGGGCACAAGATATAAAATCCACATAAGCAGAGATTTTTAATCCTTTGCCTAGAGCATTTCCTTTAAATAATATCTTCCAGTAACCTCTCACATACTCCTTACTGATGGAAGTCTCAGTGTCTTTGTCTGCCTTCATCTTCTGCATGATGACACTTTTACCTTTCATCTTCTAGGTGATTTAACCCTTTATTTCAAACTTCAGCTCAAACATCATCTACTGTGCCACATCTCCAAATACTTGCTTGCTACTTACCACACTGAACACATCACTACCTTATTTATTGCTTTATTATATGGAGCTGGTCTGTTAATCTGTTTTTTTAAATCAGCAAATTAACTCTGCAGTAGATCCAATACCATGTTTCATTCATTTTTTTCTGTCTAACATTATACTTATACCAACATACCTGATCTGCTCTGAATGAAGCATTGATTGAAAATGGTTTAAGACTGTTATTTTTAAAACTTGATAAAAATGCAAATGACTGAGGAACTTCACTAGACATATTTGGCTACCAAATATATTTTACCAGATTAATTTATAAAATTTCCAATTTCTATAAAGATATAGACTAAGTACTTTAAAATATTCAATATGAGATGGATTTTACACCATAGGTCTTTAGTCAATTACAATATGTATTTTATTGAATTGGCAACAGATAGACTGAGAAATAATTTATAAAAGTTATACTTCACCTGGAAATCAATAAAAATGATGAAGAAGCTGCCTTGATGTTGACAGAGAAACAGAATTATATATGATCTTTCAAGTATAGAAAATTAATCTACACTGGCTGAAGATGTGTTTGATCATAATCCAAAAATTAAAAGTACAAGTAAAGCTCAACGAATTTTCCATTATTTCAAAACGTACCAAAAACAGCTTGCTAAACTGCTCTGCTTGCAAAATTCTGTTTTTTAGCCAATCTCCTCTATGCCTTTGGTTTTTGTTGTTTTTTTTTTTAATCTATCAGTTACCATTCATTTATGGTAAAAATTTCTTCACAAATTAAGACTGCAAAAACTGTGTTTATGTATTTTCATATTACAGTATTCCAAGAACTGTGTTAAGTGGTTTATGAAAAATACCTCATTTTTACAATGACTTTGGAAGTTACGTGATATTTAAAGTAAGGAAATTCAGCTGAAAGAGAATAGGTGATTCTTCCCAGGTCACATAATCCATGAGGGGGACAGACAAAAGATTTCTAACTCCAAACATCTTGCATCAAATCTGCCAGTATTATTTACTAAAGGAATTGAATTATAATGCCTAATCCAATCTACATGGCTGCCCTGTAGAGATCAATCATTCATAGTGTTGCAAAAAAAGTCAGAGAATTGCACAGAGTATTTTATTCTTCATTTTGTGCAAAGGGGGATACATATTTGGGGATGGAATCAAAATTCATTCTTGAGTTAGAGTGAGGTATCTCTGTTTTGGGCTGGAGAAAGGTTTCAGGTCTACCCTAGACCTCCTCTCACAATCAATTCCTCCCTTGTCGCCTTTTTTTCTTTCTATCATTTGCTCACTTATAACCTCATTAGATTCTACTTCTAGGGAAAAAAATTCACAGATCAAACCCATACCTGAGCCTGGGGTACAACTTCTGCTCTTACTCATGGCTATGTTCAATTAAAAATTTTTTTAAAAAGTTAATCTGTGTAGAACTCTAGATTTTAGTGGATTATAATCCATTTTGGGTGATAGCATTAACAATTTGAGTAGTAGTATTTGATTTAAATGAATAAATAAAGTGGTCAGGAGTAGCACAGGTAATATGTGAAATAATTGACAGGAAGTAGCACAGACCCTATGTGATTCTGAAATCCACTCCTCACTCCTGGAATCCTACAGGTACTGTATTTCATTTGAAGCAAAAGCAATGTCATGAAAGAATGAATAATAGCCAACTTGGAATAAAGATGGAGGAATGAAAACAGAAGCAATTCAATTCCCTATCCAATGGCAGTAGTTTGATTCCATTGTCACAGTTATGTCTGAATATAGCTTTATGGCACTTTTTTGAATTTATTGTTAAGGACAAAACACGTCTTTTGTATATTGGTATCACATTGCAGGATGGTCAGTTACATTTATGAAATAAATATATACATGTAGTAGCTTAGTCTTTATTCTTACAGTGTTTAATTTGTTAATACCACATATGCACAGAAATTCAAACTTTTTAAAATTGAGCTTTAACATTTGGTGTATGAAACCTGGATCCTCTTGGGGATATAACTCAGTGGCACAGCACCTGCCTGGCAAGTGTGGGCTTGATCCCTGGTACCAAATAAATAAAGAGAGTCAGAGAGAGGGAGAAAGGCTCAGAATGTAGCTCAGCGATGGAGCACTTGCCTAGCTTGTGCTAAGATACTGGGCCCAATCCCAGCACTATGAAAGTAAGTAAATAAAAATAAGTTGGATAAAGAAATCTGAATTTTGATTTGGTTTCTGGTACAGTTAGGTATACAAAGCAGTATGGAATTGCTGTTAGTGATTATTAAATGAAAAACAAGTTGTCAGCTGTGAGTAAAGTGTGTCTGCCTCCATGGAGTGCAGAGTTATTTTGCCATTCCTTCAGTACTTCAGTTCAATTTTGTTTTCTTAATATAGGAATAAAATTTTGTAATGGAAGAAGTAATTAGAAAGGGACAATATTATAATGTTAAAATCCATTGACTCATACAAGGAGTGCTTTAAATGTATACTTATGGGATACCAGAGTTTTAAGTGTCATTATGAGAGTCAGAATTCATACAGGTATATAAAGTTCAAAGCTTGCTCTTTTCTCCGTAACATTTTGTTCTCAATAATGGGCCCTTGGAATCATGTTCATTCCTTAATACCAAATTTGAAATGCAACTAAGAACAGAGTATAACACGAGGATCTCTGCAGACCTCATCGTGTTCTGAGCTGGCCGCTCTCATTAGTGTGAGTGCACATGTGGGCGAGCTCCAGGGGGCGTTTCTGGGACACTAAAAGCTCTTCACGACGCACCTGCAGTCAAGATTCTACTCAGGCATTTTGGGGCCGCTCTATTTCCTCTCTTTCCTGTAGCATTTATTCACACTTGACCTTATGTTTTAGAAAGTGCACACAAGTCAGTATTCCAGACATCCCAGGGACTTGAAGAGCTGATCTAGTGCCTATGTTGCAAGATGAAAAACAGAAGAATTGTGTTGAACCTATAAAAAGGATGACATTTTGCCTGGCCCTGAGCTGTTCTGTTCAAAATTGAAGCTTTTGCAGCTTGGGGCTCTTTGATTTGTGAGATAGAGAGCATCATTTCTTGGCCATTACTGAATCATAAATGTTCTCTGCCTCTTCCCAGCTCATTTTATTTAAAAGGAAAAAGAGAAACCCTTTATCTTGCAAAATGCACTTTCTTTTTATTTTCTTTCATTTTGTACATTGCTGGAATAGCTTCTGTAAGGGTTCAGTGGAAACATATGTAAATGGTAATTTGAAAAGACCACTGAACTGATACAGAGAAGGTTATTTGGGTGATTAGATTGGAATAGGTGTCGTGATAATAGAGAATTTTGCAGCACTTTTTTTTGCCACATTGCCTTGTGGAAAGGCCAGAACCCTGTACACATTATTTATTTTCATCGTCTATAGAGTAGTAATATTAGAGCCACAGAGCACGTCCAGGTCAGGGTCCGGCTTAACCACAAGGTATTGATTGGTCGGGGTGGAGGGAGTTGAGCACAAAGGAGAAAATGTCTTTAAAAATTCCTCTGCTTTCCATGAGTTTTCAACAACAGGGCAGCACATGGAGCCTTTCTTAACAATGCAAAATGATAACCTCTTAGCTAAACTGTATGTTCTTTTATTGAAACCCTTCTCACTAGTTTAATTATTCCTTTATTCCACAAACATGTTTTCAGTAGATTTTCAATGCTAGTCACTCATAGCAGCTGGAAATCAATAGCAGAGCCACCTTCTCTTTCTCGGGGAGCTCTCAGTCTAGCTATGAACATATAATTATGTCAGAGTAATAAAGTCTATTTAAAGGCTTATACCAGACATGTTCCTATATTTTGCACAGACAAAAGATAGTCCAACATTATTTCAAATGAAAAGAGTATTAATGTCTTCCACAAACCAAAAATAGAAATAAGAAATTACATTTCCTGAGACAACTTTTTTTCCTCAGGAAAAATAAAAGATTTGTGAGCAAAGCACTGACCTGCCTAGAAGCATTTATTTTTTTTTTAAAGATATGCTTTAGAGCCTCCCCACTGAACTACATATTCAGTTCTTGTATTTTGATTTATTTATTTATTTATTTTAATTTGAAACAGGGTTTCATTAAGTCAGTAACTTGCCCAGGCTGAACTTGAACTTGTAGTCCTCTCGCCTACTCCCCTGGAACACTGGCACTGCAGGCAGGCATCATTATGCTCAATAGCTAATTTTTAAATAATGTTTTTAGTATTTTGTGATGTTTAGTTCACGGACTAGTTCTTGAAAATATCTAATGTGTGATAACTCATTTTATCCATTGAAATAAATACTTACTTCCATATTCTTTTGTGAAAAGGACACCCCCAAACTGTAGAACCCTGAAGCTCTATACAGTCTAGGTCCGACTCTGAAGCAGAAATGTGGGGAACTACTCAGAATGCTTCGAAGCCCAAGGGCATTGAGGACACCTAAGGACATAACCCTGCTCATCTAGCGCGGGTGCACTGTGGGATACAGTTAGGTAACCAAGAGTGAGCACAGGTGAACCTGCACCCACTGTTACAGCGTATGTAAGAATGTACGTATGAGTTCACACTCTGTGTGAGAATTGCACAGGCAGCTCTTGTGCCTTGGACTCTGCTCCACTTATGCTGCTTGCCGTTGTTGCTGATTCTTGCACTCATCGGTTCTTCCACTTTGGGACCTCATCCACAAAGATCTCTTTTGGGTCCCCTGAGTGGGCCAACAAGAGTGTAACAGACATTCTTCGTACAAATTGACACTTTCTTTTGGATGCAAAGGGGGCATAATGCATGGTGAAAATGATTACTACTGCAGATCTTACTAATTCCTTAGTTGTCATTTGCCCTAGCCCTGGAAAAGTATAATAATAAATCAGACTGTTTCAGGAGTACTATATTAACATACATTTCTGGTTAATTTTACCAAAAATGTATTAATCAATGTAGAAGTATAAATTTATGCATGGAAAACACAGCCATAATCAAGTAGAGAGCAAATATCCCATATGAATTTTGACAATTCTTTGATCTTATTTGAAATACTTACTGCGAGAGTGGAGACACATGAGTAGCAAATGAACAATTCTTCAGATTGGTGGAAAAACTCACAGGTGTTTAATGTCCTTTGTACAAAGATGTCCTTAATAACAGTTTATCTTTTTGTTCTCTCTCCTGAGTTATCTGAAGAAGGTATTCAGGGTCTTTCAGTGTGCAGGAAGAAAAATACAGCCATCCTTTTCGTTGGCTTCCAACCACCTCAAAAGAGTGAGCAGGCTGAGTCTGAAGGAAGATAGCCATCTGTTAGAGATAAGCAGGCCTGGGCAGTTTTGAAACTGAGCCAACTTGGAGAAAAAGGACAAGTTTCAAGGAAAGACTTTTGACTTCAACTTAATCACTTGCTGCTTGTTGATAAGGAAAAGAAAGATTAGTAAGTAAAGCACTGACCTGTCTTAGAAGCGTTTATTTTTTAGATGTGCTTCAGGACTGCCCACAGCGGGCAGATGTCATTATTCAAAGTAATGTTAATGGAGTCTTATCTGTATAATAAAATTGTGAGAAATTTGGGTTTCAGTACGTTTGGGAAGAACCCAGAGTGTATTGCAGCAGTGAAATAGAGGAGTCCTCATGAGGAAAGGTAGCTCAGAGACAGACTGGCTGCACTGAAATCCTGACTGCATAACTCCATGACCTTGAACAAGCTCCTGAACTTTTATGAGACTTAGTTTCTTGAACCAAAGAAATTAAATTAAGGATAGCATCTACCTCATAGATTGTTATGTGGATTATAGGAGATCATCTCTGTAAGGATATCAGCCCAATGGATGGTAGACAGAAAACATTCTTTAAAAGTAAATGTTCCATTAATCTTGAAGTCATCAGTTTCTAGTTTGTTTCTAGTGAAATATATCATATTTCTAGTGGTGAGACTTGCTATGACTTAAAGAATATGTAAAAGTTCCCTATTTATTTAAATGTGCATTTTACTTGCAAAAACTTCAGTCAGTTCCTAAAGATGATGACCACCAGTGGACCTTACTAAAAAAGTTAGACTCTGGTTTTGTTGCTGGTGAACTGGCTAGAGGAACTGATGCTTCTCACATCCAATATTATACAAAGAGATAGACAGAGAGAGAGAGAGAAGAGAAATATGCAGGCAAGTGGATTTACTTCATTTATCCCAATTTGGAATAAAAATTTTAAACCACAGGGTTCTGAGGAGATATTTTCTTAGAAATGAAGTTTTCATCTTTTCTCTACAGAACAACAAATAAAGGTGCATCTAGTGGTGGCAACAACCAAGCAAAGATGAAAGATATCATAAAACCACACCATTGAAACTTGAGAATCATAGATTTTGACACCTAGGTTAGTAGCTTGGCTGTTTAGAGTCCAAGATTAAGAGTGTACATGTGTTAGATCATAGGACATTTCACTGAACACAAAGAAACACTTTGGGAATAACCTGGGCTGCAAGATGGGTGCTGCCAGAGGAAAGCAGCCAAAGAACAGTACTCAGGTGTCCCGTGACACTCCTCATCCCTCACCTCCTAAAGACTTGTCCTAATCTTCTATCATGGGAATTCTGATTTAGCCAGTTTCTGTATTTATTTAGTTTTGTTTTTGTTTTATCACTGCTACTCTTGCTTGTATAATGACTTGTATCACAACATCAGAAGGGAACATTGGAATGATCCTCAACAAACCATTTTTGATAAATTTAAGCAAAGTTCTGGCTGAGACTTGGTGCAAAAGTATCACCACCACCCAAGAGAGAGACCTCTAGAACTTTTATTTTAGTGACAAAGGAATATACGTATTTATAAGATCAAACTCACATATCAAAAACTGAAGTGATAACATCAAAACTGAGGAACTAGGCAGTGATTACTGTCTTCATCAGTGTAAGTTAATAGTTGCTTAATTCATCCTCTGAATTTTTGTTTATAGGAAACACCCCCATTTGGGATTAGCATACAATTTCTTTCAACCTCAGAAGTCCCCATGCCAATTTTTTGGTAGATAAATTGTGTTTATCAGACCCTTATCTGGGGCTCCCACATGCAAAAGTTTTCAGTATACTGTCCTTCATTAAATCCTTCTTTAGATCCAGCTGACAAGGATATTCTGATGCCCAGCAATCAGCTGTATCATTCTGCCATATGTGGGTCTCCCATAGTCCCCCTTGGTGCATAACTGAGACAGCAGTTCCTTTTTTCCAGAAAATATCAGTTTAAACCACCTTTCATGTTGGTAGCCATCTTCTTTTTTTCTTTTAAAATGTTAATGAAACTGACAAAATTCTGGAGGTGAAGAAGTATGGGAAATAAAACCATCATAATTATGAAAGAAAATTTAATTAAAACAGACCAGTGATTTAGCTCAGCAGCATAAGCACCTATCTGGCAAGCATGAGGTCATGAGTTCAATCCCTGGTACCAAAAAAAAAAAAAAATTTATTAAACATAAGGGGCTTTAATTAGTCAAATTATTAGCTTCTATGACATATACAAAAATATACACATGAAATAAAAGTATTACGTGTTAAATAAAATATTTACAAAGATACTAAGGTAGTTATTAAAGGGACAAAAAACAATGAAAATGTCATGGCAATTTGTGAAGCCTTTTGATGTAAAAGTCAAAGAACTACTTTATATGAAATTCTTTACAAACGCAAACCATTATCTCTTTAAAAACCTGGGGGAAAAAAGACTTCTGAAATATTTTGCCCAAAGTATAGGTAATTACATTTAAGAAAAGGATGCATTGTGTTCAGAATTTAATGTTTCTCTACAAATGAATCATATAATCATATAAAAGGACAGAGATTTTAGAAAAGTTCTTAATTGAAGTATATAAAATAATTTAACACATCTCTTTGGAAGACTTGTGTAGTAGTCTATTTTGTGTTGTTATAACAGAATATCATGAGCAGTATTATAAAAAGAAAGCAAGCTGTATTCAGAGGGTGTAATTCAGTGGTAAGATGCTTTTCCACCTTATGCAAGTCCATGGATGGGAGCCATAGTACCTAGAAAGAAAGAGGAAGAGGAAGACAGAGAAGAAGAGAAGCAAAATAAGAGGGAAGTGTGGAAAGGGGAGTAGGAAAAAGGAAAGGAAAAGAAAACTTGCAGTATTTGGTTGTGGAAGGCTGGGAAGGTCAAGACTATGGCACAGTCTGATGGGGGCCATTGTGCTGCTCCATCCCATGGCAGAAGGTGGAAGAGAAAGAGAGAATGACCTAGAGTGAGAGAGGAAGAAAAGGAAAAATTTGGTTTTTATCGTGCACCCACACCTATATGTAACTCACAAGGCAACGATGCTCCTGATAGGAACACTCTCATGATCTAATAACTTTTAGAGATCTCACCTGCATTAAAGATTAAATGTCTAACATATGAACAACATTAGAACTTTCTTTTCCTTTTATTTTAAACTTAGAGAAATTTTTTCTAATAAACATAAAATTATATATTGGCAAAAGATTTCAAAAATATCAAAATTATTTTGGTTTTACTGTGTGAATAGTGTTTTCTAATACTTACAGTGAATTTCATTTAATAAAATGTTCTATTACCACTGGTAGCATATTTTATATTGCAAATAAATCAATTTTAAAAAATCAGTCAATATCTAGGCTGTTATCTCAAAATTTCTTTGGAAGACCTGTGTAGTGGTCCTTATCCCTAGCATGGAAGATCTCTTTCCTCAAATTTTTCTGTTTCTCTTTGACAACTATAAGCATTAACAATGTTCAGATTCATATTACCCAGAGATGAATGCTGCAAAGAGAGCCTGACTCTTTTAAAGACCGAAACTGAAGTATAAAAACATTAGCCACTGATGAAATGAGGGCTTTTTAAATAGTATAACTGTTGGCTGAAACACTTCGGGTAGAAAATAACATTTTTCCAAGATGCTGTGATATTTTGTGCTAATATTTCACACCTAAGGTGTTTTCTTCATGCAGAGGCAGCAATCAGTTGGAAAATAGAGACAACACAAACTAGCACACTTTTTTTTATCTTAAGACTTAAACTAATTTGCTACATGGTGATTAATGCCTTAATCAAGATTCCTGGGTTTGAAAGTTAATCATTTCATCAACGGAATATAGAATATGTATGGGTGGAAAAACACTATACATCAAAAGGAGAAAAGTGAAACATTTAGACGTTCTCAATTATTAATTTTTCAAAAAAACTGCTATTCACTTTTCCTTTGGAGTGTGCTTCTCTGACTCCTCCCCCACTTCTTAGTAGCTAACTTGCTCTGTGTAAACTGTCTGACTCCATCAGATTTTTAGCTTCATCACATGAAAAGCAAAATGAATATCCCCCTCCTCATGTTGAAAAAGTAACAAAAGCATTTGAAAAGAGCTATGAACATAGAAGCATAGAACATAGATCCTATTTGTTCGGATCTATATCATAGGAGACTGGCATGGACCCCCATACATAAGGAGTAATCCATCGCTATCTTGTGATAAACCCCACCAGAAGGCAGAAGAAGGTATTGAAGAAGGCAATAAAAATACATGTTCTAATCCCCTTGTGTAAACAGAATTCACAAAGCATGGAGATAAATTAAATAGACTGTGCTGGAACTTAGAGGAGTAAAGATGGAATTTGAGGTCAATATACTATACGAATTTGCGGAAAGAAATCACCACACGGAACACCCACAGATACACCAAAATAAAGCAGATGTTGCCACAATGAAAATAGCAGTGAAGCACAGTGCATTTTGCCAGAATGTCTTGATGCCTATGTAATGCAGATGTTGTCTGCTTGTTTATAGGTGCCCTGAAGAAGGACGCAAGCACTTAAAGTAGCTGCTGCTTGCAAACCCTTGAAAATATTCTGAGAGAAGGCTGGCAGTGTGGCTCAGTGTTACAGGTGCTTGTCTAGCTTGCTCAAGGCCCTGAGTTTGAACCCAGACACTGAAAAGGAGAAAAAGAAAAAAGATTCCTTGGAGAACTGATGGTGCAACAACACATTGAGAATCGTTAGCCAAAGATTTCATGTCAGACAAATTCAGTCTGAGTGACATGCACGATCAGGAAGACAAAGAAAGGCACCCATTTAAAGAATGAGAGTGACTCTGCTGAGAAATTACAGTTCTAAGTAGACAAGCCAGATTGAAGAATTGACTTAGTAGAGAAACCAAATCCAAGGGAAGGGGCAAGAACCTTATCAGGGGGTCCCAAGCCCTCGTGCTTTTTAATCATTACCAGGGTACCAGGTCTAACCTGCTCCCTCAAATAGGCTTCCAGAAGTACTGATGGAAGAAGATGCAAAAGATTGCACACTCACCTGGGCGACATTTCAGTGTGTAAGAAATTATCTAGCAAGGTTAAACTGAGATGACTTTCCTAAATGGAATGCATTTATTTCCTCTTAAACCATTCCCATCTTTTAGTAATATGGAGTTCTATACAAAACACAGATCAGTTATATCAGGAAATACAGCAAATATTTTATTTTTGCTTTTCTAAGAATGAACATATTGTAATTTTCCAGTGAAATCATAAAATTAAATGAAATTAATTAACAGATGAAAAACATAAGTCATCCAGCACAGAGTTTGTGACTTATGCACCACTTAGTTGACGATGGCTTCTCTTCTTATCTGATGATGAGAAAAGTATGATCTCAGAACTCATGGCATATATACAATTGTCCTTTGTAAAGTACTATTCTCTCCCACCTAGCACTTGCTTGGTTGTGTGGCATGCCCCCATGTGATGCATCATCATTACTATACAGACTATTGCCTCAGAGTGAATGACAAGACAGTACAGAAAGAACTATAAGCATGACCTTTGTGAGAGAGGCTGATGACTATTAAGTGAATTAGTAAGTGACATTTTGAAACTGTACGTTATTATGTTGGACTTCCATGGTGATATAATTGGGCATATAGGGAAGTTGATAAGCTGTCATTTGGAAATTCTCAGGACCAGAAAGGTCATCCAGAAAAATTATCACCACCAATGAGCAAATATCCCAATAATTTTGATGTATATGATAAACAACACAAACAACTGTAAACATTTTGAGATTGTTATGGAAGTATCCGCCATCAGCAGTCCAGTTGTGCCAGTCCTAGGAGGCAGACATGGTTTACCATATACACCATGGTACAAATGTCACACATGTTAAAATGCCCAGCCATGTGTTTACTGCTTTTTCTGGCTCTCACCACATTTTAGAAGGAGATGCTGGAGTACTCACTACTTGAGGGCCCAGGAGTTCATCAATTTTCTGGTTACTGGACATCAATTAAAGAAGAAAGATTTAGTTTATCTCAGTTTGGGTGGGCTTCAGTCCTCAGCTGACTGGCTCCAGAATAGGAACACCATGGCAAAAAGGCATGGATGACCAAGGCTGTTGAGTTCATGGCAGCTGGGGAGTGAGCAGGAGGAGAGGGACCATATGTGGTACTCGGGCCAGAATTCTATGACCTACCCACACACACCCAGGAGCGTGCACGACTAATTTGTTTGCATTTCTTAATCCAATGAAATTGACATAGCAAGGTTAATTTTCACACTGAGAAACAGTATGGAAAGGCTCATTAACTAACACATTGCTTAGAAGTATTGACAGGAATTATTCTAATGTAGCAATATAATGAGCATAACTGAGTATAGCTAAGGTTTCATACCCATGGTTTGCTTTGGACAACCAAATAACTGCTACTCAATTTTCTTACATAACTTATGCTTTTAACAGAAATTATTAAATGTTTGAAGAGTTTAAATAATAAAAATGATTGTTTATTCTTGCAGTCTACTTCTATCCCTCAAAAAGCCTATAGAGGACAGCTACCAGTGCCCATGAAAACAGGAAAGTTCCTATAAGGAGAAAGTAGGTACCCATTATAATTAAATTATCCTGAAATGAAGAGCCATGCTATCTAACCCTTATTTTGTGGAGCCATGGAACCATGTAAGTCCTGCCTGCTGGTCACAAATGAAACAGGCAAAATCTATTTCTTTGTTTTTATAGCACACCCACTATTCTGAGAGTCCTATGATTATGAATTCAATTTTCCAAATTATTGAGCCCTAGGAAGGAACTGCACTAAGGAAAAAGGTTGAAGTATTTAATTTATGTAAAATTATATACTTCTGCCTGTATTATTATAATACATTATAGTTGATCTATTGATTAATGATCTTTCCCAATAAAATTGGGATTAGCTTAAAACAACCAGGGCATAACACTTCTCTGATCTGGGATTGAACACCAAGTTTAAGTAGACATAGTAAATTTGATTAGAAAAATATTATATTATATTTTATATTATATGCCTGGATGTAATAATTGGACACAAATATAAATAAAATTTTAGGCACTACAGTAGAACTTTTATCAATGGTTAGCTTTATGTGTCAATTTGTCTAGGTCAAAGTATCCAGATATTTGAACAAATAAGGTATAATTAACATTTAAATCAGACTAGGAATATAGCTCAGCAGCATGGCTCCTGCGTGGCAGGAGTGAGGTTGTGAGTTGGATTCCTTATTAACAAAAAAAAAAAAAGCCAGTAGACTTTGACTAAAGCAGTTACCCTCTGTCTTATGGTTGGGCTTCATTCAATAGTCTAAAAAGAAAAACAATGAGTTTTCCCAAGGAAAAAGCTACCTCGTGATGGCTTTCCAGTTTGAGCCACAGCATCATTTCTTCCCTGAGTCTCCAGGCTGCCTCGCTCCCTGTAGGTTTTACCTACTCCCAGAAATGACATTAGCCAATTGCTTAACATAAATCCTTCTGTCATGTATTCAGTGTATGCACACCATCATGTTGACTCTGCTTCTCTGAAGAAACTTGAATAATAGCTCATTTACTAAAACTCAGACCAGTGCGCCCCAGCAATTTATATTTTCCAGATAATTCTGGTGCAATTAAATTTTTCACCCTTCTGTACTTTTCTTTTTCTTTTTGCATATTGCTTTCATTTCAGTGAGAGATATTTGAAATTTTACTGTGGGGAATTTGCATTGTATCAATTTAGCTAAAATAAAATTGTGTTTTCCTAGAATTCCTGCAAAATTCCAGGTTAGTGTGAGCCACAAAGACAATTATGTGAAATTAGAAGACACCACCCTACTCCAGAGGTCCCTTAGTCCTGTGCTCTGCAGCTTGTGGTGATGGGGCTTATCTGCTTGTCATGATTTATGTCTGTGACCCCCAGGCCTCATAAGTTTGCTTTGTGCATTTGTGATGCTTCATTGTCTAGTGCTTGGATTGATGGTCAGTGCTCCACCTACATAGGGGTGGAGCCAGGATATGATGTAATGGCAGGAAGAAGGTGTGTCTTGCTCTTTGCTGGTTCCTGCTTGCTGTTTGCAGCCACCATGAACTGTGGCCCAGCCATACCCGCCTGCCTTGGAGCCAACTGAGTGTGGACTGAAACCTCCAAAAACTGTAAGAAATAAACCTTTCCTTTCCCAACTTGGGCTTCAGGTATTTTGTCTCAGCAATGAGTAAAAAGTAACTAAGACACTGCCACATCACCTGCCCCAGCCTGGACAGCAGCCAGGACCATGGACTTACTACTAGAACGGCCTCTGTCTTCCCAAAATCTAGACGAGAGGAAAAAATAAGATTTCCAGTGTTTCCACTTTGACTTTAGAGGTACAGAGCTGTTGGGAAACAGAAGCTGATTTCCTACCATGGCCCTGGCTTCCTACCTGCTTTGCTAAACTTCATTAGATGCCTGTTTATTGTGCTACGCCTCCTTCTTTTTTAAAAACATATAAGCACAACCCTTCCACAAAGGCTGCTTGTTAAAGTTTTTACAAATGGTGATGTCAAATCCCTGTGGCAAAATGCCTTCTTCCAGTTCTCTCTCTTGAACATCACCTTTTAAGGTTCACAAGTGCCAGCAACCAGGTTTCCCTCAGAGCACGCTTCTAAGTGATGTCAATCTGTTTTCTGAATTTTTTTCTTGTCTTATGATCCAATATTTACTTTTCTTTCCTTTCTTTCTTGTATTCTTCACTTCTCTTTTAATCAAAGATGGAGCTATAGAGGGGAGCACTAAGCAAACAGATTTAAACATCAGTGATTTTAGAAAGTGTTACATCCATTTTCAGTAACTCTTTTTGTGTTTTTGAGGCAAGGCTTCACTATGCAGTTCAGTCTGGCCTTGAGCTTACTTTGTAGCCCAGGCTGGTCTCAAACTTGCAGAGATCCTCCTGCCTCAGCCTTCTGAGTGCTTAGATTGCAGGCATGCACCACCATGTCCAGCTTTCCATAATCATTTTAAGTGACTTCAATTTTTTAAATATTAGTCCAAATTGTGTTTCATTTAAAATAAATTTCAATATTATTTCTAAAGCATTATCTGACTTAATCAAAGATTGTTGGTGAAGTCTTCATATTATCTTTAAAAGCACTATAATTTTTTATGTAACTAAAATCAATATAGTAAAAGGAGACTTCTCCCATTAAAGATGTTTAAATCAATTGTGATAAGAATTATTGAAAACATTTAGTCAGTATCATGAGAAATCTCTAAGTAACCCCATCAGATTACATTTCCATCATTTTTATAGGTCATATTGGTATAGGGGAGCAAAACTCCCAACCTCCTAGAAGTCCAGTATGAGTCCATGTTCTCTGAAATCGAAGAGAGAATTTTTAGGAACAATGGAGGTTAACAGCAGAATATATTTCTGGAGAGAAACAAAGCAGAAGGTGTCCCGAGTGGGTTGCCAAAGACTCTGTCTTTTCCAGGGACTTTTATGGAGTAAAACCACAAAGTTAGGCAGATTTAAAGTGAGGAAAACATGGCACTCACAAGGCAGGCGTGAAATGGGACAACTATGGCTAACCAAGATTAATTGCTCGGGTAAAATTGAATCAGAGACAAATGGGGAAGTGAACCATGTAGTAAGCAGGCAAAGAACAGTGGCTCTTCCTGTGGGAGGTTGGGATGATGACTCCTGGCTTCTGCAGAGTGGTAGAGAGCTGTTTCCAATGTCAATGACTGATGCTCATTCTTAGGATGGGAGTACATTTGTTTGATCTTTTGTCTTGAGGTTTGCTCCGTAGCCAGAGGTGTATGTCTCCCCACAGTTACAAGGTATCTGGCCTTCTGCGCTGGCTCGTTCTAGGGCGCAGCCTGTCTGGTGTCTGTAATATTTCTGTCTAACTAAGTTGCCTGTAACATTATTTATTCCAAAATATTTTATGCTTTTAGTAATATTGATAGATGATTTCTCTCATTAACAGCCTGTTCCCAAATACTATTGATCTTTAAATTATAGCATGGTACAATATAATATGACATAATATTATTTCACTATTAACTTATACTAAAATTTTTTTTTGCCAAATACCTAAGACATGTCATTTCACATTTGAAATACTTAAATATGGACCATTCAGTTTATAATGTTTCAATGGAACCAAAACAGATCAAATATTTTATTATAACAGAATCATTTTTTTTATTTTAAATATTGGAACAGGGCAGAAAAACAAAGTAATTTAAGAAACAGTGCATGGATTCTTTCAAATAGAACCAAACAGACAACAACTCAAACTTTCTTTTCTTAACTCAGATAAACTCTTAACATAAATGAAACAAATTAGCATACACATTGAAATATTTTTTGGTTTATGTCTTGCACTGAGTAACTACTTTGATGATAATGATACACAGTGTAAATTTTGGTTATGAAAATTTATGTTATTTTTTTTTCAAAAGATAAAAAAAGGAACATTGCATCAATTCTAAATGACAAGACAAATCAGAAATATTGGTTGTGTTAGTGACCTAGCTGCTACACCTATGAAAATTACTATGAAGATGTAAAATGTCATTTAATGGTCAAATAAACTTGGTAAATTATAAACTTATTACTGCTTCACGTAAATGCTAGAAAGTTGAATTTCATAGTAACTATGTGATTGGTTAAAACATACTATAATTAAAACACATTTGTAAGATTATCATACAAATAATATTTAAATCAAGCATACTGGCCCTCAGCTATAATCCCAGAACTCTGGGAAGCTGAGGCAAGAAGATAACAAAGTCAAGCCCACCCTAGGAAATTTAGTGAAATCTTGTCTGAAAATTAAAAAAAAAAAATTAGAGTCTAGGGATATGGGTCAATACAAAAATGCCATATTTAATCCCCATATGAAAAAAACAACTTTATTTAAATTTAGGGGTCCATAATATATTTATCTAAATATTACACTTGTTACTTTTTACCACATGGCACAACTATGTCATACAGTGTACAGGTTTACATGTATGTATTATAGTTTCAGCCATCATTATAAATGTTTTCACTCTGCTATGTGACTTATTTGTAACCCAATTTATATCTTCCAGAACCCAAATTTGTAGGTTCACATGACTGAATTATAGATTTTTATTAGTTTTCTTTTATCTTAAAAAGAGTGCATACATTTTATTTCATGAACAATTCTTTTTATCCAATGTACATTGTCATACAGAAATTAATATATGTAGAAAATTCTCTCTCAAATCCCTTGTCAAATCAAAAGGAAGGAAATGGTGCCTTAAGGTCTTGGAATTTCATTATGCAGCATTCAGTGATCCCAAGGACATGTGCTTTTCAATGAATACTAATTGCTAGGAATAAGAAAGGCTTATGTAGACTAATTGCTTAAACAAACAGTAGTTCGTGTAGTGTTACAATAGAAACTTTTAATTACAGTGAGGCAACTTTTTTATAGTTCTTCCAATTTTTTAACTGTGTCTTCTTTAGGTATGTTCAGCATCTCCTTCATTACTTTTATCATTTCTTCTTTTACCTGGGAGATTACTTCTAGTTTGAATTCCTTTAAAGCTTCCTGGAGTTGCTTCTTTAATTCAGTTGCTATTATTTCAGATATTTCAAGTGTATGGCTTACATGTTCTTCTATGTACATAGCTCCTAAGGTTTCTTGGGATGGGCTGGAGGTTTGAGATTGCATTTTGGTCTTTAGCTTTGTCATTTTTCCTATATTTCTATGCTTCAAGTGTTGTTCAAAGGCTTCCCCTAGATATGTTGGAAATCATCTCCCATGCCCTAGGCTCCTGGGACTGAATGGAAGTTGCTGAACCTGGTCCAGTTATGCCCTCAGGCCCTCCCGTGCCACCTTTAGTGTTTCAAGTAGCTGGGCAGGCACCTAACCAGTGGATGATGGGTTGAAGCTCTTCCCAGGCAAAAACCAATGCCCTGGAACTCACTTCACCTACTCTCAAATCCTGTAATTGAAGGTCACTGGGCGTAATATAGTTCGCCCACAAAACCTCCCAAGGCTAGTCTAGTGTGCCTGGGCTCTGGATGGATCATTGAGCTCCACTTGGAGTAATGCAAATTTACCTCTGCCACCACTGAGTTTCCCGGATTGGGAGAAGGTCACTGAGCGTTTTCTGGGCAGGTCTGAAACCTGCCAAGCACAGCCTAACCTGGCTGGGCTCTGGGCGGGTCTTTGAGCTCCGGAAGAGATGTTCTTAAAGTCTCGGGGGGCTCCGGATGGCGCGGACTTACCACAGCCAGCTGTTTCCCGGTCTTTTTAAATAAATATTCTTTACCTGGTTATTACACACTAAGAACAGAATATTTTTTGCTCCCAAAATATTCAAAATTAGTAGAAAATGAGAAGAAAATTTAAGTGCAGCATAAAATAGTAACTTCTATAAAGAAAACTCAGTAGAAACTGTACAAAATAAAAGCAGTGGAAATAATAGGAGGAGACAGTTCCAGATCAGGTAAGAACATGTACCCAACCTGTGCAACCCAAGAAGAGAAAAATCTAACTCTGCCATATACTTCCACCAGATTTTCTACCTCGGAACCAGAGAACTATATACTGAATTCCATAGAAACATGAGCTAATTCAACCTTTTCTCCTTTTAGTTGTGGATATTGGGCATTGTTCCCCAGTCACAAAAAAGCTCACTAATGTACTCTGTTCAGCCAGAGGTTGTAAGGAGAACAATTAGATACAGGACACAGAATATATAATACTATTTTATGATGGTGACCCAGAGTTAAATATCAGAAAGTGCAGGAAATCTGTCCACAACAGTAAAGACCTGAAAAATCCAGTTGAGGATCCTAATCCCACAGCAATAGCTTCAGGAGTCCAGCTGAAGACCTAGAGCCCATGACACTGCCTCACACAAATGCAACTGAAGGCCTAGAGCCCACGACTCATGCAAGTCTGTTTTATGGATCTGCACTGGGATGACCCAAAGTTCAGTGGTGGAAGTTAGAAAGTCTGTGCCAGTGGGGTGAAGGATCTGTGCTAGCAGGCTGAGGGCTCTGTACTAGAGCCAAGAAGTGATACTTAAAATGAGGACCAGCAGTCTCCCAAAAGTATCACAGCCATCCTCAGTGACAACGAAGTCCCGAGCTCCTTCAATGAGAATAGTCGAGTATGTATCAGGAAGCCAGCATTCTCCTGTCACCTTCTCCTGGAGAATAACACACATCTTTCCCTCCAGAACCAGGAAGCAGTGCTTAAAGTAAGGACCTGAGCTCCTGAAAAGTAAATCACAGCCATCTTCAGTGACAGGGTCCCAAGTTTCCTGATGATAATGGCCGAAATCATACTGGGGAAGCTAATCATGACAAGCTTCTTCAGGAGAACCAATGGCTCCAAACAACACACTCAAGAGAACCCACAATGCCATGCTATTTCTTTCCATGTCTCCTTTTGTGCTGGCAACTTTCCTCACGTGGGCCATCTACATACAGCACTATCCTGATTTAATTCAGCTGGTGTTAAGTTGACCACCAGTTTTTAATCCATAATGCACTGTGTCAAGTAAAACTTCAGCCTTTCATTTGTCTTCATAAGCCTTGCTAATCGTTACTCCCCTTTCAGATTCAACCAAGGTGAACTTCTTCATATTTAGTAATTCCAAAGTAGAAACCCTGACATTTCTCCCACCTTCCATTCCCCATTGCCTCAAGCTGACTTCCTCGGTCAGTAAAAGGACCTTTTACTCAGCTACTCAAGCAAAAATCCTATAGATCATTGTTGATTTTCCTCTTTTGTTCAAGCAACAAATTTAATCCATCAATGAGTCCTGCCAGCAACATCTTTGAAATAAATTCTGAATCTGAGCATTTCTCACAGCCTCCACTCTGACTGCTATGTTATCCCAAATTCCCATCACTGCCTGAACCACTGTAGTGCCCTCTGTGCTTCTAGGCTGGTCATCCTGCATTGAACTTTCCTTATAACACTCAGAGCTACCCTTTCCATATCACCTGCTGGATCAAAAATTATGATTATGTCACCTGCTAGCTCAAAAACACTTCATGGATTTTCCACTTCAATCAGACCAAAAAAGAAAACAAAACAATAAGCAAACCAAAAATCCTGCTCAACATTGCATGCCTTGGGCTGAGGTCAGCTCTCAAACTCTGAATCATGACTTCACACAGATCACCTCCTCGTTCTAACCTCGTTTGCTTCTAAGCTCTCATTTGGACAATGCCAAGCATATGCCGGTCTCGGGCCTTTACACCCAGCATTTCCTCCAATCTCCACATGACAGTCTTCCTCTCCTTCCTCACGTCACAGTTCGTGCCTTCTTTCCAGAGTCCTTCCCTGACTCTATTCTCAAGACACTCTGTCTTGCTCAGCCCTATTTCCTGTAACATTGCTTATTTTAACTTTTTTCACATATGATAAGGGTATATGCTTGTTCTTTGTATGTCTTCCCTAATATGTAAAAAGTCATAGTAACAGGGTTTGTCTCTCTTGTATAATATCTCCAGTATCTTGAATAGTGTAGCTGGTTTGTGTTTATTGAATGAGTAAAGTGTCTTGTAAATTACCTTCTATCTCCTGTAGAAATCAGTTCTGAAGGTCTTGATCTGCAGGTTCATTGTACTCAACTTATTTTCTTTATTTAGAGGACTTACATTTTTTACTTTTCTGTATCTATTACTGAGTTGTTTGCATTTAGGATCAGATCACATCAGTCATATGATGTTCATCATAGCATGACCAAGGTAAATCACAATATTTATTGTATAACAAATAATCATTTTACAACACAATAGTGGTTGATGGTAGTGTACAGGACCCATCAATATCAAATAAACAGAAGCTAGGACAATAATACCAGACATTTTTATTTATTTGAGTGCAATCTTCTTAACTAGTGTCTGACTTAGGAGATGAAAAGAGGCAAGTAAGAAGTAAATATAGGTATGAAAAATAAGCCTTTGTCACTTATTTTATTTTTACAAGACACAATCCATTTAATTTAGGTTTATCAACCATAGGTATTCACTCTGAGATAAAGAATATGCCTGCAGTTTATTCCCAGCATACTGGGAAGTATTTTCCCAGTCAAGGAAAATAAAAAGCATTGACAGTATTTTGTTCATCATCTCTTTTTGTACTAAAAAGGAACTCTTAGAGATGAGGGTTATTACTTTCAACATAGATCTGGGTTTAAGCGTACATTTATAGAATGCTATTGACTAAAAAGAAAAAAAGAGAGAGAAGGTAAATTACCTGGTGATTGAAAAGCAGTAACTAAACCATCAGGAAAGTTGTCCAGAGATCACATCATTATTTCCCAGGGTAGAAGATGATCATAATCCCTAGAAAGAGCCGCATCAAATGACTGTGGAAGGAATGAAATAAAAGCTAAATGATGAGCCTCTCTAACATTTTTATTTTGAATTGCTGTCTTAAGTATCTGGGAAGCTATATGAATTGTGCACTGTGTGTGAAGAACTTGGGAGTTTAACTTTTGTTTCCACATGGAAATTTCTGGATGTATTAATTATTAGATTTCCAGATCTTGTTTAGTCACCCACTGTACCAAAAACCATGGAGGTTTCATTATAAATAGTTCAGTATTGTAAACATACTGGTAATTTGTTATTGCATCAGAGTGCATGTTGATGAATTCTTTAAAGTACAAAAGCCTCTCAATGCAAACCAGGTAACAGGCTCAACTGCAGGATTATGATAACAGCACAGTGGACAAGTGACTGATTTCAGGTCCAGCATCTAGATGGCAGTTATTTTATTTTTATTGCAATATTAACACTATTAGAAAGTTTTTCCTGGTCTCAAAATTTAGCAAGTTTTTAGACATTATCCATCCTTACAAATTTGAAAAATTTTCAAGAAAGTGGTTCTATTTTTTAATATGTTGCTGTACTCTAAAAGGGCACAAAACAACACTGACTTCCTCCTAATATTAAATGATAATTTTTAAGGACAAATCAATGAATGTAACTCTTTGGTTTGACAATATTTCTCTTGATCTCTTCCTTTGCACCACTACAACTTGATGCTTTGATTTCAAAGTTACTTAAATGTGATTTTCCAATTAATTATTTTGGTTGGAATCCTAAAGATATTTAAATGGTTGACAGTGCCTTATTTTACTGCAGGTAAATCCAGTCCAAACAAAGCACTGGACACTTCAGATATCAGTAAACATTCTGGGGGAATCAAATGACATGCATTTGACTCCTTTGAAATTTATTAATTTCTGTTTTATTTTTTCTAACAATATTTTTGTCTCCTCATCCTTCCTTCCAAAGTCTTACCAATTTATGACATGAATTTCAGGTGGCAATCCATGTTGTAGTGTAATGACATCTTCAAAAAGGATAAATATATGGCAACTTTTGTACATATTTGCATGATACAAATTCAAAATACAGTAGGGAATATCTGATGCTTTCAATATTTATTATTTATGAGCAGGCATTTCCTGAATGATATATGTAATTATCAGAACATACATGAAATGCTTGATGAAACTGAACTACACAGCTTTTGTTAGTTCTTTTAGCCATTAAAGGAGCCTTTCATTTTTTTGTAGCTCTGAGCATTTGCAATATTCCAGAGGAAGAAACTCAATCTTTTATTTGTTACTTATATTCCAGAAAACAAGTATTCTTGCATATAAAAACAAATCATCTCATGCTCTTGTAGCACAGTAACAAATTAAATGATTGAAATCAGCATTTGTTATTGTGTCACATAAGATTACTATAAATCATGAAAATAAACATAAACTATTTGCTTGTTTCATATTTCCAATTTCTCATATAATTAGAAAAACTTTATTTAAAAGGATCTGAAAGACTCAAAAAAGACAAGATATCTGTAGTAAACTCTTATACTCAGGTTATTACTTTGGAAGACATTTTTCAGTTTATTATTCTAAAAGACACTCCCTAAAGCCCTGGTTCTCATCTTAATTTTTTCTTCTTTCTTTCCCTCGCCCCTCTCCTACTCCTTTCTCCTTTTACTAATAGTACTTGGGAAATAAGTTAAAATTCCCAGAGAATAGAAACTATTAATGAATAATGCCAGACATCTAACATTCCTGACATGAACAAATATGTCCTAAATTTTTAATTTCTAAATTCAGAGCAAAGTTCAGATACAAGTTCAAAGTTTTGAACTAGCAGCCATAGTGTCTTTATAGATTCCAAGGGTAAGGCTAAGAATTTTTAACTTTTAGATGTGCTATATATCTT
Organism: Cavia porcellus; assembly: GCF_034190915.1. Taxonomy (NCBI): domain Eukaryota; kingdom Metazoa; phylum Chordata; class Mammalia; order Rodentia; family Caviidae; genus Cavia; species Cavia porcellus. The sequence continues at coordinate 87,788,319 of NW_026947484.1, forward strand.
TTATTATTCATAAAAGTCGAATCTCATAAATCTGCTGATTTCAGAAAATCTGCAGTTTTTTGAATAGTGACCCTTGTGTTTTGATTTTAACCAAATGGGACCAAACTTATTACTTCTATTCTGAAAGGTCATTTTTCATCAAGATTGTATTAGAAAATAAATCATTTAAAGCCATCATTTGGACGGATCCCTGCATGAATATCTTAACACATAATAAGAGCTGTTCTGCAAAGCAAAGCTTGTTAATTCAAAATGGTCTGAAGCTGCCACCTTCTGGCACTTAGGTATCATTTCTCCACATTTAGTATTCTGCTCAAGTACCACGATTTAACTAGAACAACCCATAGCAATGCCCTCCATGCCAAAGGAGGTCTCAAAGTACAGCAAAGGCAAAAGACCAACACTGTTTATTTGTGTGTGTGTGTGTGTGTGTGTGTGTGTGTGTGTGTGTGTAATATACATAGAATATAACAGCACTATTAGTAGAAAAAAAAGAGAATGCAGTGGTAGAGCTCTGGTAACCGGCAAGTTTCCATTAAAATCAGACAAGCTCTAAGAGCTAGGATGGGTGTTCTCATCTGCTTTAGAAAAGTGAAAGTTTGCATGGGATAGAGATGTTGATGATAGCTATTTTCCAGGGTTTTGCTTCTGCGATAGAATAAACCATCACTTGGTAGTTTATCATTGGTCTGCTTGGAGCCTAGTAAAATTAATTCCTTGGTGAAGAATCATTTTTTAAACATAAAATACTTATCAATATAAACCAAATATTAACAGCTATCTCTACTTACAAATATTGGAAAATAAAAATTCATGTTCTTAAAATATTTATGACTTCATTTATCAATTTTTGTGGCTATCAAAGGTAATCCACAGTCTCTTTGATTATATTGATAATACACGATAGTGTTTTGTTTGGGATCAAACTCAAGATATTTAAGGAGCAAAGCCCAGGGCGCAAGTCAGCAGGTCATCTTTGAGGATACACTGGGTTCCATACATAAGCTATGTCTGAGGAGGTCATTTTCTTTTTGCAACAGTAAAAAGAATAAGTTAAGAACTTTACTGCTTTTCCATTTTCCAGACTTTTTTATATAATGATTTCCTCTAAGTGAAGGGCAGTAAGGTTAAATATTTGGAACGTAAAAAGTAGTTCCAAGAAAAGAGACCAGAAATTTCTTGTATTGCTGCTAGTAATTAAACAGCCCTACAGTGCCTGCTGGAATTATAGAACATAAGCAAAGATTAATGAGGCCTGAAGATGCTGGGTCCCACAGTCTCCAAACAACATGCAAGGTGTCTCACCTCAGCTTTCTCCATATTGCACAGCTACCCATTTTTAAGGCAAGCAAATTGTATGTGTTCCCACTTGGATTCAGAAACACTTTGATAAAACGTATGATGAAGAATGTGGGTGTCATAAAATCATCTTAGACTTTCTTTTCCTGTCTCCCAATCATGATAAGAGGCCTTGTCTTATGCTCTGGACTACAGAATATGAAAAAGTGGACGGTCATTTGTGCTCTGAGTTTTTGTCCTAGTTTGCTTCCTAATCTAGGAGATTATAGATTGGGATTCTATACAAAGTCACATCTACTTGGGTCATCAGTTAAATTAGGAAACACATCACAGCTCCTCATTTCTCTGATAGAGCTAGAATGCTTCTGCTTTGAATTACAGCTAGAATGTGTCTGCTTTAATGTTTCCAATAAATTTGTAAAAGAAACAGAGACTTCAGTTAGAAAGAAGTTTTCTCAAACTGATTCTAGACTCATAGATATTACATCAGCCAAATATGTATTCCAAGGAAACAGAGAATGTTAATTTGGTGAAATTTATATACTTATAGGGTCTTACAAAAACCACATGTGACTACACTGTGACCAAAAGTCTACTGAATTCAAACCATTTAAATGTAAAATTATACACAGATGGTTAGCACTTGACTAACATGGTTTAAAACACTACAGGTTCCAGCCGATGCCAGACAACATTCTATGAACAATTTCGTCTAAGTTCAGTGTGCTTGTGTATCTGCTGCCTGTCAGGAGGACCTTGTGCTCTTGCCATCTGCTATTTTTCATAGGTACTAGGAAACTAGGTCACACATATTTTCTCTCTGTGCTCTCTCTCCTTTGTCTTCTCTGCTGACTCTCCTTTCACCTCTCCCCTCTCCCTATCCTCTCTCCACTCTTCTCCTCTTTTCTTATTCCCTCTCTTCTCTTTCCTCCCTTTGTCCCCTCTTCCTAAAATCAAATAAACATCCAGCTATATGATTGCATGTTTTTTGAAACTTTTAACTCTTGCATGTAATCTACTGATTTAGTGTGCAGTGATACACTTAATGATATACTGTGTACACATTATAGACATTGTGGTATTTTATATCTTATAGCAAGAATATTGCTTTAATCTAAATTACCTCAATTTGAATGGACTGACAGACCAAATTGATTTCTCTATCCCTGCTTTCCTCAGGTCTCATGGTAGGTCTGACAGAATTCCACACCAACTCAACTCCCCATCCTGGTATCCACTTCACTCTGGTCTCCTAAATCCCTGTCATTACTATGAAAGCCTGCCATGAAAACTTCCTGTGACAGAGCTCACAAATGCTAGATTTGAACCTGACAAATAAGGTCGGGGATTTAGCTCAGCAGCCTAAATACCTGCCTGGCAAGTGCAAGGTCATGAGTTTGATCCCCAGTACAAAAAAAAAAAAAAAAAACCTGACAAATACAAGATGAAATGTCACCCAGTCCATGTAAATACATGAATTTCTGTCTGTTTCCCATGATCATGTGGTTCCTGCAGAGGTTAATATGGACACTGTCCTCACCAAGACCAGTGTTCCATTCTGTGCAGGTGGGTGCCCTACTGACTTCAAGGTTGATGCTAATTGCCAGCTTCCCACTGATACCAGGCAGGGACCTGACACAGGTACAGGAAGCTGTGTATATGCTGGGCAACATCACATCCACTCCTGATAGCTGGGCTGAATTGGACCCCAAGTGAGACTCTCTGCATGCTAAGCATGCCTTTTTCACTGGCATGTGTGTGAGCGGACAGAAAGAGTGTGTGCTGAGGTGTGTCAGGAAGTGGCCCCTCTAGAGACTGTATGAGGAGGTTAATATGAAATCTGTTTGGAGAGGGAGAGGCTTAAGAATACTAGAGTTTAAATTTTGCAAAGGTTCTGCCTTTACAAGAATGGTTCTCTGCTTTAAGCATTGAAAAGTTATGATCGAATCCCTTTTATTTGTATGTAGCAGCATATGCTCTCATGCTATTGACTTTTGCTGTAACCCAAGGTGTCTACTTTTGCCATGGGTTTTGAATGAATATTCCCTAATTTTAAAAAAGAATAATATTGTTTTGGAAATACATTATCAAATGTAAAGGAAATATTCTTGAAAGTAATTGTCCTCTCAGTAATGTATTCTTTGAATTACTCTTGGAGGGGGATTCTAATGCTTGTCACTTACAAAATTACAATAATATGTTCAATAAAACATTCCTTTATTATTTGAGCTTGTGAAAATATACAAATAAAACACTTTTGGGCAAGACAGCAGGGGGCCAGGAAGAGAGAAGTCAGGCAACATCTCCCAAGAATCAGCCATACTGGGACTGGGCGGAACCCTCCAAGAAGTCAACTAGCCAGTCCTTCCGGTAAGCCATGCAAACCATGTGGGGTCCAAGAAGAGAAAAATCAGATAGCACCTCCCATAGGCTGAGAATCAAGAACCCCCTCCCTCTTCCACCCCCAACACTGCTGTACTCAACTGGCTGGTTAGGGAGACAGGCTGAGTTGATAGGAACTGAGGCACGAAAATACAACTGAATGCTTATATTGTTTGGTTGACTTTGCAGTCTGGGGCTGGCAGTCTGAGTGTCTATTAGAAGGATAACATTATGCGATACTGACAATATCCTTCTGTCTTGTTTTTGAAATCCAATATTATTCTCAGTTTTTATTTTGTTCTGATTAATTGTTTTGATTTATTCAATGTTCTGTTTTGATTGGTTTTATTCTGTTTTCTTTGGTTTGATTTTGCTATACCTGAAGGAATGGACAACTATTGTGAAGATAACAAGATACACTATGGTAGCTACTGTTTTCCTATTATCCTGCTTCAAAGTTCTGTACCAATTTCACTGCTTCATTTTGATTGGCGTCATTCTGTTTTGTTATGCTAGTTTCATTATCTTTAAAAGAAAAAAGTTACTTTTGTTCTATAGGTCGGCAGCACAGAACCCGCCTACCAAGTCCAAGGTCTTGAATTCAACTCCTGATACCAGAAAAAAAAAAAAAATGTGTGTTCTATATGATAGTCTCAAGAAGATGCTTTAGGAATTTTTTCTTTCCTTTTGGAGAGAAAACAGGAGTGTGTTTCTGTGTGTGTGTGTGTGTGTGTGTGTGTGTGTGTGTGAATTCAGTTTAGTTCAAAATAATTTAATGTGTTTAAATCATATGATGAAGTTTTATAACAGATAATTGAGGGTAATTTTAATCCCTACATTCTTTGTTTCATTCCTTGGATATCATTTAGCATGCCATACATTTTCTCATTTAACTTGTTAAACACGTTTCTTCTATTTTCCTCCTTAGAACTAGACTGTATTTTACATTTAAATGAGTGAAACGTTTCAATTATATTTTAATTGAGTTTAGTTACTCAGAATATGAATAAGACCAGGGAAGATGGACATAAGCTAAGGGCCTCACTTTTTGAGCAGGTTCCTCAGTGGGAAGGAAAGTTTCCAAGCAATGTCACTAATCCTGTGTGTATATTTACTTGTATGTCATACACACTCAGCAATCTGTCAATATATTTTAATAAATTATATAAAGAAATAAGCAATTTAAGAAAATATGAAGTAAAAACTAACTACTTGGTTATTTAAGTGCATCAGCTATTCCAAAGATTGACTCATTAGAGAATTTTTTCTAAGTTTGCCAACATTTTCTGATAAAAACAATTCAAAGTCTGAGTGTAAGAAAGGTTTCTTTCAATATTGGTTTGAGAACGGCCATTACTAGAAAAACTTTGCAGTCTCACTTTTTAAAGAGACATCATTAGATATTCTTATTTAAGATACTTATTTTTTCCAGCAATAAACTTTTTAGGGGCTGGGGATTTAGCTCAGTGGCATAAGCGCCTGCCTTGCAAGCAGGCAGTCGTGAGTTCGATCCCAGGTACCAATAAAAAGGAAAAAGACAAAAAAAAAAAAAGGCATAGCCAAACTTTTCAAAAAATTTGCCAAAGTATGGCTTTTCAGTAGACATCTATCTTAACAAGGATTCGATCATAAACCACTTATAATATTTTTCATTCTGTATTTTGTGTATTTGAAAGAACAAAAAAATTCTTCATATCCTTATATGAATAATAACATTGAGACTATTTTTGTCAGCCTTGTATAGTACAAAAGATTTTTATTAAAATCCTTTTCATACTATAAAGTGTTTTAAGAAGTCAACTATTTACCCACTTATAGATCAATAACTGGTAAACACTTAAATTTCAATGTCTTGCAATTTGATGCAAGTTAAATAAAATTTGATCCAGTACTAATCTGCCTTCCTCCCTCCTGAGTGTAGGCTGTACTCACCTGCACTGTGTAGCTCTGTCACACTGGTCGCGAGAAAAGAGGGACAACCAGCCCAGAAGGCAAACACTAGTAATGAGGAGTTGTTTTTATTTTATATAAGATACAAGTGAACCCCGGGCCTCACAGTCCTTAAATAACCCACTAGAACACTTTGCTCACTTACAAGGATGTCAGATCCTCATAATTAACACAAGTTCTTTCCCATAGTCTACAAATATGAAACTCAACTAATGAAGAAAACATGAATGTGTGATTATTCTTGCTGCAAGTGTCTTCAGATCTGCAGTGTTTTCTACCCAGGACCGGTCCCTCTACTTCTTTACTTTACAGATCTCAAAGGCTTTGTGACAAACACTGTGACCTCTTTTAAATGATGTTACCATTTCCCTTTCAAATAGCCCTGCACATTTTGCTAATTTAAAGCCCTCCAGTACTGTTTGTGTCCCCTAGTTAGGGTTGTGACCTCAGGGTCCTCCCGTGCACTGTGGCCTGTTCACAGGCACATCCCGGAGACAGCCTACAGGTACGATCTGTTAGGGAGCTGGCCCTCTCCTATCATCCCAAGCACTGTTCTTAGATTTAGTCTTGCATTTCAATTATAAGACTATGATATATTTCTTCCATACCAACATTATTATGAGGAATGGGAGGAGTTTCTTTATATTGAAGCTTGTCTAGTAAAAAAAATAGTTCTTAAATATCTTTTAAAATAATATACTTAATTACATTTACAAATAGTCAAAATTCCTTCATTCTCACTTGCTAGGAAAACTCTTTAAATGAACAAAATAAAAATTCGAAATGTGACTTTGAAATTCAAGCCTTTTTCTAGTAATTTTGTTGTTCCTTTTCCATCAAATGGTGTAGAGGTCACATCTGATTGAAAACCCCATTAGAGTGAATATCAGACTCCACAATACAGCAGCAAAGAGATAAAAATGTATAATTCAGCTGACAGCCAAGTTTGGTTATTTGATGCTTGTCGAATCTCAGAAACCTTATCTTTATTTGGAAGACCTACTAAAAGAGCCTTCAATGACTTTCTATCACAACACAAGCATTATTGTGCATTTAATGTGATTTCCTGCTGTCTGGGGAAAAAAATGAAAATGAGTCAAATCAAGATGTGAAATGATGTGAAAGGCATATCAAAAAGTCAATAGCCAGCTTTAAGAGCTGCTTTTATTGTCCAGTTACACTACAAAAGGAAGAGAAAAAACTAAGTACAAGATATAAAACAGACACATCATAGACTTTAAAATGATTACACATTTCAAACAAGGCAGAATAGAATTTCTTAGATTTGGGGGTGGGGAGAAAAATAAATGTATCTAGCTTGAATGTGTTTCACATACACAACAGATTTGTTCTGCTTTACACAGAATGTGAATCAAGACTATGTGATAAATAACTCTTGAATGTATTTCAGGCAAGTATAAGCAAGAATATAAAAAAAATAAAAAATTAGTTTGAGACTATATTGCCAGGCTTCTTGAAAATTATTTTGCACAATACACAATGTATATCAAATCTCACAGCAAAGGGGAAAGGCAGAAATAAAAGTCTTGCACTAATAATCTAGTTTCCTTGCTAAAAGTCTGAAAGTAATGAACCATGATCCTGATTCTTGGAAGCCCCCTATTGTAAGAGTTGTGATCAGCCCAAGTTGTGTGTCATGGTGTCATTAACTGAACCACTTTCATGGTGTGAGTATAATCTGATTTTACCGCAGATGGTTTGTCATGACCATATTGGCCCATGTCTCAAGAATACCAGGACTGGAAGAGTTTCCATACTTGAATAACCGCAATAATGTTTTCTGGAAAGATATATAAAGTTCAAATTAATAAAAATGATGAAGAGTACTTTAATGTGGTATACTTGTTTGTTTTGTGTTGGTACATTGATATTTATGTATCTCACATATTAGATTTATAATACACTAATAAACTAATTTTCTGAAAATTTAAAACAACTTAAGTTCTCCTATGTAATCATCCATATAATCAAATTTTATTTGCTACTTAGTGTGAAACCAAGATAGTGCTAGAAGCTGAAAGACTCAGTGAAGAATGTCTTGTTCCTAATCAAGAGTTTTTATTCTAAAATTAGACACTGACGAGTAATCATATAATTCAGAAAGTGTTCGAATGTGTGTAATAAAAGACCACTAGGGAAATTCTTTTTAATTATTCAGTTTAAAATCTGAGACTTGTCAGTGCAGGTATTCTGGTCAAAGTGGTTCTTAACAGACTTTTTTTAAAGAAATGGAGGAGCAGATGAAAGGAAGCAGAGGGTTCCAGGTGAACAAATTGTTCCCGTGCCCCAAGCTTGACCCCTGGATGTTCAGGCACACAAGAACTATTTCCACATGACTAGAGTATGGATATTGAGAGATGACTATGGCAGAAGTAAGGTATGGTGAGGTTCGAACTGGCCTTAAACTGATGTTGTTACACAGTCTGAACTTCATGTTGAGAGAAAAAACAATCGGCTTGACAACTCTCAATGATAAGCATTGTTGTGTGTGTTACAAAAGGAGAAACTGATATTCAAAGATGTCGGGGTAATTTAGTACATAAGTCAGGAGTCTGGCAGAAAATACATGATGCACTTGATCTAGGTAACTAAGAACAGTCAAAAATAAGGAACCAGTCAAATGAACGGGAGTTCAGCTAGGGGCACACAAAGAAGGTGGACCTCTAAGTAGGAAAACTTATTTTCGCTAGGCATAAAGACCATGAGGAGAGAATAATTATCATAATGCAAAAGCAAATCATGTGTGGAGATATTGACAGTTCTAAAGGAAAACCACCATACCCACTGCGCCCAGCAAGAAGAGCACAAGGGAATTCAGAACCATGATCCCACCATGGGTCACTTGCACCCACCTGGAAGTGCAGGGAATGTTGGGATACTGTCCAGCATGACCCTGGAAGGCAGACAAAGCTGGAGAAATAATCCAATGAGACAATGTGTGACAAGCAGGAAATGAATGCAGAGCTCAAACTTAAGTGTCCCTATTCCTCACATCATTAGGTACAGTGAAAAATATTAAAATAAATTATTATGAACAAGAAGAAGGTATATTTATAGGCTGGTATCCTTTCCATGTAAATTATAAAGTTCATTAATAAGATATTCTGAGTGGAATTATTATTTTTTTTTGTCTTTTTCTTTTTATCGATACCAGGGATCAAACTCATAACTGCACACTTGAAGGAAGGCGTTTATGCCACTGAGCTAAATCCCCAGCCCCTGAAATTATTTTTTTTTAAAGGCACTCCTGTATATTTAAGAACAATGCCACAAAATTTGGGCAGTATTTGTGCTTTTATGTCCTCAGATGTATGCAATGATCTCAGAGCTGTAGGCAATTATTGAAAGGAATAAAAATTGCATTTATATTATATGGAAATAGCTATTAGAGGAAATTGAACTTCATAATAGAATTTCTAAGATAATTAGAACTTGTGGAATTTCAAATTTACTTACTTTACTAGCAAACAATTTAACCATGTGAAATGTCTTCTGGAATGAAGAAACTTTGATTTTTCATTCTTTCTTTTTTCCTTTAAGATATTGAAGTAACATTTTCTAGTTTTAATGCATTATTATATATTATAATAAGTGTTAGATACAATTAAATATTTAATTTTATGTGACTATGGATAAATTTAAGCAAAGTTTAAACTACATACTTTATTTTCAAAGTAGTAATTAATTCAATACAATATATGATAATAAAATTGCACAAGACTCTAGATCATAATCAATTCTTTTAATAATAAAAATGAGTCATTCTCCATGAAGTACCATATACAAAGCTTTTAGAAAGATAACAAAATTGACATACAGAAGAATGCACAGAAGCACTTGGCTCAGTCACCACAGACAGTTACAATATTTTATTCTATGAAGCCATAAACTAAGTAGTTAACATGTTCAGTCCTCCGAAGTTTCCTAAGCCTTGATTTCTTCTTTTAGAAATCGAAAGAGTTAAATTAGATGACCACCGGGCTTCTCTCCATTCCTAAATGCATTTTACCTGTGTAATTAAAACAGCCATGTCTGCAACTAGATACAGTGTACCAACAAAAATTCCTGGATTCCCCCACTTTGATTCTCTTAACAGAGCATTAAACTATAAGTACAAGTCTACTTATGCATGAAATCAGGACATTATTAAAGTTTCACAGAATTGTTGGAAGAATTAAATTTGTAAAATATGTGTGATTAACAGTTATATATAAGAAAATTAATAAATATCATCTTTAAAAATCTGAAATATTTTTCAGTAAATTTTCCGTATCCTATTTATGTAGTGCCTTGCTGAGTTTTATCTCTGTTGTTAGTGGTCCCTCAGAGATCTTGTTTACCGAACAAATTAGATGTGTTTTATGGTTTCCTTATGTCTGATCAGTGAGCGCTATCATGCTCACTAGAGCAGAAAGGAGAAGGGCAATCTAACAGAAACTGCTCACAGCCTCTGGAGCTGCCCCACCCCTCATTCAGACCTGTCACAAAGATGGAAAAAATTAGCTTTGCTAGGCGGCAGTATCATAGCCAGTGAAGTTTATCTGAGGCGTGATTATTGCTAATCAAAATGGAAAAAACTTACAAATTGGAAAAGTTCAAGAAAACTTGTCAGACTCTCCCAGGAGTGGAAATGTGGTTGTATTTGAGGTGAATTATTGAAGACGGAGGCCCACTAAAGGAAGAGAGACAGTTAATATTGAGAAACATTCCCCAGGGAAAAATATTTGGAATTACAATTTTTTCTATGACGTATAGAAGGATCCTCTTCCATGCAAATTTTACTACACAAAAGTTGCGCAAACGCCTGAGTGCTGCTCTGATTGGAGAAAGGGGTGTTCACCTCAGGGGGCCCGAATTCCTGCTGGTGGGCTAAGTGAAAGCAGGACCAGGTGTTCCTCTGTGGTCCTCTGGGACTCCCTCCTCTACTTCTACCCCTGCCCAAAAAGGAACAAAAGCAACAACAACAGAAATACCTCTGGCAACTCTTTAAAAACTGCAGTTAACCTAAGGGTAAGTTCTCTGAAAAGGAAGTGAGTGGAGATGATACTTCTGGAGACTCCCCATCCTGAGACTCCAAACCTAACTCTCCAGGACTAGGCATTAGGCTTGATAGCCCTTTGGGAGGACAATCGTAAGTCACCAATCTCTAAGAAAAATATGAACTCTCAGAGGAAAAGTGACAAAACATCAAACATCATCCAAGCACAAATATTCCAAACAAATCATACCAAGAATCATATAAACAACAAAACCAAATACAAATTCCAAATAGAATAAAAGTGAAAATTAACATAATACTCTCAAACAAAATTTATGATCAAAGACTTATTAGAAGAAAATGAGAACTATGAGATATAGAAACTATTATTTTTATAAGGCACCAAAACAAAAAATTGAATAACAAAAATAGCACAGAGAACACATCAATAAACTGGGAGGAACAGATAGAGAAATTTCCTAGAAAGTAACAAGAAAGATAAAAAAAGTCTGTAAGGACAAGTTAGGACACAGACACATGGGCAGGGAGAAATACAAGTGTCAAATATTTATAGAAGCGATCATTAAAAAAAAGAAATTTAAATAATGAAGAAGAAGCATCTGAAAAATATATCAGAAATTCTCACAATTAAGAAAAATTGAAAGGTAACATCAACAGAGAGATAGAAAGTCTGGCTGTTTACAAATTGCCAGAGGAATGAAATAAGAAGAAAGAAACCTAAACAAAGTAGTGAAAATTTGAGACTTTCAAAATAAAGAAAACTTAAAAATACTTTAAGAAACAAGGAAAAAATAAGAATAAATTTCAGAGTGTGGTTAACAACATGTATTGTAAGAAAAAAATAAATATATTTCAATCACTGAAACAAAATAACAATAGACTCAGAATTTTATGTCTAAATAAACAAGCATTTAAATGAAATATAAAGAATTTAGATGAAAATTAAGATATCCTCATTAATAACAAATTCCAGAGTGCTCACACAGGAAGGGCACCGTCATCTTAAAATATTTTAGCAAAAAAAAAATTCAAAAAGCATGTTAGAAACACAGAAAAGTAAATGACACAAAAAAATGAAACTGGTTCTTCCTCTGGATCCCCAGTTTACGACAGCTCCCTCAGACCCTCAGCATTCAATCATTCCCAGACTTTACGCAGAATTCTGCTAATATTTCTCAGTGGCATGCAATGGGAGCCAACTCAGGAGAGGCATACTCAGAAAATTTAGTGACAAGTGTCTGTTACAAGTGTTAAGTGCAGCAGCAATACACTTAACACATAAATTCCATCTTACATGTTTTGCAGCAAATACAATCAGTGAAGTATATTTGTAGCTGAGTGATGGACACATAGCAGCTATTTAAAAGTATAGAATTTTTTCTTCCTGTATGTTTTTCAGTGACATAAGCTTAAGCAAAAAAGAGGCTGAAGTCAAAAGAGCTACTGAATCAGCCCAGCTTCTGTAAATTTGTAAATGTATTGTGTTAATTTTTATCACAAATAATAGTGAAATACCTCTCCTGACTCTAAACTGAAGCTCTGCTCCAACATCACTGTAGGCTTTCTCCCTCCTCTCTGATATCAGGCACAAAAGTTCGAACACCTAAAACTTTCCAGGTCATTTAGCATCTGATTTCAAAGTATATATCCTAAAACCTGAAAGAAGCACTTCTGCTTCTGCTGCTTCTGCTTCTGCTTCTTTTAATATAATTTAGCTTTTTTTGGTGTTGGTACTGGGGATCGAGCTCGTGACCATGTGCGTGCCAGGCAGACACTTACGCCACTGAGCTAAATCCCTAGCAGAAGATGCACTTCTAGGATTCAAAAAAAACTCTTCACTAAACGTGAAAAGCATTCATTTGTATATACATATAAATCCTGCATATGTATGAAAAAATACATTCATATGCATATGCACATTTATACTCTATTTATATTGATATGATAACGTGATAATCACAGACACTTACTGAATAATTAAGAATTTAAAATTAATTTTGTTTTAACTATTGTGGTGGAAAACATCTAGTTTCTACTTTTCTTGGTCAATATTTTTTTGTTCATTTAAACAAAACATTGTTTTGTCCAAAAAGTATTCCTACTAATTGTTTGGAGATAAATATGTTTCACCTTTAAAAGAGTATATGTATGTGTTTTGATTTTGAATTAATTTTAAAATTACATTTACATTTTAAAATTATCATGTTTTCCAACAAGAGCACAGAAGTTAATGATAAGAAATCATGAAATAAATATGAGATAATAGAAAAATGCAAATCATTGTAAAATGTCTTACACTGTTTGAAGAATGGTAATAAAAAATTCAAAAAGTGTATAAAAATGTGACTGACACTGTTCTCCAACTTCCTTGTTTTACACTTCTAGAAATCCACCCAAAATAAAGGGTACACATTCTTTCTAAACATTATTATAATCTAAGGAACTCAAATATATTCCAAGTAATAAGTTATACCGAAACAAATTTTACAAGGCTGAATTTGACTTGAGTTTGACTTATGATAATAAGGACAGAGAAGAAAATATCTGGATTGAAATGAAATGAAATAAATTAAAAATGTAGCTTTAAAAAGTAACCCAAGAAGAAAAAGAAGATCTGGAGTATTGTGACTTTAAAAGAATGTGGATTTATAATCAAAAATCTCCACCAAAAATGCCAGTACTTGCAATGTTTTACTGGTAAATGTTAACAAACACTGAAGGAAGAATTAATACCAATATCTCAGAAATGCTGCCAGACTTGTGAAAGTAAGAAAATATTTTGCAGTACGTTTAACAAAGCTAGTATAGTATTGACACAAACATTTGATAATGATATTATAATGAAGTAAAATATAATGAAGTAAAATTCTTGAGGTTGATGCAAAAAAATTTTACATTGAGAAGTTTAGCAATATACAACATATATGATACATAATGAGTTTGTTCTATAAAAGGAAAGTTGTTTTAGAATTAAAAATAAACAAATATAACTTACCACATTATCTGAATGCAAGTGAAAAAATATATAATCTTAAGACTCATAACATCCTGTCTTTATTTATGGTCTGTAAAATGCTATAGAAAATTAGTAAATTCTCTTAGCTGGAGAATTCCCTGCAAGGATCCTCTTGTCACTAAAAATCTATAAGCAATATTCTGGTTATTGTGTAATACTCAATGCCTTTCCCTTGCATTTAAGAACAAAACAAAGACAATTACTAGTATCACATCTAGTCAAGATGATATTGGAGAACTTTTCTGTGCATTTAGCCTAGAGAAGAAAATAAAACTAAGCAGATTCAAAAGAACAGAAATTAACTTTATATATGAAAACTTGATCATGAAAATTGTTTTTAAACTAACTAAAATTTGTATTATTATAATGAATAAATGTATCACGTTAACTGAATTCCACATTAGTGGATGTAAACAAACCGAAATTTTGTGTACTACAGAGCAAGAACATTTAAAACAATTTTAAATACCATTTAAAATTCCATGTTATTATATGATATCTATGTCTAAATATAGTACAAGATGTCAATTGATGAATAAACACAAATATACTTAAGGAAAAGATCCAAATAAATAGAAGATGCAGAAAAAGTGAAAAATGCTACACGTTCCTGGTGAGATTTTAAATTTGTACAGTTTCTCAGGAAAACAGACTGGCAATCACCAGTAACACTCATACACACATCATCTATAATGTGGCCAGGGATACAGCTCATCAGGATATGATGTGTGTACTTTGAAGTATGCAACATAGAGAAATGTTTATTTTTATGACAAATGTGATATATATATATATACATATATATATATATATATAGTTTGTTCATAGTAGTATACTTTAATAGCCCAAATCTGAAACAACACAAATAGTCATTAAATGTGGAATAGCTAATAAGTTGTGGTATCCAGTGATATATAAATAAATCTAATACATAATCATTTTCCTCCTGAGTGTAAAGTTGACTTTATAATTTAAAGAATCAATCGTTGATTTAGTAAATGTAGGAGTTACGTACCAACAACAAAGAATAAAACTTCTGATGCATACAACAGCATGAATGACTCTCGCAGATACGTTAAGCAAAAGAGTTCAGAATACTCTCACTGTGGAGAAAAAAACATTTTAACAGGAAGAAGAATTATGCCACTCTGGTAGCCCTGGAAATGCTCCCTGCATTGCTTTTCCAGATGTTACATGAGTAAATACCTATGGAAAAATCATCATTTTATTCTTAAAATTTAAGCACTTTCATGTTTCAAAATTATATTTCCAATTTTTAAAAAACCAGAAGACAGGATGGTAGACATAAGCAATTTTTCCATTTGAGTAGACTGTTTCACACTGCTTAACCTCATCGAATGTTCATCTGATATTGCTAATAATACTTTATATATATATATTCCTTCTATTCTTGACTATTGGCTGCATGAGGAAAAAGTCTCAGGTCCTGAGATGCTTTGTCCTCATATCCTCATATCCATATTCTATTTTATGAACAAACATAAATACACAAACACAGAAGGTGAGTGTGAGGAATAAACTTTACAACACAACACATGAATTCAGAAGAAATATTTTGTTTCCCTTTCCACCAATGCAGGTTAACTTTGTACTTAAGATGCAGGATTTATACAAAATCATTCCTCTCATTCTATAGCAAAAGCCCCTCTGTGACATACACTGCATTTTGTATTTTTTTCTCCATAGTGTAGATTCCTTTGCAGTATGATTCAAAGGATACAAGAAAACTACTGTGATCAAATAACACATTTTTGAACAATGTTGAGCTTCTATTAAAGGTGAGCAATATAATACCTGAGATTAACATTTGATTTTTCACTTTATTTTGAAATAAACATGATTAAAACAATAGATAAAATGTATAATGTAAAATATTTTCAAAGAGTGTAAGAACGATGGAAATCTGATTCAGCTGGCCAATGGAACAGTTTGAAATGAATTTGTGGGGGACCACTGCTCTCAAGCCAGTGCCAGGCGTGTATCTGTTGCTATGACATTACTACCAGGCGAGGTAGCATCAATCATGTCTTATTTGCTTATATCCGAGACTAATAAATGCTGCATCTAAGAGTTAAACAATTAACATTAAAAGCAGTTGAAACAGAGGAGTAAGAAAGGCTCTGCATTTGCCAATCAGAAGCAAAAGGCATAATTCCAACATGATCCTTCAATCATAATCATTGAAACAGAAACAAAATTACCAGCATTGATTTGTGATTAAACTGCTGCTCACATGAGCAATGATATGAAATATATTTCTTGGATGAGTAGCAATAAGCATATATTCATTTTATGATATGAAACTGTTTTCCTCGAGAGTGACTGGAGAGGACAGGTAATCAAATGTAAACTTCAATGGCTGATGCAGGATTTGAGAGTCTTAGAATTATGTTACAGAAGAATGGATATTTCCCAAGGCTTTATCCACATGAAAACATCGCACTGTGTTATTAGGTCACATTTTAAAAGTATTCAATGACCCGCTCCTTTAATAAATAATCAATTAAAAAGGAGAATATGAAAGATATTTACAAGGAGTTTATAACAATCAGAATAACTTGCCTAAATTATCCATATAATTCCTCTCTAGTTTATATTGACTAAATTATGTGTGTGTTCAAGTCAAAGACAATGCATAAAAGTAGTTTATCTGTTTTGACATCTCTATATTCTTCCTTCTATTAAAATCTCTTATGTGTAAATATTTTATTTATTTTGAAAACAAACTTACCTAAAAATAGGCTGGAAATATTGCCACTATCCAATATTGCTAATATCCAATAATGACAATGGTAATGTATTTCCACAAGACAACGCTAAGTACTAGATTCTTTAAAATAAATTTTTACACTGACAAGCATATCTGTGCTTTTTCACTTGCCATGTTGAGAATATCCTACCTATGGGAGAATCTGTGGAGATTCAATGGAGCAAATATCTTCAGAGCATTTTCAAAGGGTATAGCCTCTCTAGCCAGCTAAATTCAAAGGCGGAAGGACTAGGAACCTTCTCAGCAGATGGGATGGCATAATGTGGCTGGGTTTGGGGACTTGCATGAATATGAATTACAAATAGAACAGATAACATGGTGTTCAAAAGCTGTTAGGAATGTTGAATGTCAAAGTCATTTAGCTGACATTTGGAGGGACATAATTACCTTAAGAACATGGAAATGGGTTGGTCTAAATTGCATGGGCAGAGAATCACAAGACACACAATGGCATTGCTTTGGCAATAACTGTGACAAGTGGGCATGGCCAAGTAAGCCAAGAATGGCACACATTAATGCAGTGACATTTTTTCAATGTGTGTTGCCCTTTTAGAAATATGCATATGAAGCCTAAATAACCTCTGACCCATTATAAAATAACAGGAGAGAAATGTTTTCTAAAAACCATACCATAAGTCCTATCATTGGCAGGCTAAAGAAAAGAGAGTTCATTCACATTTCATGCATAGAGCTCTATATTTCAAACATGTAAACTGCATTCGACAATTTTAGACCACAAAATTTCATTATTTATAGCTTTGTTTGTAATTTATTAAATGATTCCTGGAATACTTGCTTTGAAAATGATAATACCACCTGATACTAGCACATGATAATTTTGACTGAAGCTCCTATATTTGCATAAATTATTAACTAAAATTATGTATGCAATTGTAAATAAGTAGTTCCCACTAGTTTCTCATTTTTTAAAGTGTATAAATATGTTCTGAATATGAGACATCATGAGATACTTAGGAAGTGAACTAGACAAGTATACTGCAAGTATACTAGATAGTACAAAATGCACTACTCACAATACTAGGTCAAATTATACTTCCCTGAAAAAGATAACTTACAGTACATGGCAGAGACCTAAAAACAGCATATTTTACTCTCTAATTTTTGTCTTTGATGTTAGGCCTTTGCTACCAAGGATAATATTGAAAGACACAGCAAGAAAGTAATGCTTCATTAAGATTT
Organism: Cavia porcellus; assembly: GCF_034190915.1. Classification (NCBI taxonomy): domain Eukaryota; kingdom Metazoa; phylum Chordata; class Mammalia; order Rodentia; family Caviidae; genus Cavia; species Cavia porcellus. Next base: position 87,805,977 of record NW_026947484.1, read on the forward strand.
CATCAGATAATCGCATATCATTTCTGAAATATTGATTATAATTCAACACTAGTGATTCAATAAACACTTTAATATCTACACACTAAAAGGAAATTTTCAAACCCTAATTAATATTTTATTTTCAAAAGTGAATGACATACTTGATTTCTTTGCTAGATCAATATCACAGGCTGTAAACACCTGAATCCACAGCAGGCAGACTTCAATTTCCAGTTCTCTTTACTTTACTCTGATGCCTGCCCTGATGAACCCAGGACTCAGTCGCCATCATTTTCTCCTATTTTTGGTAGCACCTGTGGCCTACTCCATGGCATTTAACACATTTTCTCCTGTACTATTTGCTCTTCTCCATATGCATCAATCATTCCTTCTTAGTGGAAATATATAATGTATGAAAACATGAATACATTCAGGATGTGATAGGTACAGATAGGATTCATTGAGACATTAAAATGCCACTGATTGCTGCTTGGAAATGAAAACACCAAGATTCAATTTCCTCTTCATGTTAGGACTAGGCTGAAATCTGGAACAGGAAGAAATCACATGCACTCCATTCTATAAAGGAGATCACAGGCTGTGGCAAAGCCTGAGATGTAAAAGATGCAAGGATAATTAGAAAGGACAGGTGCTGCCAGAAACAAATAACAGAAATGACTGCAATGGAAAAATATCATTTTAGACAGTAATATGAAAGATCAAAAAATTTTCTGCTCATGAAAAGAATAAAACAACTCATCAAAGGGATACTTATTCACTAATGAGAAAATAGTCCAAGGTCAAGTTTCAAGATTCTCTTAAGATAATGCAAAGAAAAATTGAGATAACATTTGAAAAAACAATGAAAATAAAACCAGATTCAGGTTATCTCTAATTGAATCTGAGTTGAACAAAATACTGATATCAGTTTGAGATAGTTCTAAGGTGTTCTGACCTAAAAAACTAGATTAATTGTGAGATATAATTGTTAGAATCAAAAATAGTTCATTCAGTGAATGAGTGTTCAGAATATACTCTGAGTCTCAAAATATTCATGTGACTGACAGAGAAATATCAGGAAGAGACAGGCCTGTCCTCATATCAATGATGGTATTTTACTTTCAACAAACAAAGGAGAAGTGTGTTTGTCGGTGTAAATTTAAAATTCCAAGTGATTATAGTTACATTTGCCTCATAATAATAGTCATGATATTGCAGAAAAGTTAGAAATCAAGTGTTAAAAACTGTAAAATTATCACTTTAATAGTTAAGATTTCATTTCAATCCAAATAATTTTGAAATATGAAATCTGATTGTATATAAAATTTACATGACATTTTATGTAATTCAATGCTTTAGTTTTTGTCTCATAAATTTTTTTTGTCTTTTTTCCTTTTTATCGGTACCAGGGATCGATGTCTCATAAATCTTGATAAACATGATTGTTTATGTTTTCACCTGTGCTCATGACACCATTTTAAAACTTCAGGAAACAAAGGATTAGACACACGAGGTCACTTGTCCTCAAGGAAATTATATTGGCTCATAGGACTTTTCCACAGTTGATTCATTAATTCACTGCTCTTTATGACAAACTAATGACTTATCATGAGCATAAAGAAGTGAGACGAAAGTCTTATGTATCATCAAACACTCATTTTTGCCCAATGATAGTATCCTGGAAATAAGTAATAGGGATGAACAATTTGATATGTTGCTATGTTCTGCAGAATTATTCTAAAGAAGAATTTTATAAATATTCACATGCTCACCTGCTGTGTAAGACTGTTCACATCATTACTCACTCATCAAAAATAATAAGGTATATGAAAATATTTGGTAGAATAATGAAATTATGACTTGTGTTCAGGAAAGATAGCAAAGAACTGAGGCTAGAATTATCCTAATTGTTCATACAACTGTATAAGAAGTCTTAGATATTGTACATCAGACTGCCCAAATTTCTCATCAAATTCAGACAAGCACACTTGGATGCCAAATAATCACAACTGGAAATTCAAGAATTACTGTTATTTAAAAATATGTGAACTCTTAATTTTCACTTTTCACAGAGTTTTGTCTTAGATCCCCAACCACAAATTCAGATATGTATTTTTATAAAAATTTTATTCACAGTAGGCCAAAATATTTCTCTTTACCATACAGCTCGTTAGGCGTCAAAAGAACAATTATCACTAAACAGATTCTAATCCTTCATTTCCTTAACAATGTACTTGCTTTTTTTTTCCTTTTGTTATTTTTTTGTCATTGCACCCAACAGTGCATCACTTCCTGCCTTAAACTGTATGAAACAAATTTGCTTTTCAGTTCTAACAATAATAGTTTTACCATATACCTCTTAAATAACATGTAATTTTTATATCTCACAGTTATTCTCTACCATTATTCTCCAGAAGTTAACTGCTGTGAATACATGATTAATAAGCTAATATGAATGAGAAGTGTCATTTTTGTGGGTGGCAAGTTCACTGTAAAACCAATATTTTGTTTCTCCAACTGTTTGCACTTATTGCGAGGTGCATCTTTCTTCGCGATGACTCGTAGGTCCTGTAATTATTCATGGTTTGAGTGCATGCACATCTGACTGTAGCATGAAAAACTTAATTAGAGGCATGATGCTGTTGAATTTATGAGAACATATTTTCAAAGTTCAAGCTGGTGTCAAAAAGTTGCAAAGATAAGACAATATTGCCTTGTCTGGCTTGCAGACCACGGGTTGCTTGGACAAATCATGAGTACACGACTGACGTCATTTGGCTCAATGAACAATGCAAAGTTGTTAAACCTCCATGAGAACTGCATCTATGGAATTCACTTAGTTTCTTCTTTTTGTAACGTTTCCTTGGAACGTTCTTCCATTTTAACAAGGAGAATAGCTTTATTATTCTTACATTGGAATTTCTCTCTTGATTGATGTAATTAATTCCTTTCGTGTCTTTTACATCTCAATGTCCTCATCTGCAAATGGTTCAGCTGAATCAAATGATCTCTGAGAATTAATTTCTGTATAATATACTGTGATTTGTAGCTACCAAATAATGTTTTCATTGCAGATCACCTTAATGATCTGAATATGACTTCGTTTATTTACCTACATTTATCCATATGTAATTTATTTAAATCAAAAACTATGAATTTCCTTATGGAAAATAATAAGAGTAATAGATTTTACCTTCATAGAATTGTGAAAAAATCAAATCAAATATTTGTAAGCAGTTTTATAGTACCTAGAATATAGTGGCTACTCATTAAATGTCATAGTAATTACCCACACATGTCTTCTTGGCATTGATGACAATGTTTCTAGTAAAATACTAATATCAGTAAAGATAATATGTGCTGTATCTTTTTAAAATTAAGATCATAATCTCATTTTTAGTTCAATTTCATTCATGTGCCAAAATTTCTCACTTTCACAATTTCAAGCAGCATTTAACAATGCCTTATTTTCATATCTAAATATTTATAGGACGAAGACTATTAGAATATCATAAGCATACTGTAACTGTTTTATTTTGAGTAAGTAAATTTGATATTATGATTTTACAAGTGCTAAAATAGTTACAGCTAAATTAAATTTAAGTGGCTTTCCCCTGGTTAGATTTTCAATTAGTATTATTAGCAAGCAACATCCACAGAGAAAAAGTCTATAAAATACTGAATTATATCTGTAAACAATTTTTAATAAAGAACGAGTAGACAGCCAAATCAATCCACAAGTGACACTGTGGATAAAAATAGTAAAAAACACAGTTTAAAATTGTCATGCAAACAAAAATTGGGAAAAAATTGAAGAAGTAAAATATATACATGAGAAAAACTCAGACACCAAACCCAGGAAGAGATTTAATGGAAAATATTACTCTATTAGCTGCAAACTTTCTAAAGATTTCAAGTTTTGACTTACTTTAAACTTAATAACTGATAAGGCTGCCAATAAAACACACACACACACACACACACATCTCTTAGCTTTTATTTTACTTAAATATTGGAATATAGAAAAGTGATGGTTCCATACTTTTTTCCTATGCTGGGAAGAAGACACTTCAAAAACTGGATGGAGTTCTATAAATCTTGATTTAAATGTAACACTGGCCATGGGGAGAATGTTGAATGGATATTATTAGAATAGGCATATATCTGGAAATGGAATATCTTAAAAGCTATAAATGTGCATATGTATGCATGTAAATACATAGGATATGATCATAGAATAATCATGGAGAAGAAATAATAGAGAAATGGAGTAGGGACAGGTAAGAGCCACTGCACCATGGTAATTTATGTGGGTCTTATCATTTGCCATTCTATGCATGACACAGTGCAGCAAAGTGAGCAAGCAGCTAGGTCTGCTTATGTGGTAGATCATTACACACTGTGCCTAGAAGGAGATAAATATTCCTGGATTGCCTGTAGAGGATGGGTTCAGCATTGATTGCATTACTATCTGAGAAACCCATATTTTTAAAGAATGCCTTGAGGATATTGTTGAGAATATGTAAAATAAATTTATATCCCAATATAATTTATATCCCAATATATCCCCGTCAGAAAAATGTTTTGTATTTCTTTGTTTTATTTTGGGAATATTTGGATTTTTGTCTTTTTTTGTTTTGGTTTTGGTTTTATTTATGTGTTTGTTTATTTTTGAGACAGCTCACCATGTAGCCTAGGGTGGCCTTAAATTGTGACAGTCTTCCTTTCTCAGCCTCTCGAATTCAAGTGCTGTAACTACAGCTGTGAAAGACCATGCCCAGTAGAAATTTCTTTACTACTATTAGCAAAAAATCATTCAGTATCCATCAGAAGAATAATTTGAATAGGCAATAAAAAGTCTAAGGGATCGTCTCTCTTTTTTTACTTCTATTGTCTTGAAACTCAGAATTTTTGCCCCTCATGCACTTCTCTTTTATAAATTAATATTGTGTATTATTTGCTAATCATTTGTTCTCACTGAGAATAGGGAGCACATTTCATTCAAATGCAGTTCTCTAGGTTCAGGGCAACGAAATGAAAATGACTGGCAAGAAATTCTAGTGGAAAATCCAGAGGGCAGGAAAATAAAAGTGCTGTCAAACAAATAAGCAGCACATGGCAGAATTAATTTCAGTATAAACAAATTTTTAAAGAAAATTGAGACAGTTGACATGATTAAGAAAGCTGCTATTTCTAACAGACATTGGGATTCGATCCCAACTAGCTCAGGATAACTGCTCAGCTCTGGAATAAGAGCCTCTAAGCAAGAGAGAGAAATAAAGGGTAATGAAAGGGAAAGAAAGGGCAAAGAACAAAAGCCTCAAAGAAAACAAGCACCTAACATCTGATTTTAAAAAATGTATTAGGAGGAGGTTAAAAGAATAACCGCAGCTCAATGAACAAATGGGGGGAGTGGAGCTGCTATACCCGGTGCGGGAGCAAGCGGAAGTGTCCTGTTGTCTGTAGGAGTTGATGTCACGTGTGAGGGAAGCCATCAGAAAACCTTAAACAAAGGAGAGTGTGACCCATGTCTTGACTTTAAAATGTCACATGCCTCAGCATACATCAAGTATACATACAAATTCCCTGGGATTGATATAATCATTGACAAGAAATATAATAAAAAATCAAATAAGCAAAATAAAATGTCATATCACTCCATAAAGCTGTCAACCATTTAGAAGTCTGTCCTTGACATATATGAACAATACACAGTCTTAGTTTTCACCATTTTGAGCTCCTATTCTGATCCCTTTGCTTTCTATTCTAGATTGATTATTTCAATATTTGTTTATGTGTATATTCTCACAAGCTGATTCAAATCTTACCAAAGAAGATAAGGCTATAAATTTTAAAATGTAATGAATTATAACTCCTGGATAGTTTTGAGCAACAATAATTTCTTTTGTTTTTTTTTTCCTTTGGTTGTTGTTGTTTGTTTGTTTGTTTGTTTTGGCATTTTGAAATAGGATCTCACTGTGTATTCCAGGCTAGTCTTGAACTCACTAAGTAGGCCAGGCTGACCTCTAAACTATAGCAACATACTGTCTCAGGCTCTGGAGGACTGGGGTTATAAGTATTTGCCTCCATGACTCCAGAAGCATTGATTTCAAAGGCATGAATTTTGGACCAAGTCTGGAATTCTATCTCTTATATATAACTTATTAAAGTTATTCTCTATTTTCTCTTGTGCCAATCAAACAGAATTTACTCAGTTGGCTTTGGCTTTCAAAAGTGCACCATTTTGAGGCTATTCCTACCATCTTTCTGTTCTTCATCATATTTTTGTATGTAATGAACACTACCATCATGGAGATTGGTGCACACGCATGTCACATCATAATGCTTTGAGGTCCCCTCCCCTGTCTTCTCCCCTCTATTTTCATCATCTCCCAATTCACTTTCTGTCACCCCGAAGTCTTCCTCCCAGTTTCTTGTCCTCTATCTTTTATTTTGCTCTTTGAATTTTGTATACTTGAGGTTTCTCACATAAGAGAAAAGATGTAATATATGACCTTCTGTGTCTGATTACTTTCACTTAGTATTATGATCTCAAGAGGCACCCAATTCCTAAAAATTACTTAATCCTTCTATAGGGCAAATGTTCCCAAAGCCTTGCTCACTCACATGAGAGAGAAAATAAAAACAAATAAAAATATCACTTCAATAGTATCACATTATAATTTCTCCCTTAGAGTATTACATTATTCTAAGAATCACCTGAAAATTCTAGTAATAAGTCAATTGCAACTCACACATAGTGCTTTCTGAATTTTCTTAGTGTGAATTTCATTTTTAAAAATGTTATTAAACTATAAAAATGAAACAGACAACTTTTTGAACTAAGGAAGAGAGACACAAAAGTGTTGACAGGTGAGGAAATGAAGTTGATAACTTCTCCATTTCTACTGGCAGTGTCTGATATCAGGAAAAGTAAATGTCTGTGGTTCTTTGTCTTTGTTTCATTTTGGAGTGTGAGAGGCTGGCTGGAAATGGGCTGACCGCAATATCCCATTACATGTCAAGTATTTTTTATAACAATTATATAAAACCTAGGAAGATGTTTGAAATATGCATTGACCCAGTGGAGAGATATAAAGAGCAGGGTCTTGAAAGTCCCCAAGCACAGCTGGCTGTAGCTCTGCAGCTGGGTCATATGGAGGCAGGAACAGACCTGAGACAGAACCTTAGCAGCTGTTCGCCAAATGATAGCAAGGTGTTTCGGTGTTTTAGCAATTCTGCTGGAGAGTAGCATTTGTTATTTCCCCTATATGTTACCACGCAAATAGCATTTGGTGACCTGTGGAAGTCAAATAAATGTTCCTTCTCTCAATAATATGAATGGAAAAGATAAAAGGAAATTATCTGTTACAAATGATATATTTTAAATTCAATGTGTTCTGTCTTAAGCAGTTTGCGTTAAATGTCACTTCTTCACAAAGACCTTCCTGACCTCATTAAAAATAAAATAAGTTTCCCAACCTTCCCATTAGCTTCTTTCTCATTCTTGTGTCTTTTTTCTTCAAATCACTTAGCACAACTTGAAATATTTGATTCTTATTTCTTGTATTGGAGATTGAAACCAGGACTTTCACAATTCAGGGGTTTTTTTTGTTTGTTTGTTTGGTTTTTTTTTGGTTTTTTTTGGTTTTTTTTTTGAGACATGGTCACATGGTCTTGCTAAATCTATAAATTGTCCAGGCTAGGCTCAGACTTGCAAGTCTTCTGCCTCAGCCCCCAGTGTTAGGATTACAGATGTGTGCCACCAACCACTTGTAATATTATATCAGATTTTTATACTTCTGGGTGAGTGTATCCTTGTTCTTTAACCAGAATGCAAGTTTTAGAGACCAGAAACAGTCTTACATCATATATATTTACATTCCCTTTGTGTTCACAATGGTTGGCTCTTAGACAATTAATAATTTGCTAGATAAAACAACTAACATATTTCCCTATCCAAAATTAATACCATGATCTATATTTCCATTTCATTTACCATTCACTACTTTTTTATTCTATTAATGGTGTGTGTCACTCATTAATTGTTTGATCTCCTTGATAATGGGGAGGACACATTTCGTTTGTCCTTGCAAGATATTCTACCAGATCCTGCCAGGCCCACAGATGGAAGTATTAAAAATTAGCTGAAAGGGTTCTGGCAGACACAGAAAGCTGTTACTATTGCTTCTCTACAACAAAAACAGGATTATTTGTTCAGACTTTGAGATGCTTAACCACTCAAAGGCTGCATTTCAATCTCAAAACATTGGGTTTATTCCAGGATCATATGAGTTACAATGAATAAATGAAGAATGGAATGCAAACTATTTTTTTCTGAAAGCATGATCTTACTCTAAAAGTCATATGAAAAATCTAGCAGCAAGTCACTAAAGAATCAAGCATTTCCAAGTTTGCCTAATTATGTATCCCAAATATATCCAGTTTAAGAAAAAGTAAAATAATCTAATTCTCCTGTGGCTCCCCACTTCTGTGTAATTGTGTAACCAATTAGTCCATGAGTCTGAGAACCATATAGGTAAACAGTTTACATATTTTCCAGTTCAAGTAAACAGAAAAGAAACTTGACTTTCTCCTTTAAAGTGTTAGATCCTGGACAGACAAGAGTTCACTCTTTTGTTTTGTTTCTAACAGCTGGACACAATATATGTCCATGCAAACATAACAGACTGAAGAGAGTTCTACCCAGAAATGAAAGCTGGCAGATAAAGATTCCCCCACACCGAGATGGTGACCTGCTCTTCTCACATGCAAACTTGAACCAAGCAGTGAAAGTTGACTCTTTGCAGTTCAATTGAGAAGCAATGAGTTTATAGGTTTTACTCATATCAAATTGTCCGCTTTCTTGAGAATAATGTGGAAGGTTAATAAGCAAAGTCCTTTTCTTCTATTAAAAAATATATGGTTCTTCAGAATACATGACACACTTGAGATTATATTTGTACTCGGAAAAAGTACTTCTAAAGTTCTCTTAGGTTTACCGGATTTAGCAATAAAAACGCAAGACTCTTGAATACACTTTGGTACCAATAAAAAATGAAAAAAAAATGTTTAGTACATTGTTCGTGCAACATACTTATACTTAAAGTTAGTTGTTATTTATCTGAAATACAAACTTATCTCTGCATCTTATCTAGCAACATTATCCTAACTTATTTCAATTTTATAGCCAAGTCCATTTTATTAATCATTTAATTTGTCTTACCCCCTAGAAAATGAGAGTGAGTATATATATATATATATATATATATATCTGCATCATTTCTTGCCTTATATTTTTATTGTAGTTAAACACACATACAAGTTTTACTATCTTAACCATATTCAGGTGTATAGTTAAATAGAATTCAGTTTGATTTTCATTTTATATAATCACCACTATCCCTTTCCAGAACCATTTTTATTTTGCAAAACAGAAACTCCACAACCATCGTAGAATAATTCTGTCTCCTTCCTTCTCCAGCCTCTGGAAAAGGCCACTCTGTTTTTTTCACTGATTCTTACTACTTTCAGCATAGGTCAAGATCCATGATATGCGCCTGAATTCATGGATAGTACAGAACTGTAGGGTGTATATACTGCTTTTGCCTATGCATGCATAACCATGACAAATTTAACATATCAATTAGGTATGGCAAGAGACTAAAAACAACAATAAAAAATAATGACTATAATAATAAATTATAAAAGTTATTTAAAGCCATTGAAATTTGATTTTCAGAAATGACCAGAGGCAGCCTATACTCACAAGTTGCTCAAGCATATTTATCCAGAAAAACAGATATGTGGCTTTGTAAGGAGCTAAGAGTAAGGTAGAAATTGCAAAACTGCATCTGAAGAGTACTGACAATCAGAAGAAATTCTGGAATATTGGCATTTCAATGATAAATTAACTGAAACAGTACATTCCAGCACATGAAGAACTGCTGCTCAGTGAAAGAGGGAGAATTTCCCTTTCATGCAGCAATAAAAGGAAAATCTCAGCATAACTTGCGAGCACTGACACATGAGCAGAAAGATGGCCCAAGTACAACCAAATGGACCAAGATGAGACCCATCACCCCCCATCTCTTCTCTCCAGATTTAGACAGCGTCAGATTGGGAAGACACCCTCAAAGCTGCCCACCACCGCTCCATCCTCTGTAGAACAAACAGATGTATCTGAGCAGAATTGGTGTAGGAAGTCATATTTTCTACCTGTGCTCAGAAAAATCCCCACATTTTCTATGACTGAGATGTGAAGACCCTCATCACCTATGTAGGAGAAATCAAACTTTGCCCTGGGAGAATCCTGGCAGGGCAGAAGGATAGTGTGACACAGCACAGGCTGAAACACAAGGGCAGGAAAGGGTTCATTAACATGGGCCTTTGAGGTTGGAGAGTGTCTGAGTCTGGGGTGGTGATCACAGAGATCAGCAGGAGGCTGAGCTCCTCCAGTCCCAACACAAATGCCAATCTGTGAGAACCCATCCTTCTCAAGTGTGCTCAGAGGCATTGAGAGTAAATGCAGCAGGGCACAGACACCTCAGAAAGTGGGATCTAGAAGTTTACTAAGTTTGACCCACAGTCTGGACTCACAAACAGAATAGGCAAGTGAGAGATTTTGTGGAAAGTCTAGATTTTCTGACCCCCTCAATCCCAGGCATGGAAGAAATTATTTGGAAAATGTGAGCCAATTCTGCCAGTGAGTTTAACCAAAGTGCTCATCTGTTTTGATTTGGACCTGGAATGTCTCCCCACCAAAAAAATCCAAGCAGTCAGAGGCAGGGCTTGTGGATGGCAATCCGATTATGGGATTAACTTGACTGGTTTAGGAAATGGGGCCTAGTGAGAGGAGGGTTATCTCCCTTCCTGGCTCCTCCTTTGCTTTCCCTTACCACCATGACATGAGTTTTCTACCACCCTGTCCCTTTGGGTAAACCAGTCAAACATGGGAACCTTCTGAACTCTTAGTCAAAATAAACCTCTTCTTCACATTGCAGGTGTCATATATGTTGTCCCAGGGACAAGAGAATGACCAAGTTATCATCCATGAATGGACACCTCCTGCCTGCTTTTTTATTGTGTCTCCTGCTTGGACAGAGGCAGAGGAGCTCTGAGCTAAAGTATAACAAGATTTTCACACACATCTAGACTCCAGTGTAAAAACCACTGCAAAGAGAAATATTAGATCTGCCTTTGGAGGAATTTGGGGGTGAGAGTGTTTGTTTGCTTGTTTGTTTTCTTTTGCTTTATGAGTGCTAGGGATTTGTACATTTTCATAAAACCACTTACAAGTGTTAGTTATTGCTCTTGCTTCTGTCTTCTTCCCGTGGTATATTATACTCCAGACCAAGAATTTTTTTTTTTTTTAAGATCCACAGAATTTGTGTTTCAGTTAGGTCCTTATCTTCTCTCACTTTCTATTTGTATATTTATTTATCAATCCTTGTCTAATAGATTTGCCACTGGATCTTGTATACGGTTAGGTGTTTTTGTTTTACTTTTTTATTTTTGTATAAACTCTCTCTTTTTTAACATTTGTTTGTATGCCTTACACTTTCAGCTGAAAACCAGAAGACTGAATCAATTGATGTGATAAGTCTAAATATCAAATTTTAACTTTTGCAGCTTTGGAGGGTTTTATTGTTTGTGTTGTTTTTAATTATAGGATTTTTCTATCCTGGTGATCAACCTGAGGCACAGTCTTAACATTTTCTTCAGATGACTGCCATATATTTGACTCTATGTGATTTTAATCAGCAGTCGGTGGTCAGAACACAATCTTTGATCAGTAGGGAAGAGGATATTCTTTGTCCATTCCAATGATCAACAAGCTGTCTGCAGTCTGATCTCTAACACATGTGCACACCTCTAAGATGTGGAAAATGAGTGGCTTCTCTTTTCGTAAGCATTGAAATGGACCAAAAGTACCTGGGATTTGCTCCTCAAAGCCTTTTCTGGATGATGCAATCCATCAATAGACTCCAGAGTTCAACAATAGTTAACAACAAACCAATGCTGCCTGTGCAATCAATATCTAGGTGCAGAGATCAATTCCTGGTATTTCCTATTCCACCATCTTCTCAGAATTCTATGATTTTAAGGTAATTGGCTTAAATGCTACTGTGTTTCTTGGAATAGACGACAGATCAGAAGTAAACCTAAACATACCTTTTATTATAAAAGCATAATATTGGTCAAAATAAACTTAAGAATGTACTCTGCTAACAATGTTCAAATCTCAATCTTGTAATACAAAAAGAATTTATCTGTCATATATCCAGCATCAATTATGATCATATCCAGTATGTTCAGTAATCCAGACTTTCTGGGTTTATAACCCCACTATTTCAAAAATGCTGTGTTCTTTAGCAATAATGTGTTCTTCATACCTAAGAAGCACAAAAAAGAAATACACAAAAAATGCACCATTAAACACTTCAGCCCAGTAGTAGTACATTTCATTTTCATGCACAGCCCACAGACAAAACTAATCACATAACCATGCATCAATGCATGGTTTGAAGGAGAAAAGAAGTAAATAAGGTTAGGAAGTACAAATCTTGGCCACAGTATTTGTGATTGTAAAACCTGTCACACAATCGAGAAGCTAGATAAGTACTCAGTGGTTCAAGCTGCTTCCAAATATAGAAATCTGTAATTAAGGACATCACTAGTGTTTCATCTAGCCTTTGTCTCATTAATGCCAGTGGTTTGAGACTCATGTTTTCCTTATGAAATACTCACTGCTTTGTTAGACTTGTAAAGCTACAGTCTACTTCCTCATACTTTCTAAGACCTGTTTCACACTGGGAATATTGCTGCCAATGCTTGTACTTTATTTTTTATCAATAGAAAATAACTGCAAAAGTTCTATTTTAATAATTAAGAACAAACTAATACATGAAAAAAGAATAGATCACTTTTTAAAGCTTAGGATGCTTATGAGAAAAATCACTATATATAATGTCAATTACAGTTTTCTTTTAACTTCTTTGACCACAATTTATTCTTCAGAAGATGCGCATCGAGGCATAGTAAGACCTTCTGCCTTTCATTTTGATTTTGCTCTGGTTGCTCTGCGTATGCAATACTTAGTTTAGAAAACTAAATCTTACAGGGAATATTTCTGACTACCAAATCAAATGAATGCATCAAATGACTATCAAATCAAATGAAAAGGTTTGACCTAGATTCTTGATTTTTTTCAATCAAATAAAAGTATTTTATGACACATGTTTTAAAAATAATAAACTGATTACTTAGCACTTGGTACTTTCAAGACTTATTTTTACTTTGTAACTGAGGGATTAAAATAATGATAAGAATGCTTAATATATACATTTCATGGATAGAGAACATAAATTATTTTGTAAGTGGGTGACTTCTTTATCTATTCAAAGGGAAGGTTTCCTTTATTCTCCATTTGATCTTTCCTACTGATTAGTATCTGGGTTTAATTTTCTTTCTCATCAGGTTCCTATTTTGTTTGTTTAAACCTCTTTTACATGCTGGAGGAAAATCATTGAGCACTTCAGAAAAAAATATAGAGCTCTATTTTTACTGACCTACTTAGAGTTCTGCATAAGAAAATAAACACTAGCAAAGCTCATCAAAATAAAAGATTTAATAATGCCCACTGACTAAAAGCAGACTGAAATAGCATCAGCAATACTACCATAGGGTTAGAAAAGGAATTTGCTAGCAAAAGATCGTAGTCTATTTTATCCATAATTGTTAGCTCAAGGTATTAACACCCTCATACACAAAATATTTGTCTCAAGGTAACTGGAGCATCAATTTAACTGCCTCTTATAATTCCCTCTCTGCCTTTCCATCTCCATACCCACCCTTTAGTTAACCAGTTTGTTTCAAATTTCAACAACACAAGTATAACTGTCTTGTTGTAAAAGTAGTGCTGGAAGCCAGTTGAGTTTGCTTATTTCTATAAACAAATGAGTAAATCATTTTACTTCTCTGAGTCTCTTTGAGCAAGAATAACTACCTTACAGAGTTGATGTGAAAGACTTTGATGTAAAAGTTACATTGCAAATTTGTTTCCATTATTATACATTTTAAGGCTTCTTTGCTACTGAGATTAAAAGATCTCCTTGTGAAATGTTAAGCCAAGCATGACTTTGCTATTAACAGCCTACACAATGACAAAAAAAAAAGCAAGATACTAGCAAAATCCAAATAGAAAATTCAAAAATTAGAAATTAATAAATCAGTGAAAGTTATAAATGAAACAGTAATAGGTCACATCCCAGTGAATTGAGGAGTTCTCTTTCCTGTGCACAATCACATTTAAGAAATTTTAGAAACGTTTTACAAAGAAAAGAAATCATTGACAAAAGCTTTTGTAGCTGCTGAGAGTAATATATGTGAATAAATAAACATGCCCAACACTTACAGTGAAGTGTGTCCAGTTATTACTAACCGCTCCCTTAATATGACACAGAAGAAAACCAAGACATGTTTTTCAACTTTTCTCCATGGTTATGAATTTCTACATGAAGAATTCTGCTTCCTACCCAGCCCTCATACTGAACATTGCCTAGTGAACAAGATAAGCATAGTTTTTTCTCTACATAGTCTTCTGCATTTCTAATACTCTCTACATTCACTGTTGTCAATCTAATGTGAAAGGGCAAAGCCATGCAGCACCATAAATAAAAGCCTTAACCAATAAGAATTACAGTTAAAGACAGAATTTATTTTAATTATCTATTAAATTTAAACTTTAGTGATATGTAATTTATAGGATTATTTTATAATATTCACCCAGAGTTAAATGCAAAAGAGTGCAGATCTGTCCACACTCTAGAGACCCAAAGAACCAACTGAGGGCCTGGATCCCTTGGCAATGTGCTCCATGAATCCAGCTCGGGGTCTAGAGCCCACAATAAAGTCCATGTATCAAAGATCTGCACTAGGAAGCAGTGCAGATCATTGGTGGAAGCTAGAAAATCAGTGCCCAGCAGGATGAAGAATCTGTGCCAACAGACTGAGGGATCTGCATTAGAGCAAGGAAGCAACTCTTAAAGTAAGGACCAGAGCTCTCCTGAAAATAACCACAGTCATCCTGCAAGTCATCCTGTAACTGCAAGTCACCTCTGTAACAGCAAGGACTGGAGCCACTCCAATGATAGGAACAGCTAAGTTCATATTAACAAAGCCACCACAACAAGCTTCTCTACAAGGATCAATAGCAACTATTCCAATTCGGTTTCTGTGCTGTTGGCAATAATGCTCAGATAGGTCAACCACAGTCACAACCACACTAACTCAGTTGAGCTGGCTGTTACATATTGACCATCAGTTAAATCACCACAGTTCCCAAATGTTCAGAATGCACAGGTAACTGCATTTGGGAATGCCTCCTCTAGTCCATTGACTTATGCCTGACCATCCCTGTCAGTGAACCCTGAGCCTCCCCAGGTCATAACATGCCTCTCATCTCTCTCTCTGCCGACCTCTGTCCTTCCCCCAGGACTTCTTTGCATCTGATTTGCTCATTCCCTCCCCTTGTGGTTTACCTTCTAATTCTTCTAATTTTTTCACACCAGACTGCTAGGTGGAGAAGGAAAGAAGCAGCAATTTTAATGACATTTTATGAAAATTCAATGAAATTTCAGTAACATTTGGTTTCAGTGCTGACATGGAAGGGAAAGAAATTCACACTGTTTCCTGACTCCCAAAAGTTTACCTAAAAAGTAAAGACACAATGTCAGTATGCAAAACCTGTCTTCTTGCCTAATTTTACATTACAGGGCTATAGTAGAGGCCCTTTAGGCATTACAAATTTCAGGATGCAGAATTCATAGGATGTGTGTGCATGATGTAAATAGGGAGAAAAAGAAAGACTGATAATGTCATTAATGTCAAAGATATTATTAATCAATAATAGCCATAATGATACAGGGACACAAAGTTCATCAGTGCCAGTAATTCTTTATATTTTTCTTTCTGGGACCCTTAATTTTAGTTTTTAAAACTAAAATTTCCCTCACTATAAATTAAAAAATTACAATGAGCAGGGTTCATCTGCAAAAGAAAATTTACTTGACATGTATCCAAACCAGTTTGATCTCCCTTTGTAACTGCTACATAAGTATATCATCCCACCTTATAAGTAATTTTGACTTATAAAGTTTATGCTACACTTATCCAAAGTCTCACTTGTTCATCTGCCTGTTCCAAGTCTTATTATTTTAGATGAAGTCTTTGTTAAAAATTTCAAACTTTTGTAGAATTTCAAATACTTCACATCAGAAGGTTTCAGTGCAATCATTTTATACATGAGATTTTAACAGATACAAAGTGATTCAATATAGCTTGAGCTAAGAAAATGATTTAGACTAGTTAGGCTTTTCATAATGGAGTTATTTTTGAGAACAAAATGATGGGGTTAAGCATGTCCTTACAAAGCTCCCTTTGAGGGAACAAGCTTGCATGTTCCTGAATATTGTGAATATCCCACTCAAAGCCTCTACTTGCAGGAGCACTTACCTACCTGCCTGTCAGTAAGTTCTCCTAATACACTGCCTTCCTATTTGTGTGTTTCCCTGAAATTATCCAACCTAATAGCTCCCACAAGTCTGTAGTTTCAAATAAAATTAACAATTATCAGCCAAATGGACTAAAAGACACTTAAAATTTGAAAGAACATCTCGCGGACAGCTGCAATCTTTTGTAAATTTTTACTACTTGCCATTTCACTATTTATGAATAGTGATCAATGGTGTGATTAAATAGGATATGTGACTTCGATAACCTGGAAAAGTCCCACCAGGCTGTGGGCTTCTTGTTTAGTAGGAGAGGACCAAGAAATAACAGTTGGTTTCTCACAATTAGTTCAAGTAACAGGAAGTTCAAGAACAGAATATTATCATGACTTCGGAGGAGCACTATGATTTTCCATCACCAGTACTGCATTTCCTTCATACCCTACTCTGAATAAGGGCACAGAACATCCATAATGGTTTATTCTTCATTAAAATTCAATTTCCTTTATAGTCATTATCAGGGATTTCAGCAAACATATTTCAGAAATCATAATTTTACATGCTTTGTTGAACAGAAGTTCACTAAAGAAGGAGGAAACTTGTTAGTCTTGTTTTATGGCTAATGCACTGAAGAGCATATAAGGAAGTTTAACTCTTAAATGTACCTGTGTATATAAGAATCTAAAGACAAATGTGGCCTTATGTTAGCTGAAAAGCAAGCAAGAACAACAAAATCTTTACTGAGACCTAGATCTTACAAATATGATTAGTCTTTCATCTGCAAGATAGATAGACAGACAGACAGATAGATAGACAGATAGGCAGGCAGGCAGCATTGGAGCTTTCAAAACAGCCAATAGTTGGTAAATAGAAAGAGACTACTACTAAATCATCAAACTTGTTTCCTTTTTCTCCCTGGCACAAAGCTAGACTAAATTCTCTACCTGTTGGGTCCAATGAGTAATTCTATTCAGGGAAATGATGTAAGCTGCTTCCACATCTGACCTCTGAAAAATCGACCACATGTAATCTCCACACTCCTTCCTCCCTCACTATCGTGATGCAAAACTGTAGAGCTGCATTTGAAAGCAAGACTTGAAGACAAAAGATTCACAAAATGGGAGGAACATGAGTCTTTTGTTTTAGTGAGGAACCACTCTTTATAAGAGCACCCATTTACATTTCATGGTAAAACCTTGACAGTTATGGTAATCTCATGAATGTATAAGGTCTTTCAACGATGCCACCTAGAATTTAAAACAATATGAGCAATCATGCTTTCATTTTACACAAAACATCATGATGAAAAAAGTGAAGAAAGAGATATAACTGCTCATGTTCACCTCATCCATGACATCAGACAGATAGATATAATAGAAACTCTAGGACTCTTTCATGAATTTAAATCAGTATCTCAGAAGTAAACCTCCATATATGCTTATACACATATCAGATTGTAAAAAGAGAATAGTTTCCAGAGCTTAAGACAATGCGTAAAGCAGTTACTTCCACAAAGAATACATGCATGTATTTATACATAAATATGTAATATATAAGTATGCATATGTTACACATCACATATAATTGCATAATGCTTTTAAATAAAAGCATATTTTATATAACCAATATGTAATGCATAGCTGTAACTTTATAAATCAAGGTACATTATATTCTATACATTAGATTTTTGAATAGTTTATTTCTTAAAGTGGTTTAATATTCATTCAGTATATGTTGGCACTTTACTGTAAAGTGCTGACTTTGTAAGTATTTATTGTGCTAGTAAAATCTCTCATACTTATGTCTTTTATTGTAGCTACTGTAAAAGACATAAAAGCATACTTTGTGTTGACATTAATGAGATACAAGCAGTGACCAAAATTTCAATGAATGACTAAATTTTTTAAAACATTAGAATAAAAGACACATTTCTTTTAAACCCTTTCAAAATAGTAACTCTCACTTTGTTTCTTTTTCTTTTTGTTTTTGTTTTTAATTTTGTTTTTGGTAACAGAAATCAAACTCACAAACTCCCACTTGCTAGGCAGGCAAGTTTGATTAAAAGAAATACTGTGAGTGCTGCTGCTTAGTGCCAGCCAACAGAAAGGCAGGCGATGAAAACATCCCGTGTGTTTCACCCACCTCATTCACTGGCTGTGACATCGTGCAACTTGTGACTCCCCCCTAGTCAAGCAAACTCTAAAGGGTTAACATTTCAAATGGATTCAGGCCACTGAAGCAGCAATGATACTGCAATTTGGTGTCCAGCTTTGAGAACTCAGGAAAGAAACTAAAAGCACAGTTTATCAGAGATCGTGTAATCTAAGACCTCTGCAAAATATTGTGAAAAATATTGTGCTTAACTGAATCTCTGTTAGTGACACAAAAACACAGGCCTTATTTTCTACTCTTTCACTGAATTAAGCTTCACCATGAGGTAACACATGACTGGCCTAACAGATGACTTGCACTTGCCACGAAGCCTGAGGAATTCAGCAATTAATCAAAGCTTAGTACAACTAAGGATATAATTTAATAACATTTAATCCAGTAGGAAATTAACATATCTGATATAATTTGCTGCAAATTTTCATAAAAAATATTAATATTCATTAACAACGTGCTTACAAAAATGCACATGCTTCTGAAGTGTTCTATCTCTCCAAATTAATCCGAATTCCAGCTCTTTATCATCTAGATACTCAATTCATTATTTCATAAATGACAATGATAAGATTTCACAACCTGAAAAGAGGAGATCAGTCCTTTTTTCTTGAGATAGCATCTAAGCATCAGCTATGAATGTAAGCCATGCACACCAATACTAGTTAATCTCACAAGGCTCCCAACCTGTATGTTTCTGATCAATACAGTTCTTGAGTCTCCACCAATCACTTTTCCTTATGCTTATTTCCAGTAATCTTTAATGCAGTTTTTTTGGTTTAAGAGTAGGTTGATATTAAGATGTAATTCATGCAATTAAGTAATATCATTGATCTAAAAATCTTTGTACATTTCTTTTTATTATTTGTTAAGTAATTATTATTTAGCATATTATTTCCCTCATGCTATAAACAATGTAATTATGCTACACATTGTACCCATTGTTTATCATAAAGCTAAATCACTGTAAAACTTAATCTCTATCAAAGAATTATTAGTAATAATTTCTGCAATAGGTCAAGGATTATTGCACATGGATTTTAACATTCACTTTTGACATATGTTGTGAATTATTATTCTGGAATATGATATTCTAACCACTCCAAAATTTTAAATACTCTCTCCAGGACTAAAGAGGGAAGATGTAATATATTTCTTTATATTCTTTGAACCAAATCTTAATATAGAAAAACACCTCTAAGCTGAGAATTATTGTCTATATGTATAATAAGATTTTCTACTGGTGATTAATGCCCAGATTTTCACAATTAATAGAACATGCTTATTTGAGACTTTTTCTTTCTTTAATGTTTGAAGTTTTTGTTTTGAAGGACTACTGGTACGTTATTTGGATGATTAATAATGTAAAGTTCATTTCAGTCTACTAAGATAGTAATAACTTAGGTATTAGTTTCAGTGATCCCATCTGCTTTAAAATAACCACCTTTGATTTATTTATTTAAATTAGTGGATATTGATTATTGTCTACATTCTGTAAAGCATTTTTATTTAAGCTTCCTATCCCAATAATAAGTAATGACTGACCTGATTTTCAGATGCAGAACTGAGATTCAGAGAAACAGAGGCACTTGGTCATTGAGGCAAAGCTGATAATCTTTATGACTTAAATAAGAACTCTATTTCTCAGCCTTGTTATCTTGGAATGTTTTTTGTGGGACTCACACTAAGGTGTTCTGAAAGAACTGTAGGAGTTATACAACCAAAGATGTGTGATGGGTAGAGTACTTTTTTCTATTTCAACGTACCAAGAGGCTGTACATATTTGTATCTGCACAGTTAGGTATACATTAGAAGACTGCAGTCTTTGGAATAAAGACTTTACTTTGAAATGATCAGCATTACAGGAAAGTTGCAACTCTACACAAAGAATTTCCATATGTCCTTCACACACTTTCCCTAATGAGAAAATACTTTACTTTGGTTCTTTTGTCAAAACTAAGAAACCAACACTAGTACAATGTTACTAATTATATTCAAGACATTGAAATAATTTACAAAACATAAAACCTATCTAAATATAATTTTATATTCATTGTTATTCTCAATTATCTTTGCCTTAAGTCAATGAATAATAAACCTTTAGATAATGATCAATCAATATGTGACTCCAGTAGTATTAGCAAGGCATTTTAAAATTAAGAATCCAAAATGTGAAGAAAAATGCGCAGTTCCTAAATCTAAGCCAAATTCAATCTAGAACTTTATCAAATTTTACAAAGTTAACATTTGGAACAATCATTTTTCCATATATACATATATTTATAATGAGTAAATTATAATATTTAATATACTTTACAAATAAGGAAACCCAAAAATAGTAAAACAAAAGTGGCTATCATAAAGTAGTTATATTAGATAACCTTATTTACAAAGCTAAAACAACAAATTCATGTCAATTTTGTCATGCTCAAACTGAAATATTGCATATTATTTTTTAAATGACAGCCATTATCATTTAAATACAAATAATCTCTACCAAAAATCAGTTTCTCAATGTATATTTTTTTATTTAAAGGAGAAAAACAAAACAGTATAAGTGTATAAGTAATACAGAATTTTTAAAAAAACAGTAAGAAAGAAATCACTAGTTAATAGATTACATATTGTCATCTTGGAAATAGTTGTTCAAGTTGCAGGATTAAAGCATACAAAGTGGACATTCAAACAGTGAGACTGCAAACAGTTGCGTTCAATGAGTCAGCGAAAACTTAGTAATATGGTCATCTTAGCACACCTAAACACACTTGCAAAGTAACCTTTAGAGCACCTTTTTTTCCTCTCTTTTTTACAACAACATTTTCACATTTTGGGTTTTATTACTCCCGTAGTTCTTATTACTTTTTATTTGGAAGAGAATAAAACCAAGTAGGACAAAACAAAGCAGTCAGTCAAAAAAAAAAAGGAAGGACATAGTACATGATGTAAAAACAGAATATAAGATAATCAACAATGGTTACCATAATGCCTCTTGCTACCTTAAAAAGAATTGCCTACATCATTAGGTATAATAAAATTGAACAAAACAGTACAGGACAAGACCAATAAAACCTAAACATTGGAGACATTACAGGACTTCAAAGAAGATAATAGTCAAACCAGAATGGGCGTCATAGTGAATCTTATTACCTTCAAAGTAATTGCCTATACCCTCAAACTTGATACTATCAAACAGAACAGAACAGAGTAAAATCAGTCAAAACAAGGTGGTGGGAGCAATACAGGGCTTCAAATCAAGTTAATAAGAAATCAAAAAAGTTACTATAATATACTGTGCTTTTTTTATTTTCCCTTAATTAAAAAAATAATTCAAAATAAATATTTTTTTTTAAAAAGGGGGAGATGGAGATAAAAGAGGACATAACAACATAACAATACAGGTCAAAGCATAATAATTTCAGCAATGTAGTGCTTCAGCACAAGATGACCCGACTTAGTAGTAGTTACCATAGTGTCTCTTTCCTTGAAATATTTGAGTATAACTTGTTGTGCTATGGCTTCAAACATATCAAGGCAGTGTGAAACCATTCAAGAGAATAAAAGTATTACACAGTATTTAGAACCAACTAACAGAAAACGAACAATGGTTTCTATATTATCTCTTTGCCTATAACAATATTTGTTTATACTATCACATATAATAAAATCCAGTAAGATGCAACATGATAAAACCAATGGAGACAGATGAACAACAGTTTGGTGGGACTTCAAAACAAGATGATATTAAATCAGCACTAGCTATTATGATGTCTTGTTTTCTTCAAAATAGCTGTTCATATCACCACAGGCAATAATATCAAACAGCCCAGAATAAAGCCATTCCAATTAATGAGTGAAAACTTTATAAGTCTTCAAAAGCCACATAAAGGGGAATCATGATTACCACATATTTTATATATTTGAATCATTTCTTACAATAGGAAAACTATTCAGTAGTCATACATGTGAGTTTGATTTATTTCACTTATGAGTATGGTCTCCAGCTGCATCCATTTCTTTATAAATATCTCAATATGATCCTTCTTTATAGCTGAGTAGTACTCCATTGTATAAAAATACCACAACTTTTTAATCCATTCCTCAGTTGATGGACACTTAGGTTGTTTCCAAGATCTGGCAATTACAAGTTGTGCTGCTATAAACATGGGTGCACATATATCACTGTGGTATGATGCTTTCAGTTCTTCTTGGAATATGCCTAGTAGTGGGATAGCTGGAACAAATGGGACTTCCAATCCCAGCTTTTTGAGAAATCTCCAGACTTACCTCCACAATGGTTGCACCAGTCTACATTCCCACCAACAGTGCAGGAGAGTTCCTTTTTCCCCACGGCCTCTCTAGCATTTGTTGTTGATGGTTTTCTAGATCCTGGCCATTCTTTCAGGAGTGAGATGGAATCTCAGTGTGGTTTTAATTTACATTTCTCTAATGACTAAGGATGATGAACATTTTTTCATGTATTTATTTTCCATTTGTATTTCTTCATCTGAGAATTGTGTATTCATCTCAGATGCCCATTTTTGGATTGGATCTTTGAATTTTGGGGATCTGATTTTTTTTTAATTCCTTATATGTTTTAGACAGAAGTCCTTTGTCTGAGGGGCAGTTCACTAAGATTTTTCCCAGTTTGTAGGTTTTCTTTTCACTATTCTGGACATTTCTTTTGATATGCAGAAACTTTTTAATAAGAGGTGACCCCAGTTATTGATTCTGGGAAGTATTTCCCATGTGATTTGAGTCCTGTTCATGAATTCTTTACCTACCCCTATGTCTTCAAGGTTTCTACCCAATTTGTCTTCCAATAGATTTAGTGTTTCTGTTTTAATATTCAGATCTTTGATCTATTTGGATTTTAGTTTTGTACATGGTGATAAGCATGGGTCTAGTTTTAGTTTTTGGTATATAGAGAGCCAGTTTTTCCAACACCATTTATTTAAAGAGACTGTCATTCTTCCAGTGAACCTGTTTGGCTCCTTTATCAAAGATAAGGTGGTAGAGTGTGTTTGTAGTTGTGGTTGTATTTTCTAATCTATTCCATTGATCTTCGGCTCTGTTTTGATTCCAATACCATGTTGATTTTACTACTGTTGCTTTGTAGTATAACTTCAAGTCAGGGATTGTGATGCCTCCTGCCTTGCCTTTGTTGCTAGAACTGTCTTTGCAACTGAGTGTCTTCTCACTCAGATGAATTTTAGGAGTGATTTCTCGAGATCTATGAGGTATGTTGATGGTATTTTTATTGGGATTGCATTGAATCTGTATAAGAGTTTTAGGAGACTGGCCATTTTCACAATATTTTTTCTTCTTATCCATGAGCAAGGGATGTCTTTCCATTTTCTGAGATCATCTTCAATTTCTGTTTTCAGTATATTTTAATTTTCCCTGTGTAGGTTTTTCACTTCTTTTGTAAGAGTAATTCCTAAATATTTCTTTTTTTTTTTTTTTTTTTTTTTTTTTGTTTCTAGTGTGAAGGGTGTGGCTTCTCTTATTTCTCTCTCTGTGATTTTGTTGTTAGTGTATAAGAATGCCATTGATTTTTGAGTATTGATTTTGCATCCAGCTGCATCACTGAATTTATTTATTATATCTAAGAGTCTTTCAATGGAGTTTAGAGGGTCTTCTATGGAGAGTATCGTGTCATCTGTAAACAATGATAATTTAACTTCTTCTTTTCCTATCTTTATCCCTTTTATTTATCTCTCTTGTCTAATTGTCTGGCTAGTATTTCCAGTACTATGTTAAATATGAGTGGTGATAAAGGACATCCTTGTTTTGTGCCTGATTTTAAAGTAAAGGCCTTCAATATTTGGCCATTTAGTATAATAGTGGCTGTTGGTTTGTCATAGATGGCTTTTATTATATTGAGGTAAAGACCATCTATTCCAATTTTCTGTAAAGTTCTTATCATGAATGAATGTTGGACCTTATCAAAAGCTTTTTCCACATCTATAGAAATAATAATGTGATTCTTAGTTTGCATGTTGAACCATCTCTGCATGCCTGGGATGAATCCCACTTGGTCATGGTGTATAATCTTTTTGATGATTTGCTGCATCTTATTTGCCAATATTTTATTAACAATCTTTGCATCTGTGTTCATTAGGGAGATTGGTCTATAGTTCTCTTTTTTAGTTGGGTCTTTTTCAGGTTTTGGTACTAGAGTAATATTTGCTTCTAGGAATGACTTAGGAAGGATTGCTTCCCTTTCAATTTCATTGAAGAGTTTGAGGAGTGTCGGCATTAGGTCTTTGTATTTCTTGTAGAATTCTGCAGTGAATCCGTCTGGCCCAGGGCTCTTCTTTGTAGGTAAGGACTTAATTGCGTTTTCAATTTCATTAATAGAAATTGGGTTATTCAGCAGTTTTACATCCTCTTGGCCTAGCTTTGTTTCTAGGAATCTGTCTATTTCTTCTGTGTTATCAAACTTTTGAGAGTAGAGGTTTTCCTAATAAGTGTTGATCTTCTGTATTTCTCCAGAGTCTGTAGTAATTTCACCTTCTTCATTTCTTATTGCACAAATTTGAGCTTTTTTCCCCCTTTTTAAAATATGGTTGGCCAGGGGCTTATCAATTTTATTTATTCTTTCAAAGAACCAATTATTTGATTCAATGACTCTTTGGATTGCTTTCTTAATCTCTATTGTATTGATTTCTGCTCTGATTTTTATAATTTCCTCTCTTCTTTTGGCTTTGGGCTTGACTTGCTCTTCTTTTTCTGGATGTTTGAGGTATAGCATCAGGTAATTTATTTGTATCCATTCTGTTTTCCTGATGTGGGAACTCAGTGCAACAAATTTTCCTCTGAGGACTGCTTTCATTGCATCCCACAGATTCCGGTAAGTTGTATTTGTATTTTCATTTCTTATAGGTATTGTTTAATTTCTTCTTTAATTTCCCCTTGACCCACTGATTACTCAAGAGTGTATTATTCAGTTTCCATGTGCTTGTGGGATTTTTGCAGTATCTTTTATAATTAATATCTAATTTCTTTTTTTTATTTAAAGAAAAGGAAACAAAAAAATACATGGAGATAAAAAGGGTAGAAATAATACAAAATTACAGAAAAACAAAGGGTAAGAAATTGCTGGTTGATAAGTTACATATTGTCATCTTAGAAATAGCCATTCAGGTTACAAAATTAAAGTATTTAGAATGACATTCAAAAGATGATACTACAAATAGTTCTGCTCAATGATCGAACAAAAACTCAGTAATATGGTTATCAGTCCTACACACTTGTTTTACATCTCAGAGACGGTAAGATTAAATATATCAAAATGGAAAAAAACAGTTAAAAAAACAATTTAAAGAAATACAGATTTCAAAGCAAGTCCACTGGAGATCTTCACTGTCTATCTAACTGTCTCTAGTTTCTTACAAATAGTTGTCCCCATCTTCACCCACTTTATATACTTATTGCATATTATAGAATTAATCAAATCATTACAGGATGATGAAGGCTTTTTAGGTCTTCAAGATCCAACATTAGGGAAGACAATAATAACTACCATTGCATCTCTCATTCTCTTCATAGTAGCCGTCCCCATCTCTACATATGCTGAAATTGAACTCAATTGACTCAATTGACCAAATCAATGTCATTTTAATCAGCGAACATAGTATTGCTAGAATTTATATCATAATGCTACAAAGTTAGCATTGGGTTTCTTAGCATTTCTTCTTCAGAGTATCTGTTCATTACATCTTGCATTATATAATTTGTTCCCATAAATAATTTTTTAAAAAAAAACCTCATGTGTGAATTTCTATATATATATCTATCCATCCTCTCTGTATTATAGGGAAAACCAAGTCGTAACAAGACAGAAAAACAAATTCCTAGAAAAACATGCAATGGATAAGACATATAAGACCACAATATAGATGATCTTCCATAGTTACTATGTTTTCTCTTATTATTTTCAATAGATTTGTCCACAACACCAGCTTAATATAGTTAAACATAGTATTACCTATTTTTAATAAAAACACAACTTTGAAAGCATTGTAGGATTTGAGAGCTGTTAATAGTTAATACCAGTATGGATATCCTTTACATCTTGTCATCTTGCGAGTAGCTGCCTCTACTTTTAGGGTTGATACTAACAAGCATACCAAATTCAAATAAAATCAGCCAAGGCCAACCCATGGTCTTATGAATCAGATTCAATTAAGATCAGTCATAGTAAGACAATGTAAGTAATACAGGATTTCAGTTTAAGTTAATAGGAAAGTAAGGATAGTTACCATGGTATAACCTGCTATTTTGGGGTCAGATGTCTGTGCCCTCAAATCTGACATGAGTGGACAGACCAGAACAAATTAAATTCAAACTAAATATGGTGATAAGACTACTGTGTCTTTTAAATCCTGATACACTATTAACAATGACCTCTGCCTTTTTTCATAGTGTTTCAGAACTGTCTATACTAAAGACTATAGCTTACCGTCTCTGCCTCATGTCTGCTACTCCACTTTTCTGCTATAATTTGTCCACCTTATTCCCTCATTCCACTGTCTGCCCCATTCACTGAGGCCTCTCTGCCACTGTTGCTGGAATCCTGGTATCCCTTCCTCTCTTCCTCTGGAATGTCCTTCAGTACTCTCTGTAGGGTTGGATTGGTGGCCACGAACTCCCACAGTTCCTCCTTGTCTTGGAAGCATCTTATTTCTCCATTAATTTTGAGAGAGAGTTTTTACAGGTATATGAGCCTTGGTTGCATATTATTTTCTTTCAGGACTTGGAATATTTCTCCCCATTCCCTTCATGACTTAAGAGTTTGTGTTGATAAGTCTGTTGTTATTTTGATAATTTTCCCATTGTAGGTAATCTGCTTCTTTTCTCTGACTGCTTTTCATATTCTGTTCTTTTGGTGGATTTCTGGAATCTTGATTATTATATGTCTTGGCATAGATCTGTTTTGGTTGTAGGTAGCTGGTGTT
This sequence comes from Cavia porcellus, assembly GCF_034190915.1. Taxonomy (NCBI): domain Eukaryota; kingdom Metazoa; phylum Chordata; class Mammalia; order Rodentia; family Caviidae; genus Cavia; species Cavia porcellus. Next base: position 87,833,590 of record NW_026947484.1, read on the forward strand.
CTGTATGCCTCTTTTATCTGGATACCATTTCTTTTTGCTATACATGGGAAATTTTGCTTTAATATATCTGTGAATATTCTTTGTATTTCATTTTTGGTTGCTCCTGCTTCCTCACTCACATTCTTTATTCTTAAGTTATGTATCTTTTGTCATCTTCTAGTCTTTGAATTGTTTCTTTCTGGTTCCTTGTTATTTTTAAGAGTATTTTTCTTTCACGATCATAGGTCATAAATCTCTCTTCAAGTTTCAGAAGGCTGTCTTAATTTCTGTCAGGATATTTTGCCAGTGTTCAATGGAGTTTTTAGTTTCCTGGTAATCTCTTTGGATCTGTTTCATGCATTCTAAGTTATGTTTAAATTCTTCTTCAGAAGTTTCTCTTTCTTTTCTGATTTCCTCAGTTCTTCCATCTGTGTTCTCTTAGGCAGGGCTTGTCATTTCTTTAATTAATCTCTTTATATCTTGCCTCACTTGGATCAGGAGTACAGCTTTAAATTCATCTATGAGGTCATGGAGGTATTTTTTTAATTTCAGCTGATGCTGTGTCCAGTATTGGATGGTTACTGTGCTTGTTCTCTTCAGTGTTTACTTCTCCTGGGCTTATTTTCTCATGTTGGGCAGCTGGAGATTTTTTTTTTATTTTTATCTCTTGTCATGTTTCTGGATTCTTTTAGACTGGAGTGTCCTGGGGGTCTCTGGCCCTCTCCGTATTGCTTAGGACCTTTCAGAAGCGTCCAGACCTCTCTATGACAGGAGCGCCAGGACAGCGGGTCTGCCCAATTCCAAGATGTCTTCCACTAGTTCTCTGTATGATGCTGAAGCCAACATGGTGTCAGGCTCTGCCCAATTTCAAGATGTCCTCCACCAGACCTTTCTACAGGGGCAACTCATTGATGTCACCAAGCCCTAGGTTCTGCCCATCTCTAAGATGTCTTCCACCAGACTCTCTGTGTTATTGATGTCCCCGTGGTGGTGAGCTCTGCCCAGTTCCAAAATGTTCTCTGGCCAACCCCAGCAGCCGCAGGACTCAGTCCCCCGTACTCCTCAGGGCTCGGTGCAGGTCCTACTGCACACTACGCCATTTGCCCTCACTGTGCTCCTGGCACAGCATGGAATCAGAAAACTGCACAGCGTTCGGCTTTGGAGCTCCAGAGCCTTTCACAATCTCCTCTGGTGCAGCAGGCCGTCCTGCCTGCTTCTCGGGGTCCCAGGTCTCAATTTCCAGCAGTCACCAAAAGTCAACACAGCTTTTCCTGTTGGGTCCTCAGGTCAGTTTGCTGCATTAAAGGCGTGGGATTTGCAGCCTCCCATTATCAGCTTTTGCAGTCTCAGCACAACTTTAAATCCTCCAGCCGCGCTGTCTTGGTTAATAAGAATCGTTATCCATTCATCTGGCCCTCTCCATGTTGTTATATTCTAACATCTAATATGATTTCTCTGGAGATACTCTCCGCCCAATCCCCTAGCAAGCCACCATTTTAGCCTCCTACTGGTGCCTTCTCTGTGGAGGCCTCTGACATTGCCAGTGGTCACACTTCATCTCTTAATTTCTAATTTCAAAGCGCTATGATCCAATAACATGCAAGGGATAATTTCATATCTTTCACATTTATTTAAATATGTTCTGTGAGCTAATATGTGGTATATTTTAGAGAGTGATCCATGTACTGTTGAGAAGAATGTGTATTCTGATGTTGTTGGATGGAACACTCTATCTAAGTCTATTAAGTCCATTTGTTTGCATGTGATTCAGTTCTGTTATTTCTTTGCTTATTTTCTGTCTGGTTGATCTGTCCCTTGGTGTCAATGGTGTGTTAATGTCTCCTGTTACAATTGTGTTACTGATAATTTGACTTTTCATTTCTGTTCATACTTGTTTTATATAACTGGATGCTCTGGAATTTGGTGCATATATATTTAAGATAGTTATCTCTTCCACTTGAAGTTTTTCCCTAACAAGTATGTAGTGACCTTCTTTGTCTCTTCTGAGCATTATTGGTTTAAAGTTCACATTGTCTGCAAACAGAATGGCTACTCCCACTTTTTTGTGGTTCCTGTTGTGTGAAGTATTGTTTTTCATCCTTTGACTTTCAGTTTGTGAGTATCCTTTTGGATTAGATGGGTTTCTTGTAGACAGCATATGGTTAGATTTTGTTTCTTGATCCATTCTGCCAGTCTGTTTCTTTCATTGGTGCATTGAGACCATTTACATTAATGGTCATAACTGTTATATGTTGGTTTATTATTGACATGTTATATTTCTGCTGTTGCATCTTTATCTTTCTGTTCTGTTTAATTATCTGCTTTGCTTAGTGGGTTTTTCCCTAAGTGTATCTAAACTGTCTTTCAGTATTCCTTGCAGATTGGCTTGGTGATCATGAAGTTCTTCAGCTGTTCTTTGTCATGCAAGTATCTTTTTTTCTGCATCGATCTTGAAGGATAGTTTTTCAGAGTACAGCAGTCTAGGTTGGAAATCATTTTCCTTTAGGATCTGGAATACTTCACTCCATGCTCTTCTTGACTTTATTGTTTGTGCTGATAAGTCTGCTGTGATTCTGACAGGTTTTCCTTTATAAGTGATCTGTCTTCTCTCTGACAGCTTTTAATATTCTATTCCTATGCTGGATTTCTGGGATGGTGATTATTATATGTCTGGGTGTAGTTTTATTTTGGTTATGATTATTTGGAGTTCTATATGCTTCACTGATCCTGATGTCAGTTTCTGATGTCAGGTTAGGGAAATTTTCAGCTATTACTTCTTTAAATATCCTCTTGATGTCCTTTATGTCATCCCCTTCTTTTTCATTAATCCATATCAATCTTATGTGGTTTTTTTGCATCATCTTGCAGTTGTTGAATTATTTTCTGATTCCTTGTTATTTTTAAAAGATCTTTCCTTTCTTGTTCATTAGCTGCAATCTTGTCTTCAAGGTCTGAAATTCTATCTTTACTTCATTGAGGTGGTTTTTACAGCTTTCAGTGGAATTTTTGATTTCCTATATATCTCTGTGCATCTGCTGTGTGTATTAGGTTTGCTTCATATATTGCTCATCTAGGGATTCTATCTTTTTGTTTAGTTCTTTCAATTTTTGAACTGTCTCTTCTTCAGATATATTCAGCATCTTTTTCATTTCTTTTATCATTTCTTCTTTTACCTGGGAGATTATTTCTAGTTTGAATTCCTTTAAAGCTTCCTAGAGTTGCTTGCTTATTTCAGTTGCTATTATGTCTCATATTTGAGGTGTATAGCATATATTTTCTCCTATATACATCGCTCCTGAGGGTTTTTTGTATGGGCTGGAGGTCTGACATTGTAATTTGGTCTTTCGTTTTGTCATTTTCCTATATTTCTGTGTTTCAAGTGTTTTGAGTGTTATTCTAAGGCTTCCCCAGTGTCTGTTGAAAATCCTCTTCTATGCCCTCAGCTCCTGGGAATCTGGCACCCAGTTCCCTGGATTGATAGAGGGTCACTGGAGATGGAAGAGGCTGGCTCAAGCCCAGCCTCTGGAACTGATGGCGCTTGCTTAGCATTCCACAGTTCACCAAGCACAGCCAGGAGATGGGAGCCTAATGTCTGCTCCCAGGACCTGCCACACCTCTCCAGTGCACCCAGAAGCTTCGAGGTTCCCTGGCCAGGTGAGAGAGGGTCCCAAACCAGCTGGACTTGAGGGAAAGTGTACGGGGCACTCACCCCAGGCCACCGGGCCTCTGGAACTGGTGGCACCTGCCTACTTGCTTAGAACTCCACAGTCCTCCAAGCTCAATGTATATTTTTAAAAATCCTACTTTATTCCCCCACATTTGCAGAACAGTAATTTAAAAAACAATCTGAGGTTGAAAATTTACCAAAGAATTACTATAATAATGAAGATCTGGAAACAAAGCAAAACATATTAAAAGTACTCATGAAAAATACAACCATTGATGTCAACTGCATGATGTTTTATCCAGTGGAGAAAAGTCTAGGGGTACAGTTACTCTCCTATTATCTGAGTACATAGATGCATTCCAAGATAGTGCCTAAAACCACGGCTTGTACTGAATTTTATGTTTACTGTGTTTTATCCTATTTATATTTACCCTAGAACTGAATTATTTCAGTATACAATTTGTTTCCTTTCCTTACTAAGTCAAGAGCTTTACCTTTTCAGTTAAAAAAAAGAAAGAAAGAAAGGAAAGAAAGAAAGAAAGGAAGGAAGGAAGTTTGTGGCTTCTCTTACACATCCAAATTGCCAGCCTCTTATACTTGCACATTGGAGACATTATGGTGTAAATAAAAGTTTCTTAAACAGGCACTGAAATGCTTACACAGATTATCTGAAAACTTCTGATAACTGAGCTGGCCACTAGGTAACTGATGGGGTAGCTGCATGTACAGCATGAATATGTAGGAAAAGGGATGGTGCCTTGCCTAGAAGGTCAGCATGCAATTTCATCAACCAACCCAGAGTACTGCACAATTTAAAATTTATGAATTATTTTGGCAATTTGCCATGCAACAATTCAAAACACAATTGACTAAAGAAACCACAGAAAGCAAAATTAAAGAGAGGCCCATTGTGTATGTAATTGTCAATTATTCTAATAATACTAAATGTTAACAAGCTTGTGTATGTAATTGTCAATTATTCTAATAATACTAAATGTTAACAAGCTTGCAAAGCAATAAACAATTTCAACCCTGATAGTGGAGATACAAAGTGATACAATTACTTTGGACAACAATTTAAAATTACCTTGTAAATATTCACAAACCTTAAGATTAGCAATTCCCTCTGTAGAGACTTAATCATGCAGAATGCATACATATATTTAATAAGTACTTAAAGATCATTTATAGTAGCATTGTTCATGAGGCAAAAAAATAAATGAAAAATAACGTGAATGTCCACCAACAGGAGACTGGGTAAATACATTTTAATGCATTCTTACAAAGGTATATAATACAATGATATATAAAATTGCCACTTATAAAGACTATACAGTACTTCTGCAACATTTCACATGCAACAACTTTGATTCACTTTAGAAACAGTATTAGTAAAAAAAAAAATTTAATCATTGCAGGCTACTTGCAGAGTAACGATACCAATTTTGTGATCCTGATTCCCTACAAATGCAGCTTGAGAAAAACAAGTTGACCTTATGCATAAGCTAAGTAATCACCAAAATTCTTCTGCTTTTTAAAAACATTTATATGATGCCCATTGTGGTTTGACTAATATCTTCTTTTGAAGTCCTGTAAGGTCTCCAGTGTAGGTTTTATTGGTCTTGTCCTGTACTGTTTTGTTCAATTCTATTATACCTGAAGATATAGGCAACTCTTCTTAAGATAGCAAGAGGCATAATGATAACTCTTTTTGATCACCTGGTATTCTGTTTTTGCATCAGGTACTATGTCTATCCTTCTGTTCTAACTGACTCTGTTTTGCTTTGTCACATTTGGGGTTTTTTTCTTTGTTTCTCTTCAGAAAAAAAAATTATAAGAACTGTGGAGTAATAAAACCCAAAAAGTGTAATTGTTATTGTAAAAAAGAGGAAATGCAAGTGGTCTAAAGGATATAACTGCATGTATATTTAAATGTGTAGGATGGAGAACCATATTACTGAGTTTTTGTTGGATCATTGAATAGAACTGTCTGCAATCTCACTGTATGAATGTCTACTTTGTATGCTTTAATTTTGTAATTTGGACAACTGTTTCTAAGATGACAATATGTGATCTATTAACTAGTGATTTCTTACTGTGTATTTTTTTTTCTTGAAATTCTGTATTACTTGTACCCTTTTACTGCTTTGTTTTTCTTTCTCTTTAAATTAAAAAAAAATTATGAAATAGCCTAGGAAACACATAGACATTTTGTATACATAAAGGATAAAAAAATAAAAAAGAATGAAACTTTAGTTGGCCAACAATATCTCAATAACTACACTTTATAATGTGTTTGTATTAAATCATCTGGTACTGTAATCATGGGCTGTAAACAAAAGAAACTTTTTAATTTTACCTCAATTTACAAAACCTTAGTTATATTTTCATTGGTAACCATATACTCATTCTCTTATATGTTTTCTGGTCAATTTTATGGCTTAGTAAAATGGGCTGTAGACAGCCAACATTAACCATGAATCCTGATAACCTATGTATAAAAATTTACCTTTGAAGATTGACTTCATATGCATAAATTTCATCTTTAGGGGAAAGTTCCTGTACAGTTATACATATCCATTACTGTTAATGCCACTGGCATACAGAAAAAAGTGGGAATGAGAAATCATGCAGCAAAACTACTAGTTACCTGTGATGCTTTGCCACAGAAACAGCCACCAGTGCCAGTGGAGGTAGTCGAGGTGAGGTAACCAACTCAAAAGCCTGCAGGCACCAGTGTTATGCAGGTTGGTATAATTGGTTCTGATTCATTTTCTACTATAACTAGTCTTCCCAGAAATTGTAAAACTGACAGCATCTTTTTTCATATTATTTTATTTTTTAAAAAAAGCAAAACAGAAGGATAGAAATGATATGGAATTTCAAAAAAATAACATTAAAAAGTCATCACTATTTGATGTATTACATATTGTTTTCTTAGAACTCGTTGTGGATAACTATACTACTAAGTTTTTGTTAGTTCAGTGAACAGAATAGTTTGTGCTGTTTGATTGTCCATTCATTTTTTATGCTTTGATTTTGCAACCTGACAGTGTCTTAAAAAAAAAAGAGCAGAACTCAGCCAAAAACTATTGCAGGGTACAAGTACTAGCCTGTTTCTTGTATCAGAAAATGTAATTAATCTTGTTTCACTCTATTATGACACTCTCACAGAAAACCAGCTCTACAATGCAATGAAAACAAAGGTGCTATAGTTTCTCTAACTTATTTTCCAAATTAGTGCTGCTGACCTTTTCTTAAAACTTTAAGTATCACAAGGAAACCAGTGGGAAGCGAATCATGTGCTGACCAAGTTGTTAAAGGGCAGAAAAATTCACTGATGTGAAAAGGGATTAGGGAAGGCTGGAGAATAGGACCAGCCCCTCCTGCTTTGGGTGAGCAGATTTATTAGCTGCAAGTCAGAATCCCACATGTAATTAACAGCTCTGACATCATGCAAAAAGCACATAAAAAACTGTCCACTTAGGCCAGTCCTGTAGATAAATCTCTCAGGATCTTAAGGTACTGGAGAGAGGCTCTTTGGGAGTGAGTGTACTCTCACCATTATCTCCACTAGCAGGGAGACTTAAAATTAACAAAATTAACTTGCTGGAAAGTTCCCAGTTCTTTGTTCAGCCCCCATGGCTAATATTGCTAATTGTGCTGAGCTGCTAATGAATACTTTTGGTATATGATCAGTACTATCATATAAATATGAATTTTAAATGAAAAAAAGTAAATTACTAGGAAGTGGATTTAATTAGAGAGGTAGTATGCATGTCAAACTTTTGAAAGTAAACTATTATCATTGTTTGAAGTGTCTTTTTATAGCAGGGATTTTATGCTGAAGGGAGATTGAGAGAGCCTGTATCCATTTTAAGAATACTAAAAACTTGCATAATTCTATTTTTCTTTCTTCTTCCAGGTGAATTTTTATCTACAGGACTACCTCCCTCTATGCCAAGGATGCAAACCAGACCTTTGTGCTGCAGCCTTATGCCCACCAGAATGAAATCTTACAGACTCCTGTCTCTGGGATCTATGTTCTTCTCTCTGCTGCTTTTGCAGCAGGTGTGGGCTCAGTTTCCACGTCAGTGTGCCACTGTCGAGGCTTTGCAAAGTGGTGTGTGCTGCCCCGATTTGTCCCCCTTGGCTGGGCCTGGGACAGACCCCTGTGGATCTTCCTCAGGGAGGGGCAGGTGTGGTGTAGTGACGGCAGACTCTAGACCCCACAGCCGCCAGTACCCACATGATGGCAGAGACGATCGGGAGCAATGGCCTCTGCGATTCTTCAATAGGACGTGCCAATGCAGTGGCAATTTCTCAGGACACAACTGTGGAGCATGCCGTCCTGGGTGGACAGGAACTGCCTGCAACCAGCGCGTTCTCACAGGTAGGAGATGGTGTGAACTGGTGCACAGACTTGGGTGAGATTTGAAGCTCTTTATTGCAGCCTACATCACGTGAACTAGAAGATCACCTTCAAATTATACTGCTCAACTTTCCATTTTCCCAGTTGAGCAAACTGAGGCTTGGCAAGGTTAAAAAACATGTTACAAGTAGAGGGTTGAAAAAGAAACTGAGTCCTTTAAATTAATAATATTTCCTAAAAAAAGATTTGTTAAGTGATCACTGTGGTGCTAGGACCTGTGTAGGACTAAGGCATTGATGTTAATTGCCATAGATGAGGTTCAGAAAGGTCAAACACACATCTGATGCTTTATAAAACTGAGTTCTATGGAGCTCTAATATTTCAGCTTCCTCAACTAGCCCTGCTAGCCAGCAAGGAAGTTTCCCACTATGCTGATCAAATTCAGGCATTTTAGATGAGTTGTGGAGCCTAGAGTGTAAATAGCATGATACAGACATCAAAACATTAAATAGTAACAGCTTGTGGTACTTGATCTTTTTCAATATGCCAAACCCTGAACCAAGGATGTAAAAAAAGTAGTTATTATTCTTTATTGTGATGAAGGCCTTGGTCTAATTGCTCTTACGTGTGTGCTCTGATCTTTACCACTCCACATTTTACAGATGGAAAACTAAGCTTTAAAAAAAATGTTCCCAAAGTCACTTAAAAAAAAAAAAAAGAAAAGAAAACCCTGGTTTTAGTCACTGTACTGTAACCCTTACCTGATTTTTGCAAGAGTCATGATGTTAAAAAAGCAAAAATTCTAAGAAAAATGTCAATAGTGAGCAGAATGAATATGACCAGGTCACAGATTCATAGATTCACAAGAAAAACTTTGAAATTCACAAGTAAGGTTAAAAAAGGTTAACAAAAAACAGGCCAGATGTATATAGAGAGGGGAAGAAAGAGAAAAAGATTGGAAGAAGATTTTAATTAAGGATTTTTTAAAGTTGAATTTTCCTAACCTAAAAATCCAAAAGATTCAAAACTCTAAAATTTTGACATGAGACCACAGGTGGAAAGTCCTATACTGTCAAATTTTGTTGCATGTATAACACAAAATAAATTACTTTTGTGTTTAGATGTACCATCCTCAAAATGTCTCATTATGTATTAAAAACATTTTAAAATGCAAAAGTACTCAAATTCTGAAGCATGTCTGATCCCAAGCATTTCAGGGAGAGAGTGTCTAACTTATAAAATAATTTGAAAGAGATTCAAATATACATATATGTAACCATTAATGGACAAGCAGGACACAATGGGCTCATTTTCTACTCATTCCCGTAAGGCAGAAGTTTTCATGTCTGATTTTTTCATCCCTAAAGTGAGAAGAAATCTCCTGGACTTAAGTGCAGAGGAAAAGAACCACTTTGTCCAGGCCCTGGACATGGCCAAGCGTACCACTCACCCACAATATGTCATAGCCACAAGGAGGTCAGAAGAAATACTGGGATCAGACGGCAACACCCCACAATTTGAGAACATCTCCATTTATAACTACTTTGTTTGGACACACTATTACTCTGTCAAAAAGACTTTTCTTGGGCCAGGGCAAGAAGGCTTTGGCGAAGTGGATTTCTCTCATGAAGGACCAGCTTTTCTTACTTGGCACAGGTACCATCTCCTGCAGCTGGAGAAAGATATGCAGGTAGGAATGAAAATGTTTAACTTCAAGTCCAATTTCAAGTCCTTTGTAGATGGTGCATCACCCTGTCTGTAAGTCAGTTTAATTCAGTGTTGCTCCAAATGATTAGAGCATGTGATGACAAAGTGATTTCATGGTATTAATCTGCCTTTGGTATTCATTTTTCATCTCATTCTGATCACTTGCTTATTAGCTAAACTTTATCTTTTTGTGAATTGAAAAAGAAAGTCATTTAAGGCATTTTGAGGCACAAATTAAACTAAGAAATCTCTACAGATTTAAAAAACTGGCTCCCAGGAAGTCAGAAACAAAGCAGACTCATTTTGCATGGACCCTTCTTTGTTAGAGGTAAGTAGATGCTCTCTTCTGGTTGGATGAATTGAGCGTATATGCACCCCTCCAAATGCCCAGTCGTATATACAGGCTGAGCCTCTGTCACATTTGAATGGACCCATCATAGTCTAGTGTATTGAAAATCATTGGGAAGGCAGCAACAGCAAAGGAAAGGAGAAAAGGGGGGAAGGCTTGCAGAATGTAAAGGCCATACATCTCTGGCTCCAGGTGCCTCCCACGGAATCCTCCTTGGGATTCTCCACCTCCCAGGCTGTGGGGATCTGCCAGGCTTTTGCAATTTCATTCTGTGCCTCTCTTCGGATAACGGAAGCAGGAATAGGCTTTGGGTGCTGCGTAGGACCAAATGCAAGGAGGGAGTGACTCACTCAGCCCCTTTGTTTCTAACTGGCCGATCTCCTCTCACTAGTTGATGATTCTGCCCAGTACAGGTTAGAGTTAAAAACATGAAAAATATTCCTTTACATTTTGATTGTTATATTTTCATTAAACTCCATGTTTCCATACCCTACCTAAAGACCTTACATAACTATATGCAAATTATGGATACTAACTTTGTTGATAATTATAGTCATCTTATTATGGATAGACATAAACATTATGTTACATACCAAAAATTCAGTTTCTTTTTAAAAAACTAAAATATATAGTACCTCTATCATCTTTTAATTAAAAGAAACTGGCTTTTCAGGAGCATAAACTGAACCTCAATCTGTGCACAACTATTTCATGCTTATTTTTTAAGCAGATACATTCAAAAGATACTAAAGTATTTGGTAGAATAGACATTTATGTTTTCTTTTTTTAACTGACAGATCTGTTTTTCTGATGAAGTGTTGTAATTTTAAATACAAATTTTGATGATCAGGTCTCAACTAAAAAATTCATAAATTAAACTTCTTTTCAATGCTTAATGGTAATAATCTCCCCTAAGTTAAAATTTTAAAAATTAACCTAAAGACTTCTAAGGACAGAAAAGGTATTTAGACTAATTTATTGATTTTCAGGATGTTAGTACCAGCATTACTTCAAGAAGAAAAATTGAAAAATTTGAAAGATAATTAATGTTCTAAAATGCAGAATAAAATATTTGTTTGTAAGTTGTCTATACTAATGCAGTTTGTCATGATTAAATGAATTTCTCTGGTACCTATTTTATATCTCTTACACAAGTGAGGCATTTAGTAGATTTGGTGTAGACAGATCTGTCATTTATCATTGACTAGATCTGCGTATATCCCCGTGGGTACAACAGCTGAGAGCACAGGCATAAGGTTTTCAAAGGCTTTCACGTTGTCTGTGTAAACTTGGACCTCTATACAGCACACAAGGCATTCAGCAACTTACAGTCTAAACAATGCACAGCTGAATTGCTGTCTGAATTTGCTCTGGTTCCTAACAGTCCATTTCTGAACCACAGCCTGGTTCTTAATGATTCCTCAGAAGCTGTCACTAATTTTTGTGAACCACCACAATGGCTTCTAAATGAGGACTGCAAACACTTGGAGATCAATAACTGAGGGTGTGCCTTGAAAGGCAGCTGACCCTATCACATAATCAAGGGTAAGAAAATGTGGCCTGGAAAGGAATTAAAAGTAAAAAGGCAGAAGGTACTGTGTGCTTGAGAAGCTAAACAATGATAATTCTTTCATTTAAATCACATCCCTGTTCCCAGTACTTCAGAGGCTGAGGCAGGAAACTCTTGACTTTGAGTCTGCCATAGGCTAGAGTTCAAGATCAGCCTGAACTACATAGCAAGATCCTGTCTCAAAAAAAGAAAAAAAAAAAAAAAAAAAAAACTCACTTATGGATGTAACTTCTTAAAGGGAATATGAAATGAAAAACAACAAATAAAGTAATGCATGCTTTAGGAGCCCAATAAAATAAGCCTGTGACCTTTACTGAAGTGTTTTTAACAAATGCAAGACCAGCTCTTAATGGAAACTGGGTCTCTGGTCTAAAAAGCAACAGGCACAAAAATTTATTCTGTTTCTGCTTAGTATTTCCTGTGTGAATTTCAGACAGATGCTTGAGTCTTAGTTTAGATCCAGGAGCACGACTCTGTAAACCAAACACTTTTAAGTAGATATGGTAAAAGAGACCATATTCCCTGCCATCAAACCAGAGTCTAACTGACTACAGTCGCTGAAATTAAATTTTAAAAAACAGAAACAAAAGTCAGTGTTTCCAACAACACATTTCAAAGTTGGATCTGACATCAGACTAAGCCTTAGTGATGTTTTACTTAAAGACAGGAAATGAAAAATACAAATGTCAAAGAGTAAATGTTTTGTGGATAATTCTTTGATATAACCAGGAGAAATGTAATCACCTGCCCAAAAGAAAGAAAAAAAGAAGCAGCAGCAGCAGCAGAAATACTTTTTTCCTTTCAAGTTATTTGAGGACACAACAAATTGAGTTTCATTCATTTTGGGAGTCAGTGACTTCTGTTTAACTCCTTGGTACCCACACACCTTGACTCACCAGTTCCTTAGTTGCCTTGAGGAGCCCCTGTAGAAACAAGCAGAGAGTGAACCCAGCCAATAGGAAGAGTGTAAGCTGAACCACAGAGGACTAACAGAGTTTCTATGATCTAGGACATGTTACAGGAGCCTTCTTTCTCCCTGCCTTACTGGAATTTTGCAACTGGGAAAAATGTCTGTGATATCTGCACTGATGACTTGATGGGCTCAAGAAGCAACTTTGATTCAACTCTCCTGAGTCCCAACTCTGTCTTTTCTCAATGGCGAGTGATCTGTGAATCCGTGGAAGAGTACGATACCCTGGGAACACTCTGTAACAGTAAGTTTCAATGAAAATCAACAGTTGGAATTCCATTATTGGAGGAAGAGATTAAACACACTGCCAGGAAGCCCTTCATTCTACCAATTATTTCAGAGTAAAATCTGTTATTGTTATGGTAAGAATCAGTATTCAGATTCTCCTTGAGCATCTATTGTGTGCAAGACAATCTATGAGGTGGTCCAGGGAAAGAGAAAGTGACTGTGTATTTTTACATTGCACTGGTCACACCATTGCTGATTTCCTTAGTTTAGAAATGTCTAGATATATAAATTAATCCTCTTAGTATACTCAGTACTGCTTATTAGTCATGTGTCTGGGTTGGAATTTCACAGAAAATCTTTCTCAGGAAAATATGAAATATGAAAAAGAGATAGAAATGGTCTGGGAGCGATGAATGTGGGAAGGAAGGAAAGAAAAAAAAGAAAATTCTTTTTTATTCAGTGAGAGTTTAAAAAGACACTAATGATGCTGGAAGACCTTTTAGAAAAAACAAAACACTGCACAGATGATGTCTGACAGCTCCTAATTGTCTGCTCTTGCATAATGAATGAAAGAAAATGTAAGAGATACCAGGTTGTCCTAGGTCATCCTCCAATTATCTGAACTTTTCTGTTGTAGTTCAGGGCTCTTTCATGTTACTCTATTCCTGAGTTTCTATTTCTTTCTTGGATCATATCTCTGTGCTACTAACCTGAGGCCTTATTAGAAGTTCCTATTCCATCTGATTTTCCTCTTCTTCAGGCATTTATACATATTTTGAACATTTGCTCTTCTACATAAAAACTAGAATCATAAGAATGCATTTTATTATTATACTCATATATAACTTTGCAGTATTCATGTATCAAATCTTAAATTACTTTATAAACTTAAAAGAATATTCTGAATAGATCAGAAAGAAGTAGGCATGTGTAAACATTTTGCCATTAGAATATTTAGAATGTATGTGCTATGTACAGACCTAAGAAATGTGATAGCTTACCAAGTTTTCACTATAGGTGATAAAAATTTAGAATACATTTTTAATTGGCATAATGAATGATTCCATCTTGTGGAAGAGAAACAAAATTGAGGATCACGATCTCTTAGATACTTAAATATCTATCTTTTCTGGTGAGGCTGCAAATTTTGGGCCTTAAATTTTATGAACATTTTCCAATCATACTGATGATCAGATACCAAAATGAACAAAATTTAAGTGCGCATACATAATTATAACAGAATGGAAGATGAAAATGAGGTATATTCTTTTATGAAAGTTTTTATTGTCAATTAATATGCATCTTTCATAATTTAGAAGGATAACTTTGTGACACATTGAAAATCTTCCTTAAGATTGCTCAGTTCAAGGTGTAAATACCAAATACTTTATTTATTAGGCAAGATAGGGAAAAATGAAACTAATCTTTCACCAAACACATACTATGTCTCATATTGAAATGTTTACTGTGTTAACTCACTTATGCCTCCTAGCAATCCCCTTTCTCTCTACTTTTCTTCTTGGGAGATCGTGCCCGTGCCTGTGGTTTCAATGGTCACCATTTGGAGGAGACCCATGTGTATGTATCTTCAGAGCAATCGTTCCTTAAATATTCCATGCTCGTTGCAGTTAACTTCACAGACTGAAAGGTGAATTCTTGATACCTAAAATTCATCCAGTCACTAAAATATGAGATTTGATTAATGATATGAAAAGCACTGATTGTTTTCATGATACTTCTCAAATCTATTTTCTTATTCAGCTATTATCAACTTTCCACAATTGGAAACAATACTGTGATCAATAAGATATTAATAGACACAACAGTAGAGGGTGTCCATGTGCAAACAAATTTAAAAATAATTGGCATAAGTTTAAACTCATTTAATAAATTCCTTTACTATCAGAATTTTCTACTACAAAATTCCACAAGGAAAAATTATGCAGTGTTTTGAGTACAAGTAATGCTTTATTTTTTTTCTTATGATTTGTCAGTAACTCCCTAGGCAGTACTCCTCAAAACATCAGTTTTTTTGTTTGCTTTTGAATCAGGGTCTCTCTGTGCAGTTCAAGCTGACCTTGAATTCACTCTGCATGCCAGGCTGGCCTTGAACACATGGTATTTCTCCTGCCTCAGTCTTATAGGTGCTGGAATTACAGGCTTGCACCAACATGCCTGGCTTTAAAACATCAGCTTGCATTGATAGTTTTTAGTGAATGTGCATCCAAACAGTCCACATATACTGTACTTGCTAGTTTCAGTATATACAATTTGTTTATATGTTATATAAAGTTCATTATACTAATCCATCAGGTGGTAATCGTTATGTTAACTCTAAACTATATGACATTGGAAGCTTTATGAAGTAAAAGAAATGAGTTGAAGTTACAATAATTTCTTTCCCCATCCAGTGGATTATTTTTCTTCTCCCTCTAAGGAACATATATTCCTCTCTAGAGATCACTGAGATACACTGAAACAAAACATTCCAAATCAATCTCCTTTTCTCCCACCAACCTTTGTCTTCAATTTCTCCTCACTTCCTAATGAATTAAATATGACTTCCTACTTTCAGTTCTTGAGTTCTTCAAATATGTTCTGATCTAGCTTCCCATCGTTCTGTTATGGCCCATCAGGGTCACATAGTTTCAGTAAAAAAAAAAAAAGATAAACAAAAATACACACTCTATAGCAAACTCTATTCTACAACCATATGCACTGAGCAAGTCTAATGCCAGGCAGGTGCCAGGATTATGAGGTACAATCGTATTCTGATGGGATTTTCTTTATAAAAACAACTTAGCTCTTATTTCAATTGCCTAAAATAAGATTTCTCTATAAAAATTCTCTGTGATGCTTCAAATTTCTTTGTAAATTTCTTGTGAAAGTTTTTCCATAACTACAAGACTAGAAATTCTCCCTCCCTATTTGTCTGTCTGTCTCTCTCTGTGTGTCTATCACTATCTCTCCTTCCTTTTCTCCTCCCAATTCCTTCCCTTAAGACTCTCATTATATTGTCTATCCAGTTCTTTGTTTGCCTACTGGCTATTCTTTTCAAGAAGTTTAACTTTTTAATCACATCAATGAATATATTCGTAGACTGAATATCACTATCCATAGAGATTTAGGGAATTTTTTTCAAATTTTGTGACGGCTTAAAAATTGCATTTTAGTACAAAATATCAGATAAATAGATGATAGATAGATATAGATACATGAAGGAAATACAGATTTCATATTGGAATTTAAGTTTGTAAGATATTTTGGCAAATTTTAATTTTCCATTGAATTTTACTTGGATACATTCACTTGAAAGAGCATATCTTGCTTTAACAATTACCAAGATCCTTATCTGTTAGTGTGATACTTCTTCCTTCAGCTGCTTTTATGTGTCACATATTTACTCACAGTAGTAGGATATAGAAAATTGGAGCTTTATTCGCTTTAATGTTCCTAAGCACACATTTTTAAATTCGTTTACCATCCAGAGGACCTATTTTGCAGTGTCTATGCTGTGTGTAATGTTTTAGAAAGCAATACTGATAGCTCCATAGATCCTGTGTTTGTACCCTGTTCTCCCCAGGCACTGAAGGAGGGCCAATCAGGAGGAACCCAGCAGGAAATGTGGGTAGACCCATGGTTCAGCGCCTTCCCGCTCCGCAGGATATTGCCCAGTGCTTGGAGGTTGGTGTGTTTGACACACCCCCTTTCTATTCCAATTCTACAGACAGTTTCCGAAACACAGTAGAAGGCAAGTAAATGAAATGGGTTCTTTGAAATGCTCTGTTTATGATAGTAAGTGAAGAAGTCCATATCAGGGCTAAAAAATTAAACACCTGTTATGCTATGAATTTGTGTGATTTGAGGTGCCTCTTACGATTGGTCACAATTTTCTGTTCTTAATTTAATTATTATAGGGGAAGGGATTAGAAATTATTCCCCAATCTTGCATACCTAAAAACTACCTAAACTCAAATTTCTGGCAGTTAGCTGGCCAGTATATATAACTATATCAAAGTTTAACATTGGCAAATAATTAAAATGGTTATAAAATAATTTCTTTTTTAAAAAGCATTACAATAAGAAATTTCAAATAATTAGCTGGTAGTCTGTAAAGCCTGGTTTGAGTATATATTTCATTAAGGTTGTGTGGTCCTATAAATCTTTCTAAAATTTTCTAAAAATCCAAATATCTCCAATGACTCACAGTTTGTTAATGACATTTTGATACTGTTTTAAAGATGAGAAAAATGAAATCCAAATACATAAAAGGATATTCCCATGACATTCAGGTAGTTAGCAGCAGTATAAATCCAAATGCAAACTTTCTGCCTTTACATATACATTTTTATAACTCTAAACTATGCTTGATACATATGTAAACTTTTAAAAGAATATAATTATATAACTTCATTATAGTCATATTACTATTAAATTCTACGTTGAATATAGCCTTGCTCACATTAGATACGCTCTGAATCCCTCCCATGGGAATAGATGCTGCTTAAATATACTTATTTGAAGGTGATTCAATAAATAGCTACTATATTTTGATTAAACTACATCTATAAAGTAAGGCTTTAAGTATGACTTTCAAAAACCTACAGATTTTGTCTCATTACTGCACAATCAAAACACAATTGATAACGATTTCCAGGCAAAGTGTATGAAAAGAATAGTGCTTAGCCACATGCCGTGTGCTGCATAGACAATCTTTAAGTGTTTCTAGAATCAAAAAATTAGGAAATGAATGTATGAAAATGAGTGAATGCTGTAGGCACATAATGTTGCTTCAAGTCTATGCACACACTTATAACTCCTTTTGATATCATAGGCTCTCCATTTCTTTTTATGATCTGTTCAGCATCTATTCTCATCTTCTCACTAGTACGGTGGTACCTGGTTCGTGAGAGCTTTTGTTTGTGAACTATTTGGTTCACAAACAGAAGCATTTGGTGAAATTTTGGTTTTTCTTTTAAACTCTCCAATATTTTATAAATATTTTGACTGCAGGTTTTTCAGATGTTTTAAAACATTATGTTAATGGTAAGAAAATGTAACTTTCCTGCAAAATAATTCTTCCAAAATAAACATGCTGACAGTCATCCAAAAGGAGGAATAAAGATGAAAAGTAACATCTGGCAATTGCAGGACAATCAAAACGGTGTACTCCCAACTGTGTCAGCAGTTTTAGTAAAACTGAAGAGTTCCTCTATCTTAGTTTCCATGTAGAACAATGTGTCCCTTATCAAAATAGAGTGTTCTATATATTTTGACTGGTATCCTTTGCAGGTCATTATTTTTAACCTACTGGCTACACATAGAGGGTCACACTGACAGCTTAAAAGTAACCTAATTCTGAGCATAGCATGAAAATGTCATCAACCATTGGTACTGAGTAGCAATGCAATCTTATTAATGCAAACTTTGGCTTGACAAGCTTTGGGAAAATTGCTTCCCAATATAATTACTGCTGTTGACTTGAAAATAGTGAGATATGTGCAATATTTTCTACTCTTCTCATCCTTACTTTTAAATCTAGGTTACAGCGATCCCACAGGAAAGTACGACCCTGCTGTTCGAAGTCTTCACAATTTGGCCCATCTCTTCCTGAATGGAACAGGAGGACAAACTCATCTGTCTCCAAATGATCCTATATTCGTCCTCCTGCATACTTTCACTGACGCAGTCTTTGATGAATGGCTTAGGAGATACAATTCTGGTAAGACACTTCCATGTGCATTTTCAAAGGGCACTGTTCCAATGGCATAGTTAACAGTTTATGCTAGCTCTTGACACTCATGAGATACACTTCAAAATAAAGATAAAATAGCTGCTCTCTGGAGTCATTTCCAAATATTCAAACCCATTTTTGAAACGGCAGAAGTCTCTCAAAATAGATATTTTAAGATGACATTTATTTACCATTTACTAGAGTTAATCAGGTGATCTCTTCTCATTTTTGCTACAAAAAAATAAAATAACTGCCACATTTCCCAGATTTTTATTCCTCTTATCTTCCACTGAACATTCTTGTAGCATTTTAAAATTAATGGGAAAACCTTATAGAGCTCTTCTTTGATGCCTCAGGGGATCAAAATTTTATAACCATGTTCCACATTTCTGTGTTTTATTGCTTTATGGCCTCATATAATGGAAATTTTGTTTAACTTGAAAAGTTAATGTTGATTTTTGTATCATACCATAGGAAATCTCTTTTGGGCTCATTTCAATGTGTTCTTTAAAATACTATTTAAAAGGCCTCACTCTCTACACTGCTACTCAGTCCGAAAGCCTTGCATTATTTTGAGACCTTTAAAGCGCTTTCACTGGTTAACCTTCCATGTTTTTAATATGTTATAAATTTTTTACTTTTTGCCTTCTCTTCATTATGGACATAAGCGTGGCATTAGAGGTTATCTATTGCTGTATCTATCTAAGGAAGCCTCTCTCTCTCTCTTTCTCTCTCTGTCTCTCTCTCTCTCTGTCTCTCTCTCTCTCTCTCTCTCTGTGTGTGTGTGTGTGTGTGTGTGTGTGTGTGTGTGTGTTACATTCCTCTTATCCAAAGTGTTTGAGACATTTAATTGACAAAGTAGGTCCAAATAGTTTATGCCATCAGAAAATCATTTAGGATAAGGTTAACTTACACATAAATATTTGCTTCACTTTGGAATTCATTGATTGGAATTCCACTTCATATTTCATGTGCATTTATATGCATAACTACAACCACTGTGAATTTCTATAATTTGCTGTGTCAGGGCTCTTTTTTTTTCAAGTGTATCAAGCAATTAAGACTTTTGAGATCTAGTCTAAGTGTAGCATACTCGATTTTTATGTCACTTTAATGCATGCTTCCTAATCTATATCTTTTTCAAGATTACTTTCAGTATAGTTACAACTCAAATTAATGTTAAAAATTATCAAAACTATGAATCTTTTGCTACATATATACTAATAGGTACTTGACAGCAATGTACAAGTTATATTTAATCTGGTCATTCACAATATGTTGAATGTTAGGTAATGAAGAAACAATCTGGCAAGTCACTTAAGTGAGTTTTCTTTCAATTATGAGAACATGCATTGTATTGCCTTCTATACATTGATTAAAAGTAATTATTTCACATAGTATTTTGTTAGAAATGTTCCAGATTTTAATTTAAACATTATTGTTGAATCAGAAAAATATCTTTGACTCTTATTTATCTCCTACTCCTTTCCTTCAAGCTATAAGAAGCTTAAAGTTTCTCAGTTCCCTTTAATTAGTTATGGGAGAAATACTTTAAATGCAAAGTAGAAAATTAGCCTGTACAATATTTCTTATAAAATCTGACCATAAAATTGAAGGCAAGTCAATGAAAACACTTATTTTATTGCATGAAATCTGAACCCAATTAATTGTCTTCTTAAATATCCCTTAAACCTGCAAGTAACATTTGGAAAGCAGTGTAATAAAACAACTATTTCAGGAAGAAAGAAAAATTAAAATATGAAATATTTTAGTCTTTTTGAAGATAAGTCTGAAAATATTTAATAAGATTGATTTGAGATGCATTAAAAGATACCAAAAATTGAAAGATATCAAAAAGGCTTCAAAAGTCATAAAATTATTGTAGTACTTTATACCCATTCAGATTTCCCCAAAACATTTGAAACTGGGCAGAAGGATGAGATGAGAAAAATAAAGGAGGGAATGATGAAAGCTTGTTAAGCACATGCACAAATGTTCCCGCTAAAACTTCATTTATCTGTACAAACCATATGCATTAATTTAAAAATCACATAATTATGGAATTAATTATTAGGACCACAAAGGATCAAGAATTGCATTTTATAGTTAAAGGAAATTACATTTGTCTGTGCAATAATATGCATTAGAATCCTCATATTAGACATAATATAATGCAATACGAAGCATTAGAACTATGCCTGCAACAATTCTAAATTCTATTCATTAACATTGTTGATCAGTGTAATATGTAATTTAACACCTCCTTTTCAACTGAGAATTGAGTTAAATTTTAAACACAATAACCAAAAATTCCATGCATTTTCGGAACAAGCAGTTTACACATTTCTTAGGATGATTACTATTGTATCTGTTGAGCCAAGAGAGAAATGAAGTAATCAAATACACACATAAATGCTTTCACAAATACTATTTGAACACCTATTAACTCTGGGCTGTATTTTAATTACCAGAAGTAGCATACAAACCTCCAGAAAAAATACTTTTCTCTGGGAAATTTCCTGCCTGCTGTTAGAAATCAAATAAACAAAGGTAAATAGCTAAATACTATGTTAGGTAGTTTTTTTAAAAATCTGTAGATAAAATCAGAAGGAAAACGGTAGATAATCAAGGTCACTGGATTTCATTTTAAGAGATATAGGCAGCTTTGAATGAGTCCTGCCTAGGGAAATCATGTGAAAATTTCAATTACTATTATTACTTTTACTATTATTCCTCCACTTTCTTTAAGAAACTTAAATTTAGCAAACTCCTAGATCTCAAATGAAGTAAGGCTGATCAAGGCAGGCAAGATGAGTAAAAATGGAAAGTTTAAAAATCTATCTAAGTTATTACCCTTAAAAAGTAATTTAGCACATTACAACTAATGGAATAAGAATTACCTGAGCACAGGAATTTTGCCTGTTTTTTTCAGTACTAGGGTACATGCCTAGTCCAGTACTTGGCAATGGTAGAATTCAATATATTTTAATAAATAAATATTGAACTCACTTTAATAAATATTAAATTTAAAATTACAAATATATAACCTCTATCTGCCACATCTTTGGTCAATTTTTATTTAGACTAGATGCTAAAGCATCCTTCTTTGATGCATAGGATCATAATGACAGTTCAGGGAATAGGACTCTCATAAACAGAAAAGCTAACACTGGCTGGGCCTGCTCACTAATGTCCCGCACAAGCCATCATCTTGTTTTGGTTTTGTGGCATCCCAATTGGCATGTAATTGCATATTTAATTATACAGAACAAATAAGTAAGAAGAGCAACTCTTTGCCATGAAGAACCTACCATTTCTTTTATCCCTAATGACAGAAACACACCAATAATATAGATGTCTCTTATCTAAATGGTTAATATATCTAAGTATACAGAGAGACAATGACAAAAGTTAATTGGATCTCAAGAACTTTATTCAAGTATGAAATTTTTTTGCTAACAGTAAAAATGTAAGAATAAAATTCATAGTGATTTCTCTAACAAACAGAAAAAGATGAAAAATATTAAGCAGAAAGACCAAGAGCCAAGGACAAACTCCAAAAGATGTACCATCTCTCAAATTTAAATTACAGATTATGCTACAATATATTGCAGGTCTCTAGTTTTTTCAGGATTTTTTTATTTTTGTTTTTTATCTTTGGCTTTGCAAAATAAGTTTAATAAACTGTATTTGAATCATTTTTCATAATTTAAAATTTAAACAGTTGATGATCATCATAGATGACAAAATGATGCTAAATTTCCTCTGTTTTTAAGTATTTTGTTGTAGTATTTGATGCACGTTGATGCTACATTTAAAACATTTGCACTGTTTTATGTAATTCTTTGTTCTGCCACAGTGAAGCTTTCCTTGAATCTTTAACCAATATAAAATATAAAGAATATTTGTTTCAGATTCTCCTCAAATATGGGGCCTCTTCAGAACATAATAATGATACGAATATTAACTCTGTGTCTTCTAACCAGTTATCCTTGGAATATTTTAGATATATCCACATTCCCACTGGAAAATGCCCCTATTGGTCATAATAGACAATTTAACATGGTACCGTTCTGGCCTCCAGTTACCAACACAGAGATGTTTGTTGTTGCTGCTGATAGCCTTGGATACACTTATGAAGTGCAATGGCCAGGTGAGTGTTGAAGATGTATTTTTATTGTAATGTGTTCCAAAACCAATTTGTTGTCTTTAAAGCCAAGTCATCATTGTATTCTGAGGTTTACCTCTTCGGCTTGGATTTCAAAGTTTTATTTGGGAGTAGAGAGGAGATTTGACATTTATTGAGAGCTCATTCTGGCCAGATACTGAGCTGATTATAGGCCATAGTACAAGTCTCACAACCCTTGAAAGTATTGTCTCCTCTTGCAAGGAAGAAAACCAAGCCTTAGAGAGGTTAGTTGTCAAGATTACATTTCCTGCAAAGGAAGACAATGGACTGTTGCCTGTGTCTGTATAAATGAAGTAGAATTTGTATATTCTAAGCTACTTTTTACTGAGATTTTGAAGTCTAGAATGTTCTTGTTCAAGTTTCAATCTGTTTCTCAACAAGCGCAGCAGTGCCTGTGGAAGAACACAGGATTTAGATGCTGAACAATCTGGCCCCCAAAATCAACCTTCTCACTAACCAAACAATGGTGAGAAAGGAATTTCACCTGAGCCATCCTTTTTTTCAACTTTAGACTAGAAATAAGAGTAACTGTCCCCATATAATGTACTTGTGGAAAAAAATTAGCAAATGTCTTCAAACCTTCAAGATGATAGGCAACTTGTTAATAAAATGTGGAAAAAAGTAGGAGCATTTCTATTAAAGTATGTGAAAGAAGTGTCTAATTTTTTGTGATAACTATTTTGATCTCTATTTTAATTTACTGTCATTTTCTCTTTCAACTAGGCCAAACGTTTAGTGTTTCTGAGATTGTTACCATCGCAGTAGTTGCTGCTTTATTACTGGTTGGAATCATTTTTTTGGGTGTTTCTTGTCTGATTCGTGCTAAAAACAACATGGAGGAAGCCAATCAACCTCTCCTCATTGATCAGTATCAACATTATGTTGAAGAATAAAATAAAAATCCAGAATCCTAATCAGCCTGCGATCTAATGACAAGCTACTCACGCCCTTACACATTAGTGTCAGGAAACAACCTGACTGAAAATCAGTAGATTGAGTTACCAAGTAGAATTTCTTTCACTTTTTTACTTTCTTATATACACATATGTTATAATTAAAGCACTATTTTTCAATGCTAGAAGAGTAATTCAGACTCGTTCCAATGGTTTTGAATTATCAGCTCTATTTAAAATGTTCAGGTGCATCAACTCCATGACATTTAAAAGCTAGTGTGATCGTCTTTGGCATACTTTAAAGGTTGACTATACAATGTTAATAAACTGCTCTGCTTTATTTGTATGTAAAGGAAAATAAAATTTGATAGTAGTCTTTTTAAAATATATAACTAGTCACTTCTACACGGATGAAATGTAAATGCACTTTATTGATATAACTCAACAGATAAAAATGCAGCAGCATTTATTAGTTAAAATAAATTGCATGAAGTTGTAATGAATTTGTTCAAACTTGTCTTTCATTTGGGTTTCAACATATCATATTTAACCTCAGCTTCAGGACCACAATAAAGTCAGAATCTTTGCCACATTTGAGGCAGTGAAAGCTTCATTTTGTTAAGAAACTGCTGTTCTTGTCTATTTGCTAGTGCGCTTTCCTGGTCTCAGTTCCCTGAAGAAGAAACTTCATGCTTTTCACCTCCTGATTCATACATCTGGCTGCCTAATTCCTCTTCCCCCATCTTAGGGGTCCTCAAAGAAAACATGGAAGTAGAGAATGAGCTTCACCCTGTGCTCAGATGGCATTGCATTCACTGGGTTTCATTTGAATAGCATCATCTTACCATTTACCAGACTCTCAAGCATTTGAAAAATAAAATATTAAAATTCTGCTTTGTTTGTCCCCATTCTGATCCAGCTCTGCAAGAATGATGTTTTTTCTTATGCTCTAACATGAAGTTTTGGGTTTTGATCATGCATATGAAGCAATATTTCCAAAATGAAGTATATATTCTGCATATAAATATATAAACATTATAGCTAAAATTATAATGGTAAGAAATAACTATAGTAATTACATCCTATAGAAAATGACCGATTTCATGTTTCCACTCAATATTCAGAAAGCAGACTAAAGTTATAGCCCTGGTAATTACTGTTTTTCTTTTTTCTTTTTTCGTACCAGCAATTGAACTCAGGATCTCACACTGTCAGACAAGCACTGCACCACTGAATACTGTTTTTCTTAAGGCTATGTATGCAAGATAAGCATAAAAATATTAAATAGTATAATATGAAAATAAAGTTATTTTAAATTTTCATATAGAAGCACTCAACTGGCTCCCTTAAAATACATTTCAATGTACTAAACATTCATAGTTTCTTAGAGAAAGTACTATGCAATGTAATTTTAATATAAAATATCAATGGGACTAAATATGACAAGCTTATATTTTTTTGAACATTTACTAATTACTCATTTCAAACCCATTGAATAACCATATCCTAAATAGCAAACATAGTTCAAGGCACTGTGGATTTTTGGACGAGCAAGGCAGGACTGCAAAATTGAGAAGGTCATATTTGACTTCGGCTTCAAGGAATGCCAGTGGATTTACCAAATATAAAAGTAGAGAAGGGCAGTCTATTCAGAAGTGACAGCATGAGCAAAGGCACAGAAGTTTGAAAGAGCATAAAACATTCAAAAATATAAAGTAGGTCAGTGTGGTTAGAACATAGATTTCATGGAAGAGAGTGGAAAGATTAAATTGGGAATAAAACCAGAATGTCCTGTATGCAATATGGAAAAAAGAGAACAGGGTGAAGTCACAAATAAAATGTATTTTTAAAAGATAAGAGTGGTAGAGATAGTTCTACATAAAGTTGATGAAGAAAGGCCAGAATAAAGTAACTATATCACTTTAAAAATGCAGGTGACCTTCCAATTTTTGAATGTTTCCTTTAAAATTTGGCTTTGCAGCATGTTTCATAAACGAATATGGAACAGTTAGAAAGAAAGAAGATAGAAAGAAGGTCTGTCCCAATATGAAAATTAATTTAAATAATCCTTATTGTAAGAAAGGTGCCTGCGTTATCTTATAAATACAGCTGTCATTTTATTTTTCTCACTTCCACGGACTTTTATTTATTGTACAATTCTATATGATCTTATCAGTCCTATGTCATGTTATTCCTGGCAAACAACATACATTTGGTATGCTGTTGAATTCTCTCTGTTCTCTACCCTCTAGTTCTCTGACAATTAGATTATTATGCACTCGCTAAAGATAAATTCAACACCACTCTTTAAATCCATTCTTTCCTGTTGCTTACGGCTCATTTTAATCCCACCACCCATGCTCACTTCTCTACCATACATGGAGTAAAATTTCCTAACTGGACATTCCCAAATAATCGAGAATAAAATGCTATTACATCTTTGGGTCTTATTTATGTACCCTTTGTTCCCAGAAATCAATTTCAGAGTTAACAACAAATTACACTCTCTTGCAATTACAAAACAATGGATACAGTGGAAAAAGAAACATGAAATAGTAATTTAACTCATCAAGATCTGGTTGTAAGATATTTATTCTTGGTTCAGTTCATGAATATCAAATAACGCTACACACTTTTGCCCTTTTCTACATCCGGATCCAATTAGGAAGAAAGCCAGTAAGAAATGAGAGGAAAAAAAGATTTTAATACTGGTATGCCAAGAACAGAGCCTGATAAGGCAAAAGAAAAAATATATATATATATATGAGAAAATGCAAAATGTGCTGCTTCAGAAACAAGACTGCAAAATTTAAAACATGCCTGTAAATGCATAATATGAATTTGATTTCATTTATGCACACACTGGTATAGTTTCTTAACATCTTTTTTTTTTTTTTGAAGAAACTGTGCTCCCCTCATTGTGTATTCCTAGAAACTTGGTTAGTGAATAGTCATCTGGATATGCATGGGTTTACTTTTGAGCTCTGTTCTGTTGGTTAATGCATAGTTTTATGTCAGCATCAAATTGTTTTAATTACTCTAGCTTTACCATGTATACTGAAATCAAAACTTGTGCTTCTTCTAATTCTATTCTTTTTCTCTTAAAATTGCCTTGGTTATTTGTAGTTATTTATAGTTTTACCCAAGTGTCAGGATTGCTTTTGTTTCCATCTTTGTGAAAAATATTATTGAAATTTTTCATCTCACTTGACTCTGTGGGTTACTTTTGAATAGTACATATAGGTGTATTGATTCTTTCAATTCATGAACATGGGAAAATTTTCCAGTTCCCCCCCCCCCACACTGGTTTTTTTCCTTTTTTTTTTTTTTTAAGCAAAACAGAAGAAAGGGTACTATTATTAGTACAAGCTATAGGATATAATGATACATTCACTGTAGGAAACTGGTACATATAAATAACACATTTCAATTCTATGTGTTTGTATTCTCAATTTCTTTCATCAATTATTTTGCAGCATAGAACTTTCATCTTCTTGATCAAATTAACTCCTCAGTAATTTTTTTCTTTTGATGTTATCCTAATTTGTTGACAGTCTTACCACCAAAGTATGTGGCATTTTATCAACTGTTTTTCTGCATATCATGAAAGATCAGCTGATATTTATCTTTCATTCTGTTTAGTATTATATCACACTGATTGTCCCACATATGCTGAGCCATCATTAAAATTTTTTTGATTCTGTTTTCTTTTTTTCTTACTACCACATGTTTGTAGTATATAATAATTACATTCATTTTGGGGAGTTGGTACACGTACATAATACACTTTAATTCTTCTTCATTCCCTTCTTCTCCCTTTCTTCTTCTGTCCCTCCATCTCTTCGTCTCAGTCCTCTTTGCAAAAGATCTATCTCTCTGTTTCCTATTATCTATCTTTTATTTTGCTATTTATTTATATTTTGATCTTGTCATATAAAAGAAATCTTGTGATATTGTATGTCTGATTTCTCTCAACATTAAGGTCTCAAGAGGCATTTCTTTCCTTGCAAATGACTCGATTCACCTTTCTTTATGGCTGAGTAGCACTCTGTTGCGTATAAACACCACATATTCCCTTCATTTTCCACATATTCCATTCATTTTCATCAGGGATATCAGCCTACAGTTTCCTTCCCTGCAGTGTCTCTCTCTGGTTTTGACCTCATAAAATGAGTCTTGTATACATCATTTCTTCTATTTACTATAATAATTAATTATTTGAATGTTTGATAGAATTTACTTGTTAAATCATGTTGCTCTGCTCTGGGATTTTCTTTGCGTGGAGGTTTTTGGTTACCGATTTTATATCTATCTTTTGTTGAACTGTGCAGAATTTCTCTTGGTACATTGTATTTTTGTAACAATTTATTTTCCTTAGTTTTCAGTTCGTTGTGTTGGTTTGTAAAGAGATTTCTTTTTTGTCTTTCTTATTTCTAAGTCACACATTATTCCTTATTTCTGCCCCTTCTCATCAAGGGCTGAGGCGCACACAAATTCACCTAGTTTCACTGGTCTCAAACCCTTCTTAGAGAAGCTTTAGTTCTTCAAGGATTTAAATGACCAAGTTTGCTGCATTATGATCAAGATATTATCCACTAGAAATAATACTTCGCTTAACTTTTCTTTGCCGTGTTGTGTTTTAATCATAGCCATGAATAGGGAAAGTGGTATAAAATTTTAATGAATTTGGCATGTATGCAGGTTTCAATCAAATTCATTCATTTTTACCTTAGACATTTTCAAAACTTCTAGAACTTCCTTATGAAACCAGAAGGAGTCTCAGCACTGTCTAGGATGGCTTTTTAATTATCTAGAGGAAAAAACCTTTCACAGAAGCAAACAGAATTGTACAATACAACACAGTAGGCAGAATGACGATGAAGTTTAGAGTTACCAACTTCCAAAGACTATGAAGCAGCTTCCCAGACATTCACTTTCAGGGTCCTAGGAATCATTTTTGCTACTTCAAAGTTGTTAAAGAGTATCTGTAATCGATTTATCATTATATTTACTTCTACATTCCTTTAGAACATATTTCATTTGTTTAGAGGCATACAGCATGATGCAGAGATTGTGAGATGAGGTAAAGATATAAACTGAACATGAATGCTAGGAAGAAGCAGATGTCATGGGCACAAGAATCATACTAGATACTGAACTGTGTTTCACCATGTTCTAGCTCGGGGGGCAGTAAACGTATACCAAGGGAATGATTTAATCTTTTGCTGACCAAAATATAAATGGAACTGAAACATAAAGGGGAAAGGAGAAAATTAATAAAACCCTAACGAACTAGTCAACAATAGTGTTGACTAGTATTGTAGAATGAAAATACAGAAAAGATTAAGTATTAGAAAGTTTTCAAGAAACAACGGTACACACACACAAAAAAACTAGTTGGAAACATGTAGCTATGTAGATAAAGCACCACGTGGGATGGTCTCTGACAATTTGAATTTTTACTTGAATAAAATAACATCAAAAGTCTATTTTCATAACATGATTTCTAAATTTGGAAATAAAGAGATATAGTGTTGTATAAACCTGAATCCTCATTCCAAATGGGATGTTTTTCATGGACTAAATTATGGGTGAATATTTATAAAGATAATAATGGTTTGATAAGAATAGTGATGCCATAGTACTGCAGAAGAAGAGCAATAATTATGACATTAGAGCAGTAGAAAAACCATCAGAATTTGGTAAGGCTGATTATTTAGAGGATTATATTTTGGATATATAAAGTTTCTATTTCTGGAAATGTGTACTCTATCATGAGGAAAAATAGTTCAAAATTCTGTTAGCTTTCTATTACTCCATGCTTAAGTAAGCCAATAAATCATTTGATTTTTATAAAAAGAAAAAGGAAAAGGAATACTTGTGTATATTCTACAAAATAGACATTGTAAATTAATAAACTATCTTTTTCATACACCTACATATATCAATAATATATACTTCTATCCTTTGATGGTCTGTATATAAAAGTTCTTAATAAAAATGATAAAAGAAGGATAAAATGAAAGCACAAAGCTTTGTAAATAAGGAGGGGAAGAGGAGAAGGGAGGGAATCTGCTAGGGGAACTGAATCAAGATACATCAGGTACAGGTACAAATTCCCTGTGATGAATGTCATCATTACATATGTATCAACTGTACCAATAAAGTTAATAAGAATTTAAAACAAGTTCTTAATCATTTTGCAGAGGACATACACGCAACCCTGAACTAGTATAAATAATGTCGACCACTCAAAGAAAAAAAAAACTCCCAAAAATCTGATAATAGCCTATTGTTTGGAAAAGATCAAACATAAAATTTTATTATATATCAAGGGGAAAGAACAATAAAAATGAGTATTTCCACAGCAGATAAGCAAAATAGATTTGTTAGAGGACTTACTTACTTCTCTCAGGTTAGAGAGATTAATTCATGTATATATATATAAAAGATGATTATTCTAAAGAAACAGCCATTTATATGAGAAAGAAGATGTGATTTCACCGTGGAGTAAACTATAAATAGCAAAGTTATCGTGACAATTTTGAAAACAATATATTAACAGAAAATTGAAGGCGAAGATAATGCAAAACATATAGGTGAGTAAGACTAAATAAAAACCCTGTTATATATTATAATACCAATGATACTATCTCTAAATACAATGAAGGATAAAAATAACAGTTTAAATTTACTATTTAGACACCAAAAAAATACTATCAGGAGAAGCAACTTGAGCTGCAAACGATTACATTGTGAAATGGATTTATATGTAGGAGCATTGAAGCAGGGGTCTTTGTAGCTCTTTATCAACTTGGAATTTTAAAGGTGAAATTTTAAAGAAGAGGGTGATTATTCTGAAATCATCACTGAAGAATGATTTATCTCAGAATTTCTATTGCAGCACAGAATTTATTCTTATTTTTTTCTTTTACACTGAAATTTAAACTTTAAATTTTGGGAAGAGAGAAAAAGCCTTAATGAGTTAAGCATGTTACAGCTTTTAAAAAGGAACCACTAAATGTGTAACAATAGCTATCAGTCAATCCAATTAAATAAGCAAACTGCAGATGTAAGCACATCCTAGCCTTTTTTAGTTAGACTTCAAAATATAGACCTCTGACATGTCAGAAAATGTGTTTCTGCATTGTTATTTCTGTCTAGTCTTCAGATACAGCCAGATTTTTGTCAATAGGTCTGCTAAAGCTTGAATAGAATATCACCACAAGATGGCACCTTTGAACATGTTTCGAAGTGTTTATTATGAACATCAAATATCTCCAACTGAAATGAACAGTGAAGACATTTACTGTCCTATGCTGTTTCATTGTTTCGTTTCATTTCATTTCATTCTGTTTGGATGTGTCTGTGATCCTTGAAAGAAGAAACACGATTATCATTTTGGTAACAAAAAAAAAAAAAAAGTCTGTGCTCTCAATAATCTCCATATAGCTGATATTCCTAACTAAATAATAATTCAAAAACGCATCTTCCTTCTGGTTAAAACCTTCTTGTACACTTCATCTCCCTTCCCCGTCAGGCCCTCCCAGGCCATCAAATGAAGAGTGAGTAGCACATCACCCAAATGGTTTCACATACAATTGAGGATTCTGTCGGTGTCGGTGACACTGATAGCTTGTGACACTGGAGAAAGGGTACACTAGCTATGGGAATCCAGTCAGCTCATCTGCTGAAGATGCGCATATTGAAGAACTAAGGCTGAAAATGCAAATTCTGAAAGCAGCGGTGATTGTCATAAATACACCTAAAGCTTTCAAAGAAAAACTGACCTAACAGAAAGCTTAAAAATAATTCATTTTGACTGCTCTTGAGACAATCCAATATTTCGTAAGAGAATACGAAGAAGTCTCATGTACCCCTACATTTACTACTTGTCAGTATTTTTCACATTTGCTTTATCACTGTATTTCCATGGACATGAATAGACATATTACTAACTTTTTTTCCTGAAAGATTAAAAGTAAATAGCAAATATTAGGGCTTTTATCACGGCTTCAGAGCATGGCACCTACGAACAATGGCATTCTCTTAAATAATCACAGTGTAACTGTCAAAAAATTCTGCAGAGGTACAATTTACTAATAGATGTTCCCAATGTTCCAATAATAACATGTGTAAAGTGATTTTTAAAAGATAACCAGCTCAACATTTTGAAGAATAATAGAAACATTATGAGAAAAAATAACTGCTATAAATATATTTAATTTAAACTGAGTAAAGTAAAGGGCTGGGAAAAGGCTGGCAAAGGACTGTGTGTCAAATGTCTCTTAAAAAACAAAAAGAAGTCAGCGACTGTTTGTGCCAGGTCGTATTACAGGACCGACTTCCAATCTCTTCTGTTTATCAGGGATGTGTCCTTGAGCAAGTTCGTTATTTCTCTAAACCTCTGTTTTCTTGGCTATAAAAATAAGGACAGTTCTCACAAAATGAGGATATTTAGAATATTCAAATAGAAAATGCACAGTGAATGTAGTCCTCAATGCCTAGGGTGTAGTACAAGCTTAATAAATTTTAATTTCTAGAATCATGAAAATTTAACTCTTTTCAACAACCTTCTTAAAAACAGCCTATGAAAGGAGAAGCTATGCTCCAAAGTTAAGCCTCTCGGTTTTTGATAGCATGCTGCACGCTGGTTTCCAACTGAACGCTCTCCTCCCGCTGCCATCGAGGGGCATGTCACAGCTAATTATCTGTCATCACGCCCTGTTGCATAGGCAGAGCCTTGCCTGCTGCTGTTGGGACCTCAGCGCTGTCTGTTGATTCATTTGCATTGCCTCCTGAGTGTCTCTGCTGTGTATGGATCACACAAAATGAAGCCCAGGGGCCAACTGGCAGGCCCATCTGAATTGTGGAACATAGCTAAGTCCCCTCCTCATTACTTAGTGAGTAATGTGGGGAATGTTCGCTGGTCACACACCCTGGCAATGTAAACGGTCATCTGCTGCCTCATCTGCTTCTCTGCGTCTGGAGTGTAGGACCAGATCGGCTGAGGAACTTTGCTAGCACTTATGCAAATAGCTCTGGGAGCTCCTGGGTTTGGCAACTGTCCTTTCAGAAGCCTCATTTGTGGCTGCACCGTCTGCCTCTTTTGTGTGCTTTCTCAGCTTCATGAGGCAACCCCAAAATAGATCTCTTTCATACTTAAGTTGCTTTTCTGTCCCTCTACCAAAGAAAAACTCAGATCCTTCTCCATGCACTTAGTGCTCTCTGTTCAGTGTTCTAATTTGTAGAATGTCCCAATTTATACTATAAAAGAAGGATATTTTTGAGACAGAATCCTCTCAAATTTATTTATGCATAATTTATTTTTCCTATGAAAAAGAAATTACGTTTCTCAATTTGAATTCAAAATCCATAAATAAACTATTATGGCATTTGCAGATAGTGAAATATATGTCTGGATAGACATATGACAATGTATTATTCCCAAAGCAAACTTTATTCTTCCAAATACATAACTTTAAGGGTCTAAACTGAACTCAATTCAGTTTTTTCAGTAACTTTCGATTACTAAGCTCAGCAGGCCATGATAGCATACATGCAGGAGATTGCTGAGGGACAAGGATTCAGTTTGGTCTATAATTTTTATTTCACTAATGGATAACATTTCTTAATTACTCTTTCTCTTTTCAACACTATGCGGTATGTTTTATCATAAAATACTGCTATGAAAAAGGAAGTCAAAATCTGCCTGGAAAACAAGGTGAAAAATAAAACATTTGTAAGTAAACCCCAAAGATGGGAAACTCCAGCGGCTGCAAAAACCACGATGCTTAAAGCAGGCTGCCTCTAGATGTCAGCATAGTACTAGGGCTTACAGACCTTAGCTCTAATGAAAAAGTAGGAGCAGGAGCGCATCATAAAGTAAGTGTTTTCTGCCACACCGTACTATTTATACACTACGATGATTTTTCTTTTGAAAATGGAGCTAAGTTTATAACTATAAATGTTTATCTGCAGATGACAGAATGGACTTTGTACTTAAAGGAATAAAATGTAGCTATGATGCATTTTTGCAAAAAAACACATTGCTTTCCACATGTTTTGAAGCGATCTTACAGCCTATCATGCATTGCTAGATCTTGTAACTTACTCTGTTCTATATAGAAACGTCAACATTTTAAAATTTAATAGTTTATCTTAGATAAGTTTTGATATGTCTCCAGTAATTATACTTAATTTACCCTGCCTTGTGCCATGGAGCTTTACATAATACCTTTATCACCAAAATAGAGTTTTGTTTAATTAGACTGGCAGAATTCTAAGTATTACAATAAAATTCAAAAGTCATAATGCATATGTAATTGATATGTTACAACAACTACTCTATTAAAACCTTAGATTCCCCATTTATCAAACCCTAGAGAATTTGTCTCCATATTTTTTCCTAAGTTTCTTCAGTAGATTACTTATCAACTAGATGACTCCTATAGATGAGACCTATAGTTTTAATGTATTTCAGAATGCACTGAACCTTTAATTCTCCTTTAAACTTTATTTTTCAGTACGTCAAACCTCCAAAAAATCAAAAAGCAAGACAATGAATATTTACAAATGCTTCATTTTCTTTATCAACATTTTGGGACATCTATTTCTCTAAATATCTTAACATATACCTTTAAGTAAAATCTATTTCTTAAGCAATAACAGAAGTTATTGCCTATCAAAAAGATAGACAACATGTGCTAGATTGTCCATAATTCTGCAGTGCAATTTTTACATGATATATAAGATACATGTATATATGTGTGTAAATGCCTTCTGCAGTGAATTTTAGTCCCAGAAAAGACTCTAAAACTGGAAGAGGAGATAATCATGCATAAAATAATCAGGAAGTGATTCTCTACTAAGATGATAAGATCTTTGACATCCTTTTCAGAGCTCACATTACAGAATCCCTGCTCTGAACAACAGGACACTTCTTGTCTTATATCAGTAATACTATTATCTGATGAGGCAGCAGACTGTGAAGAGACTGCCATGTTAGCAATCCGAAAGGTCCTGGAAGAAACTGCTGGAAAATTCAGAAAGTGTAACATCCTCAAACACAATCCTCTCGGGTTCTACAGAATGTAAAGCTCTGTCCTCTGATCAAAAGAAACAAAACACAAAAGAGAAAGAGAGAGAGACAGAGAAACAGAGAGAGAGAGAGAAGAAGAAGAAGAGAGAAGAGGAGAGGAGAGAAGGGGAGGGGAGAGAGAGGGAAGCTAAAAAGAAGGGAGCCAAGAAGAAAGGCAGAGAGGAAAATGTGAACACCATTATGAAAATGATCCTGTCTACTAAATAAATGTGTTTCATTCATTTCTCATTTGAATGCTGATCTCTAGAGCAAAACAATCAGAAGTTTTAGTTTTCTGTTTTCTAGTATAACAAATTGTCACAAACCTGGTAGTTTAAAACACAAATTTATTTTACTTTAGCTGAAGAAGCAAAAATTTAAAAATAAGTTTTATTGAGCTGACACCAACCTTTAGTTAAGACTATACTCCTTTGGGAGGCTCCAGGGAAGAATCTCTTTCCTGGCCTTTATCTGGCCTAAAGAGCATCATTCCTTTCATTCCTTGGCTCAAGATGCCTTTGGCCAAGTCTAAAACCCCCAGCCCTGCCTCTTTGGACTCTGCTTGTATTTCTCCTGTCACATGACCTTCTTTGCTTTTGTTTGATAAATCTGTCTCTCTGCATCTGTTTTATGAAAAAACTTGTGATTGCATATAAGACCCACCCAGATAACCTAAAATAATCCCACCTCAAGGTCCTTAATTTAATCACATCTGCCAAACTCCTTGCATCATGTAAAGTAAGAGTCCCAGGTTCTGAGATGAGGACTTACATAGATTTGCAGGCCATGTTTCAACTTATACCAGATTTTTTAAAGAGGTTTTGAGACATTATCTCAGTTACTACCAATGAGAGGAATGAATCTAGTTCCAAATTTCATTCAGCTGACATCAAAGTTTATCTTTACTCTTTTTTTTAGCAATGATAGAAGACAATGAATCAAAACTAAAACTCTTGACTGAGAAATTCTGCTTTATCCTCATAAATCTACAATGAGATTTCCCGTTTTCCAATCGTTTTCCCTTCTCTTTACTGGGAGTTTTTATTTTCTGCTATCTTTTTATTCAAACTCCTTGTATGATTAATATTTTAGTTTCACTGTTTAGCAGCAAAATGCCAAATCTACCTCGTAAATCTAGTTCATTTTGATTTTCTTTTTCTTTAAACATTCACATACCGCCCGTCTCATAGAAAGTGGCTTACAGATTCAGTGTACTCTCCATCAAAATACCATCGATATTGTTCACACAACCAGACTTTTAAAAACCCTAAAACTCATATGGAAACACAACAAATTGCAAATATTCAAAGCACTCTACAGTAAAAAAAAAAAAAAAAAAAAAAAAAAAAACTGGGACCATCACAACAAGAATTTCAAGACATATTACGGAGCCTTAGTAACCTAAAGAGCATGGTGCTGGTATAATATGGATACACAGACCATGGAACAGAATAGAGATCCCAGAAATAAGCCCATATATCTACAGTCAACTGGTTCTTATGAAAGACATTGAAAACATACATTGAAGTACAGACAGCCTTCTCAATAAACGGTGCTGAGAAAATTGGATATCTACCTGCAGAAGATTGAAAGTCATTCTTTTACTCTATACAAAGTGCACTCAAAATGGATAGAAGTTCTAAATATAAGATCTAAAATATGACATTACTAGAAGAAAATATAAGGAAAACACTTCAAGACATCAGTGTAGAAGCTGAGCCAGCCATCTCATTTCTAGGTATGCATCTAATGGCAATGAAATTTTATTGTGTTTTTCCTTTTAGTTTTGTTGTGTTGTTTTTTCTTGACACAGTTTCTTGCTAGATAGTTCAGGCTGGCCTTGAACTCTCAGAGATCCTTTTGCCTTTACCTACCAAATGTTGAGATCATAGGTATGCACTCACATGCCTGGCTAGGAAATTAATTTAGTAGGCCAAAGAAATATCTGCCTGACCATTGACATTACGGAGCTATTTACAGTAGCTCCACATAGGGGCCCATCTGTAGTTAAATGGATAAAGAAAATGTAGCATATGTGTATGACACAAATATGTTAGTCATAAATAAAATTAAATCCTGTCACTTGCCTCAAAGTGCACGGAAATCGAGCATATTATGTTCAGCAACATCAGCTAACCATGCAAAAACAAAGGCTACATCTTCTCTCTTATATACAGAAAATAAATAAAAGTTATGCTAGGAATGATGATAGCTATTACAACTAGCAAGGGTAGGAAATAAGGAAGGTGGTTAGGGAGACTGAGTTTGATTAGCGCATGCTGGACTCGTGTAGAAATATCTCACTGAATTTATATATGTAATTAATGCATGTCAATAGAAAATGAAGGGGGCTGGGGATTTAGCTCAGCGGCTTAAGCGCCTGCCTTGCAAGCAGACAGTTGCGAGTTTGGTCGCCGGTACCGATAAAAAAGAAAAAGATAAAAAAAAAAAATAGAAAATGAAATAAAATGTTAATAATAAAAGTAATTATTTAATGAAAAACATGACTTCAAGAGTCACAGGGTTCACAAAAAAAAAAAGATTAAATCGCCTGCCTTTGCAAAAATATCTTTCATATTTAGAATAAGCATCTTAAGGAAGGAAGTTTAGTTCTTTATTCCTGACACACTACGAACTGCTCCTAACTGATCTAAAACATCTTCATAGTTTTCATTGCTTTCCCTAAAATAGTAATTCCTAAGTCTCTTGCCAGTATATTTCCTTATCCCACAGATAATATGTTTCAAAACCCCTAGGGGATGCTTGAAATAATAGATAGAATTGGGCCTGACTTAAACTATGTTTTATCTTATGCATGCATGCTTCTGATAAAGTGAATTTATAAATTAGGCATAATAAGAGATTAACATTAATACTTAATAATACAAATGAACAATATACTACAATGAAATTGCCAACATCACTTAGGAGTCAAAACTAAGCAGATTAAGTGTTGGTTGAACATAAATACTGCAATATTGTGATAGTCTGGTAACTATTAAAGGCAGGTAGGATACTCAGCGAATACACTGGACTGGATGAAGAGATGATTTATGTCCTGAACAGGATGGAGTGGTGAGATGGCAGCAAGATTTCAGAACAACACACAATTTAAAATTTATAAATTGTTTATTTATTTCTTTTGTTTTGTTTTTTTTGTTGTTGTTGTTGTTCTGGGGATCGAACTCATGACCTTGCACATGCCAGGCAGGTGCACTTGTGCTGCTGAGCTAAATCTCCAGCATAAATCATTTATTTCTGGAATTTTTCTTGTAATATTTTTATAATGCAGTTGACTGCCTAATAACTGAAACCACCCAAAGCAAAACCACAGATAAGAGCGTTTGCGGTACCATTTAATCACAGCAGCTATCTGAACTTCATTTTCACATGCTGAGCATCAAAGAAGACAGATCCATTTGACTAGTTCCCAAGAATTTCAAACTTTGTGCCTTAATCCAAAATGGAACATCATCCTCACCATCACCACACTTGCACAAATCCCTCACCCTCCTTTGCACTGGGCCTCGTTTAATGCTGTGTCTACCCAGAAGTCACTGCGACAGGAGCTTTGGAATCTTCCTTTCTTCTTCATCCTGCCTTTATAATGAATGTGTGACATGCATTTATTTATTCCCCAAAGTGTTTCTCTCTTATAAGAGGAAGGCCTAAAACAGATTCATTTTGTCACGTTTTCAGTATATTAGCAAGAGAAAAAGATGCCATATCAGTTACAAAAGAAAAATACGTATTAGAAACTTAAATTGAACAAATTAGTACTTTGGATACAGGTAAAATTGTACCATCAATAGTGCAGTTACAGAATGTATGATTAATTCGGGCCCCAAGACATCCCTATGTGCCTGTAATGGTCACATTCCTCAACCTTGAGGCACAACATCTGACACTCAGATTTGAAGGATGAGAAGTTTAATTTGGCTCTGAGGAATCAGTCCATGGTGGGCCAGCTACCAGACGAAAGCTTCAAACTGGGAGGATATGTCGGAGCTACACAGTTTGTTTCGCAGAAGGCAAAAATCCAGGGCGGGGAGGGAACAGTACAAGAAAGGAAGGGGTAGGGGTTTGACAGGCATTCCAGGGCCACTCCTCCACGCCACACCCAGAAGCCTGCGGAAATGCGCTTGCTAACCACTCAAGGAGGACCCAAAGCTAATGAAATCTACATTCCACTCTAATTACCATAAATTCCATCTGTTCAGAAGGCTTGAGGCAGAAGGATTCCAAGTTCTTCCCAGCAATTTAACTAGACTATATAAAATATAAGTACACGAAAGGTTGGGGATGTAGCTTAGTGACAACAGTGTCCCTAGGTTCAATATCCAGTATCACAAGAAAAGGGAGGGCTATACTGCAGAAAATATAGATAATATTGAAATATGACTTGAAAATATTTGATAATACGTTTTCTCATACCTGTCAGTGTTTACCCGAGACTGACTGCATAATTGCATTTGGAGACCACAGCAAAAGCTTAGAGTGAGATTCAGAGAAACTCTTCTATAATGTTCCTTCTATAATGTTGTGCTATAATGTTCTATAATGTTCCACTATCCTACCTGTCTCTCATTAATAGAACCTGAATCCTAATGTTGTGGGAAATTTCCCAAGCCAAGCTAAACCAAATCAAACCGAAAGGAAGACTCTGCACTAAGGAGATAAGAAGGCAGCATTTCATCTTTACACCAGTGGACTGTTGCATTTTCTCGCCAGTAAACTATTGCAAAAGCACCCAAAGCAAACATCCTGAATCAGGAAGGAGTTTAGCCTCTGTAGAAGTGGAAGGTACAAAGCAAGTGACCAAATGCTACATGATTGGTTATGTACATTGAATCACAGATTGACAGACATGCTAGTCTAAATAGAAGTACTCTAGGAACCAGGGGAGGGAGCCCCTACAGAATGAGCACAGTTAAGGGCCTTACCATAATATAGAAATCTTCCAGATAGAGGGTTTTTAATAAATGAGCACGAATCTGCCCAGGGTGCCTTAAGATACAGACAATTATTCTGACATAGTATTCATCTATGGCTGAGCTTTAGACACTGTCAGGGTCAACTGAATTTAGCAGAACAGTAGAGCAGTAATTTGGTCAGAGACCTCTAATTGATCGCAAAGTTTACCATCTCATGAATGTGTTTCTACATTGTAACTGTGCCCCAACATTAACACACTACAGTCTCCTTCCTCCTCTCCAATTTATCTTCCTTTCTGCCAAGAAACAGATCCATTAAATCTTATCTATCTCTCCGGCCCACTTCAAACAGCCAGGAAAGTACATCTCCTCAATATGACTCCATAATTTAGGACTTCGGGTCCCTTGATTTTCTAAAAACCCAATGCTTTTTATTGCTCTGTGCTTTTTATTGTTTCTGTGCTCTTTCTTACTTCTGTGCAAGCATTCATACTTTTGCCACTGATCTACCGTTTCTGTGCTTGACTATTTCTTAGGATTCCTTTAAGAAGGAAGCATTCACTCCAGCCACCCCACCCTGTGTGTCCAGCCCAGACGTGGTCCCCTGGGGCTGATTCTCTTCTGTGGAGTGCTCTTCCTGTAGGGCAGAGTTCTCCACATTTCAACAAGATCAAGCAAATCCTTGGTGGTTTTCATACTTGCAACTGGAAATATTGCATTCTTTAATGATGGAAATCATATATTACTTATGCTTGTGGGATACCCTACCTAGTACAGCCTGGAAGCAAGGAGATTCATCAGATGGAACACAACTAGAATGAATTTACAAGGAGCTGCTTTCACAGACTCCCACCTCCACCAGGTGGTACTGTGTTATTGTCAATCAAAAACAAATCAAAAGCACAAGGGCAGGTCTGTTATTGTGGCCCCATACCTCAGGTGTGCATTGTAGCACGGGACTCTTCTCACAGCTACCGTTCACTATTGTAAAGTGTAGATGATTAAGTTGGCATTTTTGCTATGATTTTTACAGAAGTAAACTAGAAAAATATGAAATCACTGGGTGGTTAATATTCAGTTATCCTAAACAAAAAGGATCAAACATCCTTTTCTTTCACAGAGTTTTCATCCAATGGTTCCCTAAAGAAGAGAAGTTGCATGTCCATAATTTGAGTGATTCAAGAATATTCCCAGCTGGTCACACTGGCATATGCCTGTAATCCCAGCAATCCAAGAGGCTAAGGCAGAAGGATCACAAATTAAAACTAGGGATGGGCAACTTAGAGACATCCTGTCTCAAAATTTTTAAATTTGAAAAAAGAGAGGTGGGAATGGACTGGGGATGTGGCTCAATGTGAAGGTTCTAGGTTGATACCCCATATTGGGGGGAAGAGAAACTAGACACAGAAGTATGGAGAAAATTTAAGTCTGGTCGGCAAGGTGGCCTTTGGCTGTGTAATTTTAGAGCTCTGATGTTTGCTTCGTAGAATACAAAAATTGGGTGATAGTGATATAATGAATTCAAGACTGACAGTCAAATCGCAGCTGAACTGAATCAGTGTGGTACTGAGTGTAGATAGCCTGCCTGAGGAAATTTGCCAGCATAAAAAGGAGACCTGAAGAGGAAGAGTAACATTGTGGATTCTCCTAAGTGTTGTTGTTTGAAGCCATTGGTTCTCCTGGAGAAGCTTGTTATGCTGGCTCCCCTAATATGAACTCAGAGGAGCTTGGGACCTTGTTGCAGAGAATGTCCTTGGTTCAATTTGGGGGAGCTTTGGTCCTTTGAGCATCATTTTGCGGCTCCGGAGGGGAAGATGTGTGCTGCTCAATCTCCAGGAGAAGTTTATCATGCTGGTTTCCTGATACAAACTCCACTGTTCTCATCACCAGAGGAGCTCGGAACCTCATTGTCATTGAGGATAATGGTGGAACTTTTCAGGCCCTTATTTTGAACATCACTTCTTGGCTCCAGTACAGAACCCTCAGCTTGCTGGCACAGATCCTTTACCCCACTGGCATAGTCTAGCTTCTGCCACTGACTTTTTGGGCCTTTCCAGTAAAGATCTGTGAGACAGACTTTCATGGATCATTGTTGTAGGATCCAATTTTCAGCTGAATTCATGCAGGTTATCGCCACAGGATCCAGGCCTCAGCTGGATTTTCTAGGTCTTTAGAGTTGTGCACAGAATGCCTGCACTTTCTTCGTATTTGACTCCTTGGGTAATCACTATAAATAACACTATAAATTACGTGTCCTGTATGTAATTACTCTGTTGGCAACCCCTGATTACAACAATGCTTGTCTTTACAATATGATGTGAAGGATTAAACATTATCAAGCCCATAATGAAAGGATTTTGGCCCAGACGGGACACTGCAGCTGGTAAAGCCTTGGAGGTGGAACCAAAGGGCTCTATCTTGAGGTCATCTTCCCCGCCCCCTAGGAATTTACCTGTGGCACAAAATGAGTACCAATGGGCTACCTGTGCATCACTAATGCCCTTTAGGCACCACCCTAAACCTAAGCTACATGTATGCCCCCATACCACGTGTCTGGCAGAGAGAAAGCCAGACTTCAGTGGCCCGGGAGTTTTATTTTTCTCTGTGTTCTCAGAATAAAGCCTCTTTTATTTCATACTTCTCATCTTTTGGGCGCGCCAGAATCCTATCACGTAATAATATATAATACATTCAAAGCACTCAGCACAGAGAAAAAAAAATTAAGGATTTAAGGACTATTAGAGGTAGTAACATAGACTATAAAATGCAAAAATTTTATCTACCTTAGAGTTGAGAGAATTCAAACTAGTTTTGGGGTTTCAACAGACTCCTTGGCCTAGAATTAGTTTCAACTAATTATCTGATATGTAGCAAGCCACTCACACTTCAGCTTTCTGAACTACAAAATGAACTTTGCACTAATACCTGACTCATTTTATGTTAGGGGTATGACTTCAATATTATGTACTGGGCTAAAGGTAATTGTGGAGCAAGAGTTGTTGAAATCTATAATGTATTCTGTCAGTTACCAAACCATGACTCAAAACAGTTCAGAGTGATAATCCTCTAGTGGTGCTGGGTTGAGAGAAGTAATATTTAAACTTTTCAAAATGGGATCTAAAAATCTAATTTAATATATTCCCAATCTCTCCTCTCTCCCTCCCTCCCTTCACCCTCTGCTCCTCTCTCTCCAAAGACATAAGAACATGAAGAATGTGTTCTTTCCCTTTAAAGAGGCAAAGATTTCTTTCCTGATCTCCTGATTAGCCAGTTACATGGCTAATGTAACTGCACAGGTGCAGCCTTAATTCTGTGCTATGATTTCATCTATTTGAGGGAAAAAATTTAATAACCATTTTGTTGTTAGAGATAATGTTCTATATAGGAGTCCTACTCTAAGTAGAAATTGGGTGCGTCTTTCTTAATACTAGGTAGCCACAGGGGGGAAAATATTTTGTATATGTTGTTGTTGCAGCTGCATTTGTTGTTTTAAACAAAATAAGACTACTCAAAAAATAACTCCTATTTAAATTCCTTATTTGTCACCAGTATCCTTGTGGGAGTTTAGCTAGCTACCTGCCCACCACATCCACCTTTGGAACACAAAAGCACAAGAACACCACCCTAGAATCTGAGCAAAGAAGTAGCTCCCCCAAGAAGTAGTTAATTCCTAAAATTCCACAGTTAAACATTCATTCTTTTGACTTAAAAACCTTTGACCCCTGGTAAATACATGCTCAGGCAGGTGACTCTTGAAGCCTTATCAGTTATTTGCATCTAAATATGAGCAATCTTATCAGGTCCTCTCCTATTTGAGTAGGTTTTGAAAAGAGGATATGGAGGGAAGGCAGAGGTTGTTTGTGGTACTCTAATTCCATCCTTCTATATACTCCTCCTAGCCATGCGGAAATCCA
The DNA here is from genome assembly GCF_034190915.1 of Cavia porcellus. NCBI lineage: Eukaryota > Metazoa > Chordata > Mammalia > Rodentia > Caviidae > Cavia > Cavia porcellus. The sequence goes on from NW_026947484.1 coordinate 87,877,176, forward strand.
GGTTTTTCATACATGTGTTTTCAAGTGCAGATGAAATGAGTTTAGCAGAGGCCGAGGATCATCAAGACCTGAGCCTTTATTTAGATGAAAATGCATATTATGAGAGCAGGATAAGGGTGACTGTTTTAATACTGCCATTCCCTGCTGCGTGCTCTGCCTCTCCATATTGACAGGAGGATGCCAGATAATGGACAATTAAAGAAAAAGAATCCTTTAAAAGGAAATTCTTGTTAAAATGGCAAGCCCACATATACAGTTTTTATCCATACATCTAGATCTCTTGTCACTTCACACATACTAATAACCTTAATTTAAAATATGAAAGAAATTTGAAGAATGTATTTCAAAGTTGGTCTCTTCCAGCAGCTATAAATGTTTATTAAAGATGCTATGAGTAGAAATTACTTGTGAACATTTTTCTGCAATCAAAAATTTATTCCCTTGCTATTCCAGCTGTTTTCTTTCATGACTTAAAACAGCTAAAATTTTAAGAGGCATTTAAAGAAAAATCTAAAATAATATTTTACTACCTTTCTCCAGAAAATTAAATACAGTTGAAATGACGCCTGTTAATATTTCTTCCAAAATTTCTCTATCACAGCTTGACATAACTAATAGCGTTTTTGCAGAATTGATGGCTGTCTCATGAAGTTTTCAGCATTTCTGTCATTATTTTATTTAGCAGATGGCAAAGCACATTTCTTCTAGCAAAAGAACAAAATCAAATACATCCGAATGCTTTGAAGGCAAATGCTGTTCGTTAGTTCAGTACCAGGCTAGATTTTATAAATCACCTTAGAAGCCCAGAAGATTTGTTGAAATTCCAACTACTCTGTAGTAATTATGACCCACAGTAAAAGTTCTCCAGTTATCTCCAAATGTGAATGCCAAAGTGCTTTCTTTGGTTGACTAATCAAAGTAATTATTTTTTAAAAAGAAAGGAAGAAAGAGGAACTTTGAGGAAAGAATTCATACTGTGGGCAAGAATTTAATTTATTTGTTCATTTGTGGAATTAATTTGAGAACATATTCACTACCTAAGTGTACAAAGGCACTCTGAGTTTACATATATGAGCGAAACACCGGCCCAGAAACATATAATACAGAAAATCTGCATATGAAAAGCAATTCTGCACATCAGTACATGAGAACCAAGTACCCAAATATCCTTATCGTAGAATGAATTTCAGCAAACTATGATAGGAGTCCATTGTCTCCAAGGGCCAGCTTATGTTATAAGTGAAATGCATCAGGAAACATATGGCACACCTTTCTCAGAGCAGCTGCAACCCAGCCTGAGCTAATTGTTATTATGGAAGAAAGTGTAAGGAAAGAAAACGGTCTTTATGTTTTACTCATCTTATATTCATTAGCTAGGGTCTCTGAAACTAAAGACAGGATGACAATAGAAAATCATTTTTTTAATAAAGGAATGAGGAGAAAAAATTGTAAAAGTACACTAGGTATTAAATATAACCACAGCAGCCTTCAAAGGAAAAAAAAAACCTGAAGCAAAGGCTAAACCTGAGTGTTTTATGTTGAAGATTGGCTAGGGAAGAACAAAGATGATAAGTCACTAAATAGATGTTGAATGTAGCAAACTGGAACAAGCTTGCATCTGTTTATTTGGGTTCTTCTCATTGTCCCTCCATCTGGAAGATAAGGGGACTCATTGCTCTAGGTACAGGATGATCTTCTCACATGATCTGATTGACCCGGAGACCACCACAGGGACAGACAGCCACAGAGATCACTACAGGGACAGAGTACAAACTCCTGGCCTTTCAAATATGACTCAGCAAAAGCACACTTTGTATTTTCTTCTGAGGCAATCAGGGATTTAAAGTATCTGGTTTGTTGTTGTTTCTCTCTCTCTCTCTCTCTATCTATCTCTCTCTCTCTCTCTCTTCAAAGAACCATGACTCTTCACTTAGGTCTACAGATACCCATACATAACTAAAAGTAGCACAAAATATGATCTTCATACTTCACAGTTCCATATTAAATTCATCTCAACTTTATATGTAGGAATATTAGTTATTTAGTCTGCTAGAAGTTAGCAAAACATCATTTATTACTCCTAAATTTAGCCAGTCTATCTCATTACCCTTCACTGAGATTCTATCTCACTCCTGAAAGAATGACTAAGATCAAGAAATCAACCGATAACAAATGCTGGAGGGGCTGTAGGAAAAAAGGAACCCTTCTCCACTGTTGGTGGGAGTATAGGCTGGTGCAGCCACTGTGGAGGTCAATGCAGAGGTCCCTCAAAAAGCTAGGATTAGAAGTTCCATTTGACCAAGCTATCCTGCTTCTGGGCATTTTTCCAAAAGAACTGAAAACATCCTACCACAGTGATTTATGTGCACCCATGATTATAGCAGCACAATTCGTAATAGTTAGATCTGGGAAACAACCTAAGTGTCCATCAACCGAGGAATGGATAAAAAATATATGGTATTTTTATACAGTGGAGCACTACTCAGCTATAAAGAAGGATTGCATCAAGGCTTTTATAGGTAAATGGATGAGAATTGAGACCATACGCTTAAGTGAAATAAATCAAACTCACATGTGTAAACATCGTATTGTCTCCCTAGTGTAAGAAACTGAAAGAATAAATAAGACCTAAATCTACAGTAGATATTGTGACACAGTAAGAAATTGCTCAAAGGGGAAAAATAACTTGTATGGGGAAAGGAGAAAAGGAAAGGAAAGGGGAAAAGATATAAATTTATAAATATGCATAAAATAGCTAAGATGATTACACTACTAATTCTATTAGTTCTTGGAAAAGAACAGTTAATACTCATATGATTAGATAAATTTACATGTGTATATCTGGCAATCTAAGCAATTCTTTTGAAGATAAAAATATACAATATTACGATCATTAAATTCCTGTCATTTTATTCTGCAAGCAGATATTGTTACTGTTTTGAATTTTTTGTTGTTGTCCTTGTAGTTGTTGTTTGTATGTCTTATTTTTTGTTTGTGTTTTTTTCTCTTTAAAATTAAAAAAAAAAGACTCAAATCACCAGGATAAGAGATTTATAGGAATATTCAGCCATGCCCAGAATTTCCACTGTCCAAACCTGTGGTCACCATGGATTCCTGCAAAGCCAAACAAGTCAGATATTGTCCAACAAGTCATGAGGACTCAACCCAGCGAAATGGAACTGCCCCTTAAGCCATCAGGATTCCTCCAGAGCTATAGAACCCTGATTGAGATGATGACTGACTGGACCCGGGCCCACTACACTACTTCACAAAACTTGTCCCTGTCCTTTTGTAAACAGGCCAATTGGAGCCACCATTTCAACCTGCGCTACCCTCAACTTCTCCAAGTGAAGCTTTTTTCCTAACTTTATTTTCTTTCTTTTGTGAGGGGATCAGTTACATCTTTATCAGAGTTGCATTCACCTTTATTTTCTCTTATTATTTATGTAGACTTTATGAAATTATATTTTGCTTTAGTTTTGATTCCATTATTACCAAAGCAAGACCCATACTAGCTAGTGAAATTATTGCCTGTCGCAGAGGAGAAAAGTGGAGGAAAATTTAGAGAGAGATCTTCACGTCTCTTCTATTTTCGTGAATTCTTTCACCCTAAAATATTCAAATACCAAAGTGCCGTATTTTGGAGTAACATATCCTGAGTCTTACATTATTTTGTTTGGTCATTTTCAAAGTTCAAAGTGGTCACTGGTGACTGAAATCTTCCTGGTGTAAGCCAAATGCTTTGATTTAAGCTACACTTTGGTTTCCAAGCGCACTTTCCAGTATGCTTACCTTGTTTCGTCTTGTCTCCTCTCACATTGTATTGATTTTAGAGATTAAAATTTTGAAGAAATGTTTTTGGAAGAAAATACATTTTTATGTGAATAGTTTTGCTTCACCATACCTTTATGAATGATATGCTATATTCAAAGTTCTCAAAAAATAAATTGCTAGGCAAGAGTACCATGCTCACCAAATTTATCTTGTTAGAAATTAAGAAGAAATACAATCTTTCTAAGACACACAAAACTGGGAGAGTTTATCAGAATGGCCTTATAAGAAATTCTCAGAGGACTCCTGCACTCTTAAGTCCTTATTACCTATCATTCATAGCCTTCAATATAAATGTACTAAATTTCCCAATCAACCAAGATTTACACTAGCTAAACAGATCATTTTAGAAAGGTTAACACTATGTTTCCTACAAGAAACACACTTCATTGGTAAAGAAACAGACTGAATGTGAAAGGATAGAAAATGACATAGCATGCAAGCAGAACAAGCAAAAGTTATACTTACAATCAGATAAAATGGACTTCATGTCAAAAACTGTTAAAAAGACAGTGTCACAATATAGTGATAAATGGATCAATTAATCAATTTTGATTGCACTCAACACTGGAGCACCCAATTGTATAAACATTTTTTAGAAGTAATGGAAGAGACAGACTCCAACAGAATCATAGTGACTACAAAATCTCATTTTCTTTAGTGGAATCCTCTAGGTGTAAAATCAATACAGAAACAGAGTCAAACTTTACTATGTCCAACTGCACCTACCAGGTGTCAACAAAGTATTTTATTCAATAATTACCTGGAGAATGTACATTCTTATCATCCTATGGAACATGAAAAGAAATACAAAAGGAAATTCAACATACCAAACGTACAGAATAAAACAAAAGCAGGAGCAAGAAATAAGTTTATAGAAATAAACAGAGAAAGAAGTAGGAAAAGGAAGGAAGGAAGAAAAATTGCTTTTAAATAAACAATCTAACAATATAATTCAAGGATCAAGTAAGTTAAGAGTTAAACTAAACCCAAAATCACTGGAAGGAAAAAGATAAAATCAGAAATAAACAAAATAGTTTAAAAAGCAAATGCAAAACATTAACAAAGAGAAGTGTTGGGTTTTTAAAAAGATAAACAAAAGCAATAAACATTTAGGTAGGCCAAATAAGAAACAAAGAGAAAAGAACCAAAGAAATAAAATCAGAGATGAAAGTGAAGACATTATAACTAAATTACAAGAATACATCAATGTTTATGAATTATTAGAAACAACTATATCCCCAAAACTTAGGAAACCTATAATAAATTAATGAATTTATGACATAAACTACCAAAATTGAATCATGAATATATAGAAAACTTCCACTAATTAGGAGTAATGAAGTTGAATCTTCAATAACAAATCTCCCAACAAAGAAACCCTAGGATCTGTAATGAATTCCCTGCTGAGATTTCCAAATGTTTTAAGAACAGCTAAAACCAATTCTTCTCAAATTATTGCAAAAAGTTGAAAGAAAAGAAACCCTTCCAAACTGACCACATGATATCAGTCTTACACTGATACTAAACCAGGCAAGGGCACAGCAACTGCAACTACAGATCAATATCCCTGAAGTAGGTAGCTGCAAAAACTCTCACAAGGATGAATGTAACAAATCCAATCATATATCAAAAGATTATACATCAGATTATATGCCACATTAGGTGGGGTTTATTCTAGAATTACAAGGATAGTTACAAACACACAACTCAATAAATGTAGTACATCACATCAACAGAAGGAAGAATAAATGATAAAACTGTTAGTGATTAAAACCTCTCAAAAAATAGAAATAAAAGAATGTACCACAACACAGCACAGGCTATGTATAACAGACTGGGTGTCAACATCATATGGAATGGGTTAAGTCCTGTCCTCTAAGATCAACAAAAAGTAAAAAATGTGTCCTTTTATCACTTTTATGCACTTGTACTGGAAGTTTTAGATAAAGAAAATATATAAAGGTAAGAAAAAGTGGAAGTTAACATGTGCTTGTAGATGACATTATTTTTTTCTATAGAAAAATTTAAGAAATTCACCAAAAACTGTTGCTCAGTGTACAAAACAGTGGTATTTAAATAATAGTTTATACACTAAAAATGAAATAAAGAAAACAACGTCATTCAAAACAACAAAGCAATCTAAGAATAAATTTAGCGGAGAAAGTGAAAAATCTTTATAATGAAAACTATAAAACACTGATACGAAATTTGAAAACACAGAAAAATAAGAAGACATTCTAGGTTCATGGACTTAAAGAATTTGTATTGTTACAGGGTCCATGTTCCTTACTGTACATTCTCATAATTGGAACAAAATTCCTAACAAATACAACTTAGAGTTTAAACGCGGGTTACAGTTTCGTAGCATTTAGGGCATGGGTAGATGGCCCCAGGCAGCAATGGCACAGGAAACCTGCACAGGAGCTAGAAAACAGCAAGGGAATGTCAGAGAGGAAAGGGCCTGGGTTCACATATAGCACCCAAGATTATTCCTCCATGTCCCACTCAATACTCCCAGAAGTGCAGTGAACATATCCTCTATGTGGTGCTCCAGCCAATCAAGTTGGCACCGCAGTTTAACTATCACACTACCCAAAGTGATGAGATCCAGTGCAGCTGCCACCTCAAAATACTAGAGTACTCTTCACAGAACCAGAATGAAATAATCCTAAAATTCAGATGGAACCAAAAGAAAACTCTGAAGAGCAAAATAAATCTTTGGTAAAACAGAGGGAATTGGAATCACCCTGATATTCAACCTCCAAATACACCACAAAGCTATTGTAAAAAATAAATAAATAAAATAAAGCTCAGAGATAAATTTCCATATTGAAAGGCCAACTGATTTCAACAAACATATCTAAAACCTACTTTGGAGAAATGGGGTCTAATTAATAAGTAATGCCTGGAAAATTTTCATAAAGAAAAAAATCTTCAACTTTGTCTTCATATATAAAAATAAAGTGAAACTGAATATAACACCTGAATCCATGCAGCCACTAGAAGCAAATAGACAGAATAATCTTCAGGACATTGATGTAGAATATCATTTGTTTGGATAAAATCCCAAAACAACAATAGCAAAAGCAAATAAGTGGGATTATGTCAAATTAAAGCATCTTCTGCAAAGAAAAGAAAATAATCATCAGAGCATAGAGACAATATGTAGAATAGTAGAAAATTTTTGCAGCTTTCCTTATGATGAAACAATATCCAGAATATATAAGGATCACAAAAATTCTAACAGCAAAAAATGTATTCTAATTAAAAATAGGCAAATGATCTGAGAAAGCTTTTCTCAGAAGACACACCAACTGTCAAATAATATATGAAAATATTCCTCAACATCATTCATCACCATGAAAATTCTAACCAAAACCACAATGAGATCCCATCCCAATGACTACATTCAGAAATACTTACAATGCATAGGAAGAAGAATTATTATATTCAGTTGACAAGAAGGTAAGTTAATATAGCCAATATGGAAAACAGTATGAAGACTGCATAAAAACAAAAAACAGAACTTCTGTGTGGTCTAGCAATCCCCCACCCTACCACAAGGGCTACCTCTACGTGAAGTGAAATCAATGTATCAATGTGTATTACAGCACCACTCACAATAGCTAAGATATAGAATCAACCAAGACATCTATTACTAGATTCATTGATCAAATGTGAAAATAGAAGGCATATAGAGATCATGGAATATTATTTAGACATATTATTGAGACATAAATAAGAACATAAAACTGCCATTCACAGCAACATAAATGGACTAGCAAGACATTAGGTTTAGTGAAATAAACCAGATGTAAAATGATTCCCTCATGGTCTCACTCCTATGGGAGCTGAAAAAGCTGGTTTCATAGAAGTACAGCATAGGAGATGGACTCTGTAGATTATTAGGGTAGGCAGTAAGGAGACAGTGGCAAGTGTCAAAATACAAGTAAGAAGAATAAGTTCCAACTTTCTGTGTCATAGTAGGATGACTATGGTTCAAAGCAATCATCAATTAGATATTTCACAAAAATTATAAGAAATAAATTTGAAGTTTTCTAAAGCAAAGATATCAAAGTTTAGGAATATAGAAATGATAATGATCTTGAGTTGGTCATTACATATTGATAACATGTATCAAATTATCCCAACATAATCATAAATGTATAAAATTATTATGTCAACGTAAAAAGATCTATTGAAAATGGGAAGGGGTCCAAGCAATGGAGGGAGGAGTGAGGAAGTAGATAAAGAGTTAAGATGTGTTACGCATGCCTAGCAACACTCCAAGAGGAAGAGGATCATCAGTTACTAAAACATGTGCCAATAAAAAAAAGAACACAAACACAAAGCAAAACTTCTTGAAAGGTTTCCATGACCTATTAACTATATCATACAGAATTTGTGTCATGAAAAAATGCTGTAACTGAGATTTAAGCACACTCAGTGCCTGTGAGGATGTTTGCTGGAGCAGGGTGTTTTCACCATGTTCTTAATTACTCTCTCTCCTGATGCTCCCTCCCCAGAAATTCACCCAATCAGCAAATGTTTCCTTATAATAGCCAAGCTCTAGCCCTCCTCTCCCCAAGCTCTCACCACCAGCCAGAGTACACGTTTCCTATAGAGCAGGACTCAGCCACTTTCTGTGGCTACTGCTACTGGTGTGTGTGTGTGTGTGTGTGTGTGTGTGTGTGTGTGTGTGTGTGAGAGTGAGAGAGAGAGTGTGTGTGTCCCTTTTCCAACAGCCTGCAAGTTACTTGAAAGAAGGGACTTAGTTTCCAGTCTCTGTAATCTTGGGCCTTGTATAGAACTTGGAAAACAGTAGAGAGTGAACAAGTGTTTATTGAATGAATGATATATAATTGTTAATAGCAAGACAACAGCCACTTTGTTAATCTCAAGCAGTAGATTCTGATCATTTCTTTTCTGGAAGCCAATCAGTGAATATGAATGTTTAGGGACAATATCAGGATTGTTATGGATAATTTCTTGGCTTCCTCATCAAAAGGAGGCAAGGCTCCCTTTCTTTTTCCACTCATATTATACCCTCTGTGATTGCGACCTTCCAACGTGGGAAGCTAGCATCTTATGCAGAGAAGGAACGATGCCTGAGTTTCTCTACTTCATTCCTGAAGAACCACCCCTGTAGAATCAAGCCTTTTACGGAAAAATGGGTTGTGCTGCAAAGAGTTCATTGCATAGGGTAGTAAGATGTCACTGCTCCCCACAAACATGCATCTACGTTATAACCAGGGACCTGGGAATGTCACTTTATTTGAAAAAAAATTCTTTCTGGGATGAAATTGAGGTTGAGCCCTAAATATTATGACAAGTGCTTTTATGAGAAAAAATTGGAGAGAGATTAGACCTAAAAGCAAAGAAGACAAGCAATGTAAAGATGGAGGCAGACACTGGAGTGACATTCACAAACCAAAGGAGCTCTGCAGCCCCAGAAAGTAAAAATACAGAATGGATTTCCTCCTAGGTCCTTCAGGTGCCCAGCCCTGCAGTATGGCCCTGTGGACCTCGGGGTCTCTGATCCTGCTCATTTCCGAGAAGCTGGTTCTTCTTGTTTGAAGCCACTGAGTTTGGGTAATGTCTTGAGGTATCTGCAGGAGTATTATCCATGTGGAAAAGACAAGCAAGCCATCAATGATCTGTGAAACCAATTTCCCTGCATTTTCTCACACAGAGTGCTCTGTCTTCCCTATGCTCATCTCCTTTTGCTCAGTGTTTTTGTCCTCTATTCCCTGTGGTTCTCTATGACCTAGTTTCTACTTCTTAGTTGATATAACTTATAATTTCAGTTTGAAGTTGTTTCTGACATAATTGGTTCTGTATCGTAGAACTACTTTAGCTGTCATTTCTGGCTTAAGTGCCATCTCAAGCTATAAACTCATTTCATCCTTTTCCAAACAAAATTATAAAAGGGTGGGATCAGGGATATAGCTGAGTGGCATAAGAGCCTGCCCAGCAAGTGCAAGGTCCTGAGTTTGACTCTCAATACTAAAAACGAAAGAAGAAAGGAATGAACAAATGAACAAAAGAAAGAAAGAGAGGGGGAAGGTGAGAGAGAGAGAGAGAAAGATAAAATTATAAAAAGGTGAAAATATCTGGCCCAACATATAAGTTGCTTTGCCTTTTTTCTGCAGTTGCATCAGCTAGAGCTTGGATCTTGTGACACAAACATGGTTGCCTATGGCTGCTGATTCGTCAAGAATCCCATATATATGTAATTCTCCTTAAATATGATTGTGGATGTAACTCTGTATGACAAACATCTATTATGGTTCTTTTGGTGAGAAAGTCACAAGTATGCTGAGTACCTGTCACGGGCACCATGACTTTATAATATCTTTACCTTAAAATTGCTAATGCAGTGATTTTGTAGAATCATGCATTTATGATATTATTTGCATAGGCTACCAAACAAGTATTTTCCGTATGTAAAGCTGCAGTAACTTTTTGAACTGGGCTTTAAACCCAGAGCCTTTGCACTGAACTGTGTACCTAGACCCTTTTTAAACAATATTATTATTTTTTATTTTTTACTTCTATTTTTACTTTGAGACAAGGTCTCATTAAATTGCTCAGATGAACTCAAACTTGTGACTGTCCTGCATCAGGCTCCTTTAGTGCTGGAATTACAGGCATGAACCACCATGGCTGGCTCCTTGCTGTACTTCTGACAGTATAATAACAGTGCTTTGTCTCATCTCTGCAGAAGACATTTGAGTGTCCATTAGAAAATGGACGTGCCTGGCAAGTTTACAAACAGACTTCATGTTTACATATGGAGGCTCAAAGTTATGGTGAAAGTAGTCACTTACCATCTATGACCAGCCACATTTAACCATGACAACACATTGCTATGTTTTCATGTGTTCATTTAATTAGACTAAACAAGCAGCAAATGTGTCTATACCAGGAAAGGATAAGAAAAACCAACACTCTTCCTTTCCTGAGATATCCAAAATAAAGTTACATTCAGATACAGGAAGTTATAAAAATACTTTGGGGAATTTCCTGAAGGTGGTTATGGAAAAACAGTTTTAATTTAAAAACAGCAACATTTGGCATAGGAGGAGCTAAGGACCAGAATACAGTGCTGTGCCCAAAAGCACATGAGCAGATAAACATAGGCCTTGCGACAAAGACTATTGTTCTACCTTCCTGTTCCATCTGTTACTACTCAAAGGTAATTAGAAATGTATTACATACGATACCAGTAGGCAGTGAAATAAAGACACTGAAACAATGAAAAATTTAAGTGTTTGAAGTTTAACTGCCCCAATATTTTGATCATATTCCCAATCTTGTACATTTAATCCTGAGTTTTTGATGTTTAATCATGCTTCCTAGGGATTATTGCTACTTAACTTTACAATAAATAAGTTGTTTTATTCGATAAACTGTAAGTGCTATAGCAAATTACGTTTTTAATCTATCAATACAGGAACACATGATTGAAATTATGCCCAAATGGCCATGTTATTTTTTAAATAAATACACTTAGATTTCTCTCCGAAAAATATTAACTGTTTCCTTCTATATTTTTTCCTGCTATAGTAAGAGATTATTCAACTTGCTTTTTTTTTTTTTTTTTTTTCATTTTTCTCTCATAAGTGTTCTGTAAGTTAACTGTTGAGCAGGCAGTCTGGTTCTGAGGTTGAACAGTGCTTTGGGGTAGCAGTTCCACAGCTCCCAGGGCTGACATTAGGCTCTCTGAGCCCCAGAACTTCAAAACTCACAGCAGCTGACCTGGCCTCCTGGCTTCCCCAGGAAGGAAATGAAGCTGAACTCCCCAGGAGCTTCCCTGTGGACACTTGGACACTTTCAAGTTTGAAACCAAGTTTGAGGATTCCCCTGGAACTCCCATTAGACTTCTGTCTCATTTCCACTTTTCTACCTTAAAAAAGAAAACTTCCACCAGATGATCTGTACTCAGAAGACCAACTTGAGGGCAGATGTTTTGTTTTTGTTTTTATTTTATGTGGGTTTAACAACTCTAATTTTATGACACTCATGTCTTTATGCTAGATTGAAATCCAGAAGACCGAATACCGATCCATCTGGGTTTCAGGATTTTTATATTCCTTTGAGTTAAAGCTGACTTCAATTTGACTTTACAGCAGAAATCTATGGAAGCATTTAATGTCCCACTATATTACTAAATCTACTGTGTAACTGAAAAGCCAATAGGAACATCTGGGAACCAAGGTTAATTACAAGACAAGTTTTAAGTTTGTTGCCACTGGCATCAGGGAACCAGTTTTATGGTGCTGCTGGAGTCCAAGAGGAAAATGTGAGAAGAAAGGATACTTTGGTGGTGACACACGCTTCTGTGTGTGTTTTATGGCTCTCAATATAACTATTTGATTACTTGGGGGGCAGTTACACCACCTTTGCTTAACAACCCTTTTTCTTGTGTGATCCTTTTTATGTTAATGAAGTATGCAGCTGCTTAAACATTTCTTTAACAGCAAAAGATAAACGCTTGGGATAGATTATAGTTTAGATAAATGTAGAAAGGGTGGAGTAAGTGAGGAAGAGAATGACTGTACTGAACCACTCCTTGGACACTCATTTTGGAAGCTACAACTGAGTCAGCCACAGGAAATTATCTCTGATGGCACTATGACCGAGCAGTGTTAGGAAACTGAGGGAGACTGAAAGCACTGGACCGCAGGACAGGACACAGTGTGTTAACTTTTCTGGCCTGCTATCTGCATGAACATTTAAAATTTCCAACTTCCAAAAGGAAATTAATTGAAGTATCTGGAAGATTTATTTAATTTCTAACATACTAGTTCTAAATTAAAAAACTTATCAAGTTATCTAAAAATAAAAGATTTTGTATGGATGAATTAATTTAAAATACCAGTTTATTTTCAATAATTACAGAGAAGTAGCTCAGACTTTTGAGCTACTCAGATTTCTGAGAACAGAGTAAGAAGAATACAAAATAAATTATAAAGAAATAAGTATCCCCTAGATAGAAGCTAGAACTTATTATATAAAGGAGATAGCAAAAGCAGGAAAAATAATTATGAAAGTCAAAAAAGCCTCTCTGAAGAGGTAATATTTTATGCTGAAACCTAAAACAACAGACAGAACTAGCTGTACACTGCTGGGGACCAGCAGTCACGTGGTGGGTGTGGCTAAGTCCCTACAGGTAGGACATGGAGCAGGACAGAAGGCGAAGCTCTAGAATTTAGCCAATGAGAGTGGGGCATGAAGACCACAAGAAAAAATAATGAAAGGTTTTATGTAAACTACATAATGTCACACTATTTGGAAAAAAACCAGCCTCTGCTCTTCTATTGGTAATAGAACAGAATGAAAAAATAGAATACAGGAGAAGACTCATGATAAATTCTAGCAAAAGGTCATGATGGCCTGAACTACATGGGAAGACAATAGACACTAGAAGTATGAGAGTGTGAGAACATTGTGGAATTAACAAACTTGGTGGTGGCTTGACTACCTGGGAAACTGGATACTAGAAATTTCTCCTAGGTTTTGGACTGCAGTTACGGAGTGTTTATATTGTATATGACATATAGAAGATTGCAGATTGTCGATGTGGAAATATGTGGTAGAGAAAAGTATGTTAATTACACTTTATGGTTTTCTAAAAAATTTTTTCTACAAAATTTATTAATTGTGAAATAAGTACTAGAACTATCAGGAAACACTAGTTGCTGAAAAACATCTTCACTGACTGCAATACCTATGCACAGGTTCAGAGCGTTGGAAAGATTCGTAAGATTTCTACTAACTTGGACACCGTCAGTCATTTAGCTCACTCCCACGCGTGGCTGGCAGAACCAGCACCACTAACTCTTTGCTGTACGGCTTCTCTACTCTGTCTTCCCCTTGCAGCAGCTGCCAGCTGGGATAGGCGCTGTGGTTCCCCTCAGCCCTGAGCCCTGAGGCATCGGGCAGGAATGCGGAGTGGCAGGAGGCCACTTAAGGACTAGTCCTAACATTTACCCACCCTGTGATTCATTTTTGTTTTAATGTCTGCTTCCATAATATGAAACCAAACTATTACTCTGAAAAATGCTGGGAAAATGAAGAAGTGGTATTTGCCATACTCGTGTTATAAAAATTTTCAATAGATAGAAAATCTTCTAAAATTTACAACGAAAAAAATTACAGCGAATATCTTTTTCACCTACCAGTTAAATTGTATAATTAATCTTGCAGCAAAAATACTTTATATCTACCCATTTATCCATCCTCTGATTTATCTTACTTTCTGACATATTTCAAAGTAATCTGTAGGCATTAGTACCTATCCAAGCAGATATTACAGCATTCATAACAACTAGAATGCATGCTTCTTTGGGGGAAATAAAATTATATATATAAGATGTACAAATTATAAGTACATATTCATTGTATTTGCAAAAATGTGTACATTTGTGTAACTCAACTCTTTTCAAAATAAAATATTTGCATTACACAAGAAGTACTCCTCAGACTCTTTTTCCAGTCAGTCTCTGTTCTCATCTCCCCAGCAACTACTTGTACAATTTTTTCCCATTCTATAAAACTTCTTACAAGTGAATTCATATTGCATGTCTTCTTCTATGTCTGGTTTAATTTTTCCTGGTTGTTTCTTCCTGGGACACAATTTACATAAGCTTACTTCTGAATCCAAGTTTCTTCTATGTATCCTCTTAACTACTCTGTTGTAAATGTAGAATCAGAGGCATGTGAGCTATTTTTTTAACATTTCCTTCTAAAATTTTTGGACTCTTTTATAAATGAAGGGATTATTGGTTTAATAAGCAAGTCACTTAAATGTATCTCAATCTGCCATCATTGCTTTCCTTTAACATTTTTACTATTAAATCCTTAATGGTCCTCTAAAGGGCAGGAAGAACACAAAGGTTTTGATTTTTCTTTCCCTCTTTCTCCCTCCACCCCCCACCTGCCCACACACACATCTGCTGAAATAGCTCAGCTAATGCAAACCTGTTTTGAAGTCCTAAGTTTCTCTCACAGTTGCCTTTGTGTGTTGCCTGATTTGTCAGTTGATCTGTGTCATGAATCCATTGTGAATGCTGGGTACAGTTACCTGTCAAACATCTCTCCTTTCTTTACAAGCCTATGTATGACATTTTGTTTGCAGTTGGTTGACAAATTGTCTTCTGGGCTCTCAATATATTTGTTTCCTATGGCTACCATAGCAACATACCACAGGTTGTTGGTTTATACTACAGAAATATATTTTCTCATGGCTCTGATGGTCCAAATTGCAGAACACAGGGTTTGCAGGTCAGACTTCTTCTGAGGTCTCTGTCCTTGACTTGCAGATGGCCAATGCTCTCTATGATCTCCCACATGTCTTTCCCTGTCCCATCTCACCATGTAAGGTCATTGGTTCCGACCAATGATGGGATCCACACTGACCGCCTCATTTTAACCTAGAGATGTTACCAAATATAATCGCATTTTGAAGTACTAGCAGTGAGATCTTCAGCCCATGAATCTGGGGGACACACAGTACAACCATACAACCATGGTTATTTTATGTTGAAGTGTCAGTTAGTAGAAAATCCAGTCTTTGGTGAAGGTAACTTCTTGTAGCTCTGTAAGGAATGTCAAGCTTAAGTACAGTGTGGCTTCTCTTCTCCCTGGTTGGTGTTGACGAGATTAAAAGCCAATCTTTTCAGTTCCACACTGAGGATACCTTTTCATTCTGAGGTGTTTCCTCTCTCTCTCCTCTCCTCCTCTCTCTCCTTCTCTGCTTCTCTCTCTTTCTTTTTCACAGTACTGGAGATTGAGCCCAGAGATTGAGCCTGGAGATTGCACTGAACTACCTCTCCAGTCCCTTTTTACCTATCAATTTATTTCAATTTTTAAATTTTACTTGTACATAGTTGAAGCTCATAGTTCACAACTGTCTTGGAAAATAGTTATATGTACATATTAAAGCATTTTTTTCTTTTATAAAAATACCCTTCCACATATCTTGCCCTTCCCCCGTCCTCCTCCAGTGTCCCTGTCTCATTTTTACTTTTTGTCTTAGCTCATGTTATGGTGTGTAATAGTTACATTAATTGGAGTGTTAAGCTCCAGGCATGGCGTATCTTTATTCTCCTTATTTCTCTTTCCCCTTCTCCTTGTCCCCCACCCCTGTTCTACTTGGACCACTTCCTTATTGGAAGAAATCTGCCCTTTGTCCCTTTGTATCCTTCCGTCATCACATTCTTGTTTGTACTTTGACTCAGTCAAATGCGCAGTGCCATACTGTACTAAAACTTGTATATCAGGTTCACTCAACATTACATTTTCCAGTTCCATCCCCTTTTCCTACAACTGTCTCAAATCTGTCATTTTTTGGAGCTGAGTTGTATTCCATTATATATCGATATCTCGTTTTCTTTATCTAATCATCTGTTGATGGGTATGCTATCTGCTTCCAGGATTTAGCTATTATGAGTTGTACCACTATAAACACAGATATGCATATGCCACTGTAGTATGATGTCTTAAAATATCTGAGCCATGATGATTTTTTTTAATATGGAGGAGCCAAAGTTCTCTTGCTTTTTTTTTTTTTTTTAACAAGACAAATATCCAGTAATCCGGCTCCACATGTTGTATAGATTTCTTTCTCCAAGCAGGCAACTATACTGTTCCATGATACATTGCTTACCTTGAATTGTGCTACTATTTTTAAAATATTTTACAATCTTTTTGCTTGTTAGTGTTTATGTGTTCTAAAAGAATTTTAAAACAAGTGAATTTTGCTTCGTGTCAGGTCTCTAAAACCTGCCTCATCCTTCCACAAAGCCAGTCATAATATCCTCGTTCATTCTAGCCATGTTGCTGATTGCCTCTCGTAGACAGACTGTTTACTGTACAGAGTACAGCAACGCTCGTGCTGATGATTCAGAGATTCAGGGAAATGATGACTTAGCTTTGATTCACATGGTGTATCTTAGTGTTGCTTACTGGTTAGTATTTCAGTTCTTACTGCATTTTGATAGATGCCCTCTTCAACAAATCTGAGGAATCTATTCATACCAAAAGAAACCTCTCTTGGTCCCCATCCTGTAGACTCTCTGCTGGGGTTTTGGGTATTATATCACCTGTCCATGTTCCTCTACTTACTCATCCAAGATTTCTCTTTCTTTTCTTCACAGAACTCCCTTAACATGAACTGTTAGAAAGTGTAAGTCTATTCATCTCTCTTTGCGCTTTAATGTAAGGGCCACCAGAATAGTTTACTTGCTGGACAAAAGAATTTGAACTTTATTAGGTGTTTCAAATTTTAAAATCTCTTCCACTTTTTGCATAGTTATATGTATAACATTTCACAGTCTGATAACTTTGTTTGGAAATTTTAAGGATCTTCCAGTATCATGGAGACTCTCTTGAAAGAATAATGAGCAACATCTGTAATATTGCTTTATGTATTCTGAAGTTTACTGGTCTATATGGTGATTGAAATGAGTCCAAAAGGAGATGTTGAAGTGCATATTCTCAGTCACGCATTAAGTGTAGCCAACTTTTCCCAAATTAAACTTTTCCCAGCATACTATTTGAGGTGCTGAGAAAAAGCATACTAGTAAGTAAATGGATTTTGAATTATTCTTTTTTTTTTTTTTTAGCTGTTCAGAATTATCACTGAGAATGTTCTGGGTTGTTCTGTAGTAATAAAGACCCTGAAAATTATAATGGCCTCACTCACACTATGCAATTAACTACAGGTCAACCACTATTTTACTTTGTATTTCCATCAGCCTGGGTTCAGGCTGGTGGAACAGCTTACATTTGGAACCTGGGAAGCCATTAAGGGAAAAGAGAAAAAAGACAAGAATAACCATACTCAGGCACTTGAAATGTCTTCCTGGTCATGCAACACACAACTTATGCTCATATTTAAATGGCCACCCCCGATTTCATTATGGCAATCTGCATAATTTTGTAGGAAAGAAATTTAGAAATCAGTGTTGGCCAAATGTAAATCTACCAAATAAATATTACCTTAGGAAAAACATACATTCTCTGTGTGTCAGTTTGCTAGTTTACAAACTGATAATGAAGATAGTAACTTCATAAACTTACGCAAGTTAACAGAGATATTATATGCAAAATACAGCACAGTAACTGGCATCTAACTTACTTTTTGGTGTTTTGAGACAGGGGTTCACTATGTAGTTCAGGCTGTCCGTGAGCTCACTTTGTAGCCCACGCTGGCCTCAAACTCACAGAAGTCCTAATGGCTTAGTCTCCTGAGTGCTGGAGTTATAGGTGAGTAAATGTTACTTTTCTTTATATTTATTTATTTTTGTCTTTTTGAGGAAGAGTCTCATTATGCAGTTCAGGCTGGCATTGAACTCATTTTGTAGCCCAGGCTGGCTTTGAACTTTACAGCAATTCTCCTGCCTCAATCTCCTGAATGCTAGGATTATAGGCATGCATCACCAGACCTGGTTGTAAATGTTATTGTAAAACCTAAAAAAAATAAATAAATAAACTTTTATTATTGAATACAAAAGCAATAGACTAATTGGTATCCACAACATCTGAGGTTTTAGACTAATAATTAGAGCAACTGGAGATAGCTGGCATGATTATTGTAGACCAATGGCTGGTGTTTTGGTGTCCTCCACGTGGAATATGTAGGAAGTGAAATGTCCAGGATGACTTTTTCATGCACATTTTTCAGAAACAGGTCTGGGGAGATGTAAGCTCTGGGACCCAGTTCACACGACTCCCTAGTTGTACGTGGTTAAGCTAAGGTGGCTTATATTTCCTGTAGCAGTTGACTTGCCCTAGAGCACACCCTGTGAAAAAGTGTGTTCCAGCAGGCCCAGATAGAAGTTGCAGGGCACAGCAAAAACATGCCTGTAATCCCAGCACTTGGGAGGCAGAAACAAGAGGATCGCTATGAATTCAAGGCCAGCCTGAACTACATAGCAAGACCCTGTCTTAAAAGAAAAAGAAACAAAAACAAACAAACCAAAAAGGAAGTGGTAGTGCTTTATATATACAGTTTGAGGCCTAGAGAATCACTTTCACCGCCCTTTGTTAGTCAGTAGGGCATATTGCTAAAGCCAGCAGAGTTCCTATGCGTTTACTAAAGGAAGTTAGCTGAAGGACATGTGCGACTGTTGCTGGAAGAAAACCTTACAGTATGTGTGCTGTGATTTACTTATTTTTTGTTTTGTATCTCCCTAATACTAATGAGGCTAAACACCTTTCATATATTGTCATCCACTGTCTTCCTTAGTCATGTATCTGTGCAAATTGTTGATCCACTTAGAATTTTTTTTATTTTGAACTTTGAGAGGTTCTTAAAAATATATTCTAAGTGCTATATAAACTACATGATTTATAATTCTTTTTTATTCAATTTATATAGTTACTTTTAAAATTCTTTTTATAAGGTTTTGAGAGAGAAAAGATTTTTTTTAATACTGTTAAAACGCCAGTATTTTAAAGCTTTTCCTGATAGATCATGAATAGGCATTATATTTTTTTAAAACTTTGCTTAACTAAAGGATAAAAATATTTTTCTATGTTTCCTTCAAAGCATTTTAAAGTTGTGCATTTTAAGGTTAAGTCTTTGAACCACTTTAATTTTGTATAAAATGTGAGGCATAAATTAAAGATAGCTTTGTGCATTATGCACATTCAATAATTGTAATTTGTTCAAAATTATCATTTTCCCATTGAATTGCCTTCATACACCTGTCTAAAGTCACACTGTATATATTTTCAGACTCTTCTATACCATTGATTTGTGGGTCTCTCCCATTCTTAGTATCACACTGCTTTGAGACTATAGCTTTACAATAAATTTTCAAATCAATTAGCTTGAATCTTCTAAATTTACAAAATTGTTTGACTACTTCTAAGTCTTGTTGCCTTTCCTTATAAATTTTAAAATTAATTTATTTTAAAAATGCAAAAGAAATATTATCATGATTTGAATTGCCCTAAAGCTCTACATCAGTTATTGAAGAATTGATAACTGTATGGTGTCGATGTCACTCCCGGCCGGCAGGAAGGACACACGACAAAGTCTGGCAGTGGACAACCTTTTCTTTTATTTTCTCTCCATACAGCCTGCCCTGGGATCGCTCCCAGCCAAAGCCTCCTCTTGTCCGCTCCCCGCGGCTCCTTCCGTGCTTCGCTCCGAAGCCTCTACCGGTCCGCTCTCCGCGGCTCCTTCCGGGCTTCTACTTCCCCCCAGGGGTGGCACCAGTATATATACGGATACAGTGTCCAATCATATTAAAGTAAGCAAGGCAAGCTGATTGGCTAACATATTATTGAGCGGGTTGTTTACGCGGTAAGCAGGAAACTAACGTGCTCGATGGGAGGGGTAATCTAACTCAGGCTTTGCTCTTTACCACAGGCCGCATGATCGCTATATGCGGCGGCTCGGCAATGTGGTGGCTCCCAACATCTCCCCCTTTTTTATTTTAAATAAGTCTACGCATCGCAGCCCGTCCTGAATTGAGTGTAGAGGCCTATGCCCTGATAGGAGGCCCACCAAGGGCTCTCGGCGTCGGCCCGGGTTGGCCGTCCCCGAGTCTGCCGAGGCCCCGAGGCCCTCGTCCTTTTTCCAGGGCCAGGAAGGAACCGGACGGAACCTGGATGCACACAGGCATACACTCATGTCGCTCCGCATGATCCCCCCGGGGCGACATTTGGTTCGGGCGGAACCTAGTAATTCAGCGGCTTTCGTGCGGTATGGGGTAGGGCCTGTCTTAGGTTGAGTCATGCTGGGGAGGCATGCTCTTACCCGTCATTGACTCATCTACCCTGCTATATCATAATTTTTTAGAGGAGGAGTGTGGGAAGCTCACCGTCCCTAGACTCGGTCGTAGGCTAGGCGAGCGAGCCATGCATATGCCTGAGGATCTTCTTGTCCATTTCGGGCTACCGCTATTTCTATTCATCTTGTTGGTTGGTCTGTGATGGATCTCCGGTAGGGCAGGTCTGATCTTCAGTCGAGGGCTTTGTCGCCCGTGTCAGTCTCTCCGGTACCCACAGTGGTTCTCGTCTCGATTCCTGCAGAAAAACACAAACCGCGCCTCGGTTCCAGCTGATTACCGGATCCGGGCCCATCCATTGTCATGCCATAGATAACCGCGCCTTTGGAGGCAGGCCTTGGCTTACTCCCCCTTTTTGTTTTTTATTTTTTATTTTTTATTTTTATCTTTTTCGTTTTTTTTTTTTTTTTTTTTTTTTTTTGGTACCAGGGATCGAACTGGCGATTGCCTGCTTACAAGGCAGGCACTTATGCCGCTGAGCTAAATCCCAGCCCCCATTTCCTCGACCAGCGTTTTTCTCAGCCTGCTCGGCAGAGAACTCTGTGTACCAGGCTCGCCAATCCAGGTAACTACCCGAGGGCAGACACGCCTTTGCCAGCTGAATCCAGTCCGCGGGGGTGAGGGGCCCAGAAGACAGGTTCTCCAGCATGGCAATGGTGTAAGGCGCAGTCGGCCCAAAGGTTGTAACTGCATTTTTAAGTTCTCTAATCTGCTTTATCTCAAAGGGTTCCCACACATTACGTCCCTGACCCATGGCCATCTGTACAGGATATATCCCATAGGGGCCGCTATCTATCCCTGGGAACGGGTGGTCTTCATTAGACACACGACCCCCATGCCACAGCTGTCTGTGGAAATAATGTCCCGCCGGCGGCGGAGCATCATAAGATGGTGGCCGCGGTTGGGTAGAAAATGGCAGCCTGTGCGTTATTTCCTGTACTGACGGAAGAGGGGGGAGTTCCCATGCGGCGGTCTCGCGGTGAGGGACCGCTTCCGGGAACGAGTTCCAGGGCGGAGCAGAAGGTTCTGTCTCCCTCCCCTGCCAGGGGGCGCTCAGAAGCTCTCTGCTTTTTCGTAAGCCTAGCTGAGCGGAGCGCAATTCGCGGCGCAACGCAGCGAAAGAGCCTTGCGTCTCCCCATCAAGCGACTTAGGCCCCTGACAGCTGGTCTCTTTGGCCTCCTCACCATTCAACCTTCCCTCGTCCTCGGAGTCAGACGACTCCGAGGCTTGAGCCCCGTCCTCCTCCTTAGCATCTTTGTTCCCCTTGACGGACCCCTCTCGGGAGCTCCCTGACTGGGCCTGTTTGAATGCCCTACGCACTTTAATGAGCTCTTGAGAACCTTCCCTGCAACCACCCTCGCTCTTCAAGCATGCATATATCATTTCCCACAGTGGCCGAGCGAAGACCGAAGCCCCGCCCTCCCTTTCCGCTAGAGAAAGATCCCTGCCCAACTTCTCCCACGAGGGCAGGTTTAAGTGCCCTGTGGGCAAGAACCAGGGAGCGAAACTATCAATCTCCTCAAAAAAGCTCTCCAGCGTTTTGCGTCCCACCTTGAGGTCTCTGGACTTTAAGAGCTTCCGGAGGACCTGTACCAAGGGCTGGGTGTCGTTACTCGGTACGTTACCCATATTTAATATGTTACTCACCGCGTGAGGCCCAAAAATCCGCCACTTACGCGTGAGCCTGAGGGGAGTCTAAAAACCCTGTAGGTGCGCGCCACCCAGGGCCCAGGTTTATCCCCTACTCACCTGTCTCGCAGTGCTGTATCAAGGAACGTTGTCCACTACCACGTCTCGGGGGTGATCAGTTGTTCCCCGTGCGGGCCTCCAAATGTCGATGTCGCTCCCGGCCGGCAGGAAGGACACATGACAAAGTCTGGCAGTGGACAACCTTTTCTTTTATTTTCTCTCCGTACAGCCTGCCCTGGGATCGCTCCCAGCCGAAGCCTCCTCTGGTCTGCTCCCCGCGGCTCCTTCCGTGCTTCGCTCCGAAGCCTCTACCGGTCCGCTCTCCGCGGCTCCTTCAGGGCTTCGCTCCGAAGCCTCTACCGGTCCGCTCTCCGCGGCTCCTTCCGGGCTTCTACTTCCCCCCAGGGGTGGCACCAGTATATATACGGATACAGTGTCCAATCATATTAAAGTAAGCAAGGCAAGCTGATTGGCTAACATATTATTGAGCGGGTTGTTTACGCGGTAAGCAGGAAACTAACGTGCTCGATGGGAGGGGTAATCTAACTCAGGCTTTGCTCTTTACCACAGGCCGCATGATCGCTATATGCGGCGGCTCGGCAATGTGGTGGCTCCCAACAGTATGGCATGCTCTAACTCACAAGCAAGCTCTATGTTTCTCATTTATCTATGATTTTCTTTTTTTAAATCAGAGTGTTGTGCTTTATAGTATATACAATCTACTTATTTTGTGAGATTTATATATTTAGGCATTTTACCATGCAAAAATATCATAGAACACATATTTATCACAAATATTAAGTTCATTGAAAGTGGTATAAAGAAGCTGGGCATGGAAACACATACCTGTAATCCCAGCACTTCAGAGGCTGAGGTTCTACATAGAACATCATGTTAACTGGAAATAGATATAACTTCACTTTTACCCTCCCTATATGCTTCTCAGTTTTTTCCTTTGCGCTGTTACATTGGTTTACCTTTCTTTTTGAATAGTCATGGAGAGAGGGGAGAGTTTACTTTGTTTACTATCTTTTGGGCAAAAGCTTTGGTGTTTTAAGTAAGAGGTAGCTAAATATAGATAAAAACTTAAGGAAGTCCTCCTCTTCTTTCTAGCTTCTTCAGAGATTTGTTTTTTATTTGTTTTTTCTTCTCTAATGGATACTGAATTTGGCCAAATGAAATTTCTGCATGATGAATTGTTGTACCCATGTTGTTTACATTGTTATCTGTTTGTGTGGTGGATTACATTTTTCAAATGTTCAACTAGGTTTGCAACTCAGTATGAATCTCACTTGACAGTTACATATTTTTTCACATGTAACTAGAATTTATTTGCTAATATTTGTGAAGGATTTTTGTGTCTGTATTCATGTAGGAAACTGGTTTATAGAATCTCTCTAATATATTTTCTTATCAAGATAATTATGTCACCATGAAACAAATTTGGAAGTATTCTTTCTGTAAGTTCCTAGTAAATAGTGCATAATATTGGCATAAATTTTTTTTCTCCAAAAGTTGGGTAGAATTTATCAGTGAGCTAGGATTTAAGATCTTTTCTCCTTATTTTAGAAGATGTTAACCTACAAATTCAATTTCTGTAATAGAGATAGATCTATTCAGGTCATTTACTTCAGTAAGTTTGGTTATTTATGACTTTCACTAAGTTGATCTACTGTATCTACTGTGTTGAACTATAGTCACATAGTTCTTATTAGTATTCCTTTATTAATGCATGTAGAAATGTCTTGTTTCATTGTTAATAACACTAATTTTGTCTTTTCTCCTTATTTGGTCATTTCAGCTAAAAGTTTATCAATTTTATTGGTCTTTTATAAGAAATAACTTTTGTTTCATTGTTTCCCTCTATTGTGCCCTGTTTCTTATTCAGCTGATTTCTGATGTCACTATTATTTAATTTTTACTCTAATATTACTCCTTATTTTCTAGTTACCGAAGGTGGAAACTTACCCTAATGTTTGATTACAGTATTGTCAGATAGTATCCTTTCTATGAATTCACCTCTTAAAATCATTAACTTTTAGTTTTAAGATCAGGACCTGATAGCCTATTTTGGTTCATATTTTACGGATACTCAAAAAGAAAATATATTGTACCGCTGAGTGGTATGTTTGACACGTCACAGTGTAAGCCCCACGTGTTGTGAAATGCATTTGCTCTCTTTCTGTCAGTGTGCTTCATCCACTACTACAAGAGAAGCATTGAAGTCTTCCTAGCCACAACTATAGATTTACTTATGTTTATTTCAATACTATTGGTTTTTGAATCATGTAATGTGAAGTTTTGTTATTTGAGACATACATGCATTTGGAATGTAAACACGTATTTAGAATGGTTACATCTCTTTTGTGAATTGATCTTTTTCTCATAATGTAAATGCCCTTCTTTACTCTGCACAATTTTTCTTGCTCAGAAGCCTAGTGTGATGAAAACAACTCTCCCAGTTTCTTCTTGATTGGCATTTGAATTACATACCTTACTTACTTCATTCCTTTCCCTGTACCCTACATAGTCTTCTTAATTCAGTGATTTTTTTTTTTTTAAATTTAAATAGGCTAGTTAGAGTCTCTCCCTACCTTGACTCCCATCCTATGGACTGTGGTTCCAATGTCAATTCATATAACCAAAGTTTTTACAATGCAATTACATCTACTCTACCTTACAGGAACTGTCACCTCTTAAAGACTCTGATATGTGATTTAGGATCAGATCTCCTCTGACTCCAGGGTGGGCTCCTGCACACATTCTATGGAATGGTTTTCTCAGGCTGCTCATCTTCTCTCTTCTCAGTTTCTCCAACACTTTATCTTGTGAGGTCCACCTTTCTGATCTTCCAACCAGAGAGACAAGCCTCTAACACACCTGCTCAGCTACACATTTGTTACTACTGGCTGAACATCCAGGGCCAACTGGCAAGAGGAGAAAGACAAAAAAAATTGAGTTTCTCCCCGTGTTTTCCCTGTCAGAGTCAAAGGAAAGAACTCTCTTCCTTTAGAGCTTTTTGTGTTTGCCAGCAGCTGATGCCATCCCTGCCCTTCTGCTTCCCCAAATGCTGAGAACTGGAGCTTTCCAGGGATTCCAAACAGAGTAGAAAGAAATGAACAAAACATAATGAAACAGAAAATACAGAGTTTCTCCAGTTTCTCTGTCCCTAAGGGCTCATTTTGCCACATGTCAGACAATAGATTTATTTTTGAATCTCTTACTGTTCTTACCTAGAGCACAGTTCCACATTTAGATTCATTTCCAAGCAGGAAATATAGGAACAAAAACACTAAATCAAAATAAGGAAGTCACCCTAGGATCATTCATGCTTTGTATTCTTGTTTCCTTTCATGGCCTGCTGCTACTAGAATCTCAGAGTCTTCAGACAGGTACGCCATGCTTTCTGTTCAGATTTGTAGTTACAGCCAGTGGCTGGCATTAGATTGAGTCTGCTTACTTCATTTTATCTTGAACTAAAAAAATATAATTTTAAAACCAATTTACAAATGTAAAACTTTGCTTCCTCTTATAAGTTTTTGTCTTGTTTCAATATTTTTAAATCTAAATAGGAAGTTGTTTTTAAGTTATAGTCTTACAACATTAGTGTATCTTTTTATTATTTTGATGAAATATTTCACAAATTGGGATATCTACTTATTTAGATATTTTAACTACTTATTTGAACCTGTGTTCATATTTGTATTTAAAATATGCATTTATGTGTAAGAGAGAAGACTGGAGTGGGTTTTATGATTGATTACACATTTTAGGGACATATTTTTGTTTTTGAAAATCATATTTACTTAAATTTTAATGGCAGTTGCAATCAATTCATATTGTGGACGTGGATTAAGATGCATACATAAACTCAAGTAGATGACTGCAATAAGCATTGATAATTGAGAACAGGAAATAGCAGAATACTAGCCTATCAGAAAGAACACAGATTCTATAGAGTCCTCCAAATAAGTATATGCAAATTTCAGTGTGCTGATGGGAGAATATAAAATAAAATTACTAACAGTATAAAGAGCAGGGATTTATAACAATGGCAGAAAAAATCATACATCTATTTTCCTAAATACAACTTAGTCTTTTCTTTCACCTCATATCTTCATTTGACCTTTCAAATATTCTTTAATTGGTCTGAAACAACACAAGATGTAAATGAAATATAATAATAGAAAATCCTTTATGTTTAATCATCCTTTGTTCAACTTCCCTGTGTTATGACAGTGACATGGGCAGAATCTGTCTGTGATGCAATATGTCCCAAATGGTAATAATTTAATACTTAGCATACTGTTCTCTGTCTCTGTCTCTGTCTCTGTCTCTGTCTCTCTCTCTCTCTCCCACAAACACACACACACACTCGCTCCCTTGTTCTCATACTGGAGCTCATAGCAAAGTACGTGTTGTTTTATGTGACTCAAATCAAACAAAACCCAAACAATGTTTGGACTACTAGGACAACAGAGACCATGTCACAGTTTCTGGGAAGCTTTGGCAGCTGTCTTTAATTTAAAGTGTTTGCTTTGCTACTTTGTATCATGTTAGCAGATTTGAGGGCCTCAAAATGTGTGCCTTAGCACACTTTAAAAAGTTCCACTAATTCTATATGCTTCTGAACATATGAAACAAGTGATACCCAGGGCTGTGCCATTTGAAAAACCTAGATTCTAGATTTTCTCACTTGCCCTTGGGTGATAAATGGCAATAGCAATCCTGTGCTGCTCATCTTTTTAAAAATTAATTACTGCAGAATTCATAGTTTAAAATAGGAATAGTCTATATTTATGTGTGATCATCTTTTCTTTAGTAGAGGGAAAAAACTGATGTGGAAGAACCAGTCACCTTTCACACACAAGTTTAAACTGATTGAAACCCTCTGAGCAATCTTATGATATCCACACTGTTAGCCATGTGATATCAGTGATATAATATGATTCAGAATGGTTAAACAGCTTATAGGAAACCTAGAGGAGAGCCTAGATCAGAACACATGAACTCTGAAACCCAATTCAGCGCTTCGCTACCAAGGGCTTATCAGACTGTTAGCTACCTGTTGCAGGGAACAACAAAGAATAAAGAAAAACAGGATAATTTTCAAGGTACAGAGGGGAGCAGGAGGAAACCTGGCTAATAGTCTCTGTGATTGACCCACTTTTATCAGTCAGAAAGAACAGGAGGAGGGGCAATGCACCTCTCATAGAACAGAAACTATAGAGAATCAGTAGAGAAGGAATAAATTAGTAAGGAACCGGATTTTTTTGTTTGTTTTTTGTCTTTTTCATTTTTATTGGTACTGGGGATCAAACTCACGACCTCCTGCTTGCAAGGCAGGTGCTTATGCCACTGAGCTAAATCCCCAGCCCCCCGGACTTTTCTCTCTATTCCGAATTCTATGTTTTGACAACTGTGCTCAGCAGATGCTATCTTGCTTCTGGAATGCTGGGTTATCAGCACAGGCCATAGCCAGGAGGTAAAATCTTTCCCTCTTCCAGAGGCAAGATAAACCCAGACTGCTAGACCTGAGTTATGTAGCCTGGTCCTCAACACAGCCCTGTTCAGGCTTTTCCATGTTTTCCGGTTTTTGCTTTGCTTTTTGATTTTTTGAAATAGAGTCTTGGCATGTAGTTCAATCTGGTCTTGCACTCACTATGTAGCCCATTCTGGTCTCAAACTTGAGGTGATTCTCCTGCCTCAGCTTCCTGAGTGCTGGGACTACAGGTATGTGACACCTCATCTGGTTTTCTTTGTTCTTCACTGCATTCATGCACATGATTCAGAAATTGGTGTGTCTGGAACAGCTTCACCTAAAAAATAATTAATGAGGACAAACAGTGTAAAGGGAAAATAAAAATACTACTATAGATAGCTTCCCCTAAGTCTGTATGTAAAGTATTTGAAGTAAAAACTCAATTTTAGTGAGCATTTTGGCAGCTGATACTTTTGAAAAATATTAATAGTAGTCTTATCCCACAGACATCTGGAAAATGGGAAGGTGTGAGACCAGGTGCACTGGACGATCTTCTAACAGTACGGAAAAACTCGAGATTGCTTAATTTCCTTATTTATTGGTTTCCATAACTGTAAAGTAAAAATTGAACAACTTAGATGAGTCATAAAAAGAATGAGTAACTCAGTGGCATTACCCATAAATTCACGATAGCATTGCCTGCAAGTTTATTGCGATTGAATAAAAAACGGATAGAACTGACAGCTTTTTTTTTTTTTTTTTTTCCTAAATCAGTTCTGGATGTGGTAGATGAGAGAAACAAATATATGACACAGGCCTTATATTGAAGAAGACTACCAGGAAGTAAGTGAGACAGGATTCAGAGACATAAAGAAATAAAATGCAGGATAAGGTAACATAAAATCCAATTGTGTGAAACACTTTACCTCCACCTAACCATGATGGTTAGTTGTATATATTTTCACTAATACATAGCTGCAGGTCCATGTACTCAATAAAGTCTCCTCTGTATTTTCTTATTGCTTCTTCCTTTGATCATTTTCTATCTGGAATATATATGTATATATAGATATAGATATATAGATATATATTTGTATCTTTGAATTTTTTAATATTTATCTCTACAATCTACTTTCCCAACTAGATCATAAATCTTTTAGTCAGGAGCCATATATTATTCCATCTATTATTTCTTCATAATTCTTCAAAGCCAGGTGCTTTGTCTTGCACAGTGGACTCCCTACTGATCTTCCAGTCATCTTAAAAATAATTATTAATAAAATACAGACTCGCAAAACTGAGAGTCTATGAAGATAAGACTTCATAGGTTGTTAAACCCAGCACACTGCACACACACTGTGCATTCCTGAGCACAAGGATTATGTCTTTCTCATGTCTTACTTCGTGTTTTTGCTCTGGGGATGATGATGACTGACACCGTAGATATGGCAATGTTTGACAAAGGAAGAGAAATAGGAGGGAGAGGTGCTCGGAGGAGGAGATTAATTAATCTAGGTGTTGATACGGAGTTTGAAACAGGTGGAGGCCAGAAGCTAACTTCATGGTGAATGATGTATAGAGTCTGATGCTTCATAGGTCGTGCTGTAAGAGAAGAGTTATTTGGAATTGGGGCCAGAGGCAATGGAGATGCTGCAAGTTCTTAAGAAATGAAAGCGTTTTAAGAAAACTAGTTAGAAACAGTACATTTCAAGATGGGAAAGGAAACTTTTAACCAGAAAAATCAGCTAAGATCCAGACATGACTGGGTGATGATGAAGCTCACCTACAACAGGATCAGAATAGAAAACAATTAAAAAAAAAAAAGTGAGGGTTGATAGTGCACTGAATGCAAAGGTAAAATAGATAAAATCAATATTCTCAAGCCAAAAAGAGGCGGAGCTCATAAATGGTGGTGCCATAAATTAAAAAAAGAAAGTATAGAAAAACAGTAGTTCTGAAGAAAGTAAAATTTAATTTTGGACATGATGATTTTATGTAGTGATAAGGCAGAAGGAGACATATTATGGATTTTTTCAAACAACAGAAAGAATGTAAAGAAAAAAGGAAGAAGAAAGGACCTCATATTAGAGAAAAAATCAACATAGTTCAGTGCAGAGATTGGAGATGATATTAAGATGCTGAATGATTATTTTCATTAAGTCACTTAGCATGTCTGGGTATTTATGTTTCTTCAAACATTAAAATGGTACATTCACTTCTGTCACAACTGTCACATTATTAGAATTCTTGCAAACTGCCAGATCTTATATAAGTTGTCAGTCCGAATCTGAGGCAGAGTTGCACACTTTTATCTGATCCATGTAGAGGTGGTTTACTTGCATTTTCTTGGGTCTTCCAGAGGAATGTTACTGTCTCATACTTCCATCAAAGATAATAGCTAAGAGTATAAGACAGTTGTAGATCAGGGACCTTGCTTTCAATTCCCAGCCTGAGAAGAAAGAGAAGGACAAGGAGAAGGAAGAAGAAAAACTAAAGAGCATAGAATTTATTTTCTGAAACAAAAAGAAAAAACAAAAATACTTGGATTGACTGAGCTTTCTTCTGCAGTCTTATATTTTCCTCACTATACAATAAGAACAAGATATTCTCTACCCATTTAACAAATTTATTTTAGAAGGTTCAGCAAACACAAGAACAGAGAGACCCAAGTAGTAGAAAGAAGTGGAATTGGTGCTTCATGGCAAAGTTGTATGTACAAACAGATAGGTGGAAGAAAGGAACTTTATTCCTGGGAATTCTGATTAAGAAAGGAGAGAAAGCGTTCAATAATAATTAAGCACATGGACTCTGGATTCAGCCAGAAGTATATTTACCTTTAGATAAAACAGTCCCTGGCTGGCAACTATTGGAAATATGCTGAAGTTAGCTCAGTCTCTAATTATATCATGGACACAATAGGAGGATCTACCACCTAAAGCTGTGAAAATATAGTGAAAAATAGAGCAAATAGTAAACATGAGCTACCATTATTAAAAGAAAATTGTAGTAAATCTGCCTTAACCAGCACAAGGGCATCACTCATTTCTAGCTGAATGTATTAAATATAAGAACAGTGAGAGACAGAGACAGAGACAGAGAGAGAGAAAAAGAGAGAGAGAGAGAGAGAGAGAGAGAGAGAGAGAGAAAGAAAGAGACAGACAGAGAGAGACAGAGAGAGAGACAGAGAGAGAGGAAGAGAGAAATGGATAGGAAGAAAGAAAGAGGGACAGGCAGCAATCAAGCAGCAAAGATTAGGAAATTAAAAAAACATGGGATAAAACTGGAAGGAAATGAAAAAAGAGCATTGCAAAAAAATTTGAAAAGATCCATGGGTCAAAGAGCCTAGAGAAATTCCTAATATGTATAGTTTGAAATATGCATGTGTTGTTCCTTTGCCATCATAATAGAAGAACAAAATAAAATTTAAATTGTGAATGAAACTGAAAACAAATTCTAATGGAAAACTAGTTGCAAGCAGAAGGGAAAAAACGAGGAAAGAACATTGGTATTGGGCATAGAGAAATTGACTGAATGGACTTCTGTCTGTCTCTTATTTTTTTTCTTACATCTATTACTATGTAAAAATGCCTGCACAAATAACGTGTGGTATGAGCTTCCTTAGTCAAATACGGTTTGGCCTTTGCATAGTATTTTAACCAAAGTACAGTTATATAATTAGGAACGGTGCTATAACACAAAGCAAAGGTTTTATATTACACCAGGAAACTTGAATTCTATAAAACAAAGGCTACATTCCAGCAAACTAGGAAATCTTGTTAATTCCTATTCAAACACCGTGCAGAATGATGTAATGTCAGGTTATATATCAACCAAATCATTCTTTTAATGAATCTTTGACCCAAATGCCTGTAGAATCTAGAGTTGACTGCAAGTGGAAGAAACAAATAAACCCTGTGCTGTGACTATTACAGTTATATAATTTAAATAGATCATAGAACTAAATATAAACGTTGAGGTGTCTGAACTGTGAAAGCCAGTGGTTACTACAGAATTGAGGACCAGCCATCACACAACCAGCTATAAACCCATGGGATAGATATGGGAAGATCACAAAGAGACAAAAGGGGATGAGAAATGATATGAGCCTTTTTCCTTCTGGATTGTCAGGATGCCTTAGACCCCCTCTTCCATGATCAGCCACATCCTTCCCATTTGCCACATCAGACTGAGGAGGAGCAATTTGCCTGGGGGAGAGGTCACCACCCTGGCTTCCAAGTACTAATTACTGCACAATCTTGCATGCAGAGTCCTTTCTTGGATACTTTGCTCCAATACACTCACACTTCCTTTAAGCCAGCACCTTATGAAACAAACCATTAACTTCCACACCTGTTGAGATCTAAACTCTACCGAGTACCAGCTTTAGTGCTAAGCACTGGCCTGGTGCTAAGGAGGTTTGATTGTTCACATGAAATGAAAGGAAGAGAATGGGAACATCCTTCTAGAATTTTCTAACATCTTTTAGTGATTTATTGAGAGTCAATCTTCCACTTTTTTCCCTTACCATATTTTTCATTTTTAAACCTGTTATGCTTTTGCATGCTAGCACATTTGGTATAATGGTTTTTGAACATTTACAGAACAGTAACATGATCCAGTATCACAAAAATATATTCATTAATAGAACCCTTTAATAGCTCTGAAAGAGAGCTAATGCCCATCCACAGACCATGGAAGCAACACGGGCTTGTAGGTAAACTCTAATTTTGGATAAATTCCAGACTTCTTACTCAGTGTCAGTGGAACACAGAATGAACGAGGAAGCACTTTCTTCAAATTTATCCTGTCAGAAAAGGACTATTACCATTCATTTCCCTTGTTGTTATGAGAATTAAATAACACAAAACAGCTAAGTCTCTGTCATAAAACAGTGCTCAACACACAGCAGCGTTTCCCTCTGTAGCATTTTTTTTTTGAGTTTCGCCCATTTATCACAGTCATTTGCACTTTTCAGATTTAAAGTGTTTTTCTACTCCCAAAAAAGTCCTTGCTGATTCATCAAATGGATATAATGACCAGCAACTATCTTTCTGAATATTTTGAGAACATAATTATAGTACTTATCTTTTATATAAGGTACATACGCTTGATGTCTCATTGTAGTTGTAAAAAATTCTCATTAATCACATGTACTTCAGAAAGAAAACTGCAGACACACACTGGACACACAGTAAGGCTAGGAGCTTAAGAAGGCAAATTTTCAACTGTAGCATTAATAATGCTCTTAAATCCTAAGATTAGGATCTGCAATTTTCATATGGAGAATTTTTGAATTTAACTCTCAAATTATGCCAGCTAATTCACATGTGTCTGCATGGAATCTTTATGTTCATTTAAAATGAAAAATGTAAAAATTTTATTCATTTTCTTTCTCCCTGAACTTCTAAAAAGCGTTTGCAGCTGTGTTTCTATGCCTATAATGCCAAGCATAAGAAAAACATATAAGCCTAAAATATGGGCATATATTGACATAGTCATAAAACATTGCTAGACATGAGCATTGATCTTGAAGCCAAGATATTTGGATAAGAATTTTATGGAATGTGTTTCAACTGTAGGTCAAAATTGAATGGGCTATCATAGTTCCCACCAGATTTCTTAGAAATTATTTTCAGGTGAATGTGTGTCACTTTTCTCTGATTTCTGGGGAACTGTTATAATACCAGTCCTTACCTTCATGTTATAATTAAAGAATAAGTGCTTCAATAAAATCTGTCAAGTCTTTTTCAACTTAAATGTATAGGAAAAATAATATAAGGGTATTTCTTTAGGGTTTTCATGTTGATTTTAATGATTATAAATTTTGGGAGCCTACCACAATTTTAATTTTAAATATTGTCAGTGTAGGAGGTGAAAGATATCAAAGTTGGATTATACTAATTATGTCCATGACTTTACTACCATACTGCAAAATAAAAGTATGTCTATGATCAGTTTCCTAGACTATAAAAGTGTACTTTAAGAACTTTTAAAAAAGCTAACAACTGCTATTGCCTAATTGGTAACTGCAAATAATGAGGTAAGTAGCCTGTTATTTTTAATACTTTTTTCTATAGAGGTAGCTAGATACTGAACCCAGGGAGCACTGAGCTATACTCCCAGCCACTACCCTGCCCACTTTTAATTTATTTTGAGACACAGTCTCATTGAGGTCCCAGGCTCACTTTGAATTTGTGAATCTCATACCTCAGCCTCCTGAATAGCTAGAATTACAGGCGTGAGCAACACATCCTGTTGTGTGTGTGTGTGTGTGTGTGCGCGCGCGCGTATGTGTGTATGTGTTTAGGAAAATTTTGCCATTTCCCTATGGTTTGAAACTTTCTAGACTACTTCCATTCCTTTGCCAAAAAGAACAAAATGAAACTTCCCCTTCCTGCAGATTCCAGTCTATCTATAATATTCACAGCCCTGTGTTTAAATTACTGCATAGCTCCAAGACACAATAATATTCTGTAATATGTGGAGCTGAATTGTGTCCCTCAAAAAGACTTGAAGTCCTACCCTATGGTACCTCAGAACAAGGTGTTTGGGAATGAGGGCATTGCAGCTATAGTTTACTAATTGATATAATACTTAAGAAAGGTTGGTTCTTAAATATCTATAAGAGACAGACACAGACCCAGACACACAGGGGAAGCAGCCGTGTGAAGACAGTGGCAGTTATTGGAGATGTGCTGCCACAAGCCAAGGAATACCTTGGCTAGGACATGCAGAAGCAACAAGGAAGGGTATCGGGTAGAGAGTTTGCACAGAGCTGGCCTCTGCACTGTATTTACTTTGAATTTCTAGCCTACTGAACTGAGGACAATAAATTATTGTTGTAGCACTTTGTTATGGCAACAGAAAGAAAATAATGCACACAGTTTTTAGAGTTCTCTGACCTTAGGACTCATTTCCCTAAGTATGGCTTTGCCCAACTCCAGGACTTAAAATTGCGCTATTTTTTTTTTCTGCCTTTTAGCTTTTATTTTCTTACTTAACTGCTGAAGGATTAATAATCATCCTCCAATGATTTCTTGAAACAGAAGTGAGTGGGAGCCAGCCCATACCAGTTCACAGGGTACAAATGCTTAAGTTTCAGGAATTTTGCAAGCCTACTTCTAAACAAAGCCATTATTTAAAAAATGGCATTGTCTTATCTTTAAATTAGGCAAATTTAAACACAGTTCATACATCATCGAAATTCAACATTTCCTAATTATTTGATTAAACTATACTGCTATGCTCTTAAGCATATTTGCATAAATAATTCATTATTATTAATTCGTTTACATAAAAAGTTGCATTCTACTTACATCTATTTTATCTGCATGGTAGACACGCTAGGTAATGCTGTACTACTGACCATCTTTTCCCAATACATATTGGTTGCTTGGTGTCAGTAATGTAGTTACATTATGAAAATTGTCAAAATCTTCAAATCAGTTAGTTTGAGATTTTCAGAGAGCTAGTTGTAAACATTTATCAACATGACATTGACATAACCTATAAAGTTCATCCCATAAACCAAACTGGAATCACTATACAGAAACAGACTAAGATTAGCTGAAGAGATCTTTTTACTTGACCCAGAATAGAGCATTTCAATAGAAATTCAGTGCCCAGAACAATAAGAAAGGCTATTACAAATAACGAAGGCGAAAATTTGACAGGGATTCTGAAGGAGAGATAAAGGAAACTTAGGTGCTAGTGACCTACTTTTAGTAATGTCTACTAAATCTCTCACTGAGGTGATTAACTGATTATAAATATTAATTAGATTTCTATAAGAGTACTATTTAAAGGAATTGTGCTCCTCATGGGGAGGTATTTCAGACACATAGGAGATAGTTAGCTAGATGGAAATAGTTCACACATACAACTTGCTTAAGGTAGTAATAAACTAGATGATTTCACTAAGTAAAACAGATCAACCCAGCCACAAAATTATGAGTCAAATGACTCTATAAATAAGGTAGTTAAAACTCTGTAGCTATAGCAGTATAATTCTACCATATATGGATATGGTCAACAGTGTTTTGTTTTCACATGGTACCTTCTTTGTTACACATATAAGCTAAACAAAAATATTTTTAGAAACAGTAAGTAGCTCAATGCACTTAAAGCAAAGACTTAAAGAAGCTGATATGCCTTAAATAGTTACCACTTCCTAAACTTTTTAATGTAATTTGAGGTGACTGGCTCCTTGATATTCTTCTGCCCTGTGGGGAGTGAAGTGTCAGGTTAGAGACTCCACCCAAGTCCTGGAACTCTGTGCCAGCAAGAGTTAGAAACACTGCAAACTTTCAATCAATGCCAGAAGGAAGGTGGAAGGGCTTTCTTCTCCTAACCACAATGCCGATGGCAGGTCGGGGAGTGGCCTTAAAACAGTGGACAAAGCCTATTTGAGTCTAAGTTTGCATTCCACAAAGCCTCTCAGACCAGGAAGTATTCTGCCCGCGGTATGTGTAAAGCATGCATCACCTCCATCTGCTGTGATGGATGCATTCTTTCAAAAGGTGGTTTGACTATTATCTTCTTTTGAAGTCCTATAAAGTCTCCAGTGTAGGTTTTATTGGTCTTGTTCTGTACTGTTTTGATCAATTCTATTATACCTGATGATATAGGCAACTCTTTGTAAAAACTGCAAGAGGAACAATGGTTACCATTTTTGATCATCTGGTATTCTATTTTTGCATCATGTACTATGACCATCCTTTTGTTCTAACTGACTCTGTTTTGTTTAGTCACGTTTGGTTTTATTCTCTTCAAAAAAAAGTAATAAGAACTGTGGGAGTAATAAGACCCAAAAAGTGTAATTGTTATTGTAAAAAAAAGAAAAGGAAGGTGGTCTAAGGGATATAACTGCATGTGTGAGTGTGTAGGATGGAAAACCATATTACTGAGCATTTATTGGATCACTGAACGGAACTGTCTACAATCTCACTGTATGAATGTCCACTTTATATGCTTTAATTTTATAATTTGGACAACTGTTTCTAAGATGACAATATGTAACCTATTAACTAGTGATTTCTTACTGTATATTTTTTTCTTGAAGTTCTGTATTACTTGTACCCTTTTACTGCTTTGTTTTTGTATTTCCTTTCTTTTTTCTCTTTAAATAAAAAAAAAGATGTCATAGGCCAACAATGTTCCTATTTCATTAACCACCATTATTCAAATCATCATCATTATCATCATTATCATAAATAACAAACTCCCTTCTTCTCTGTGAACACAAGCTACCAGCAGAAGAAACTCCTGCTCTTAAAGTCCTCCACATTTTAACTCCCATTCTTAGATTCCTGATGCACTTTAAATAAGAAAAAAGAGAAAGTCTAGCTCATGTCTCAAAAGGAAGCCTATATAAATGTGCAAGAAACGTATCACAAACACAAATGATCCAATAACTGGTTTTACATTTCGGTGTTTCAGTATTTGGCTTGCACAAACACCCTGAAGCTGGAGTGGTGGTTGATGTACTAGACAAAGGGTAACAGAGAGGGAGTGCTGTGAGGAGTGCTGTGGGCTCTTAGTCTGTGCCTGTCTGTCTGTCCTTCCTTGTTCCCTCCCCTGGTTGCTGACCTCTTTCCTACCTTAACATCACCACCCTCCCACCCCAGCCCCAGCCACATTATTGCTGCTAATTTTCAAAACCAACACAGGCAATCAAAATAGTAGGAACAGCTAGTAAAACCATCTCACACATTTTTCTCACACATGAGTTTTCTAAACAAACAAAAAATATGATTCAAAAATCAAAAAGGTATAAGACTTATTTTCAAGTATTTTGGATAAGCTGATACCCTCAGATCACACCTTACAAACACTGTTATAGATCTAATAGATTTGTGCCTCAATAGGCATTGAAAATTAGCTAAACTGATATTCAAAATGCCTCTATTTTAAAATAAAATGTCATAAAGCATTAAACTGAGAACTTTTTAAAAGCTTAACGTAACTAGGATTATGCGTTCCCTATAGTAGCATGTTACTTTTACATATATGACACATTTTTACTTTCATTTTTTTCTACAGGCTTTCTTAAAAAGCAAGATACAATTTTCATTTTTTACTTGTATTTAGCATCAAATACTAGTTTTGCTCTGTGATTCATAGCAATAAAGATGTTCCATTATTTTGTAGTTACATTGATCATAATTTAACAATTAACTTTTTAGTTGACCATTTTTAAACTAGATATTGTATTATGTCTGTGGGTTGTTCCTTGGCTAGCCTTGGGCTGGGCTTTGTAAATCTCTAGTACTAAAAACATATGCATGTTCCTGATTTAAAATGCAAGCCTTCCATAATTACACTGCACGCTGCAACTGCTCTGCAGTTATCCAATTTTCAAACAATATGCAGTTTTACAGGTGAGTTGAGATTGTCTTGCTTGTCTTTGATTCCATAAATGGTGCTTCAGACTTTGAAATGGGGTACCTAACTTACAAATATTTTCTTCGCTTCTTTTTGAGAGGGAAACACAATATGCAAATTTCTGGCATGCTGACAACACTTTCAACAACTTTTTACCTGACATGAAAGATTTCACTGGAAAGGCCTGTTTTCTCTCCTTTGAAAGATTCCTAGATCAGACTCTAATAAAATCAAAGTCTGTCTTGTGTGTATTTATGTTCCCACAATTATAAAACCCTACTGATGTTTGGAAGGAATCAAGAACAGGGATAGCCCTAAACTTTGTCCCAGGGATAGCACTAAACTTTGAAATGCTTCACGAGAAACCAAAAATATATATAGTTTACTGGATCAAAACTATAGTATACTCTAAGATCACTGATACAAATCCAATGTTGAATCAGTCCTATAAGCTGTATAATTTATAGTAATTCACTTGATAGAAGTAGCTCAGATTAATAGTTTGAACTGGAGTTTCTTCTAAATAGCTGAAAATTATAGATAAATTATCAAAGAAGACAATTTTTTAGCAGTTTCCGTCACTGTTTTTTCTTTATAATTAAATCGAAAATAACTCAGCAACTGACCTTTTAAAAAATTTATTGTCTCGGTGGCTTTGTGACTTATTCTGAATATTTTATTATTCACTTCAACTTGAAGTGATATGGTATAATTTTGGAATGAGAATTATTTTGAAGTATTCTTTGAACTTGTGGTTAAATCTCTACACTTCTTGTTAGGGTAGAGTTACAAGGAAGAGCTTCTAGATGTGTTTGTTTTTAGGAAGGAAAGAGGACTGGAAACAACACTAAAATTAAAGTTACTCTCATCCCCGTATAATTCTTTAAAAATTATTTTAAGGGTTGTAGCCACCAGGCATTTGGGCCTGGAAAACTACAAACCTAATACGTATTCTCCCTACTAAAGCAGGTCCATGAAACTCTACCCTTAGCAGCAGGGTTGGGGAAATTTCTGTTGCTCTTCTTGTCTGTGATATACGGTGCAAGGGTTGGCCCGGGCTGGGTCCACCTGCCAGCGGAGTTTAAAGTTTCTAGGGCTCCGAGGAACACAATGATTTGGATCAAACGGGCTAAATGGGAAGCAGAGCATTTCTGCTAATCAAGGAAGCCGTCCTTGGAAATCCTGCTAAGTCAATTATCTTTTCTATGCGTCCACGCCGCGCGGAAACGCCCGACCGACCTCCTCTTCCACTGACCAGAAATTCTTTTTGACAATCAAGGATATTCTGAAAGGTTGGAGACGAATGCTTGGAAAATGAAACGACCCGGGAATGTGATCACATCATTATTTTGTGTTGGGTAGGGCCAGATGGGCTCCCGGTCAAAGACTCAGGGATGTGAACCCATAGTTTTATAATGCGAATTTTCTCCCCATAAAACTAAAGCCGATTTCATTTCCCTCTCTTTTCGTTTGGTCGGTAGTACTTGCTTTATCGCCTCTGCGGTATCAGCTGAACTGTGCAGTGGGGTAGCCAGAAAGGACGAGATGAGGCGGTCTGGCTCACCCTAGGAAAGTGTCGGAGGAGTCGCAGAGGCCGGGGGGCTGCGGCGCGGCGCGGGCTGCGAGGATTTCAGGGCGGTCATGGAGCGGACGGTGCGCTCGGTCCGCGGAGGGTAGAGCCCGGCGCGCCCGGAGGCGTCTGCAGGTCTCGCCGCAGGCTTCTAGGCCGTGGCTGCCTCACATCCACTGCCGTTCAGTGCCATTATCACTACTGTCGAAAAGTCATGGAAGACGGCCCGCTCCCGGACCTCAGAGATATCGAGCTGAAGCTGGGGCGCAAAGTACCCGAGAGTCTAGCGCGCTCTCTCCGCGGGGAGGAGCCGGTGGCCGGGGAAAGAGACAGGGACCCCTGCGGGGAAAGCTTCGCCACCGGCGGTGGTGGCTGCAGTAGGAGCAGCAGCTGCTGCAGTTTTCCTCCCTCCTTGTCGTCCTCCTCTTCGCCCTCCCCAACCGCCGGCTCCCCACGACGTAGCCACTCCAGCGCCCTGGAGAGGCTGGAAACCAAGCTTCACCTCCTTAGGCAAGAGATGGTAAGTGTGCTGCTGCAATCCAGGGGCTCAGGGCCCAGTGGAAAGGGGGTGTTGGGAGAATGGGGATGGGGCTAGGGCGGGGGAGGCGAGTGCTGCAGAGTGCTGGGCGCGTGGGAAATGCGAGGTGGGGGAGCGCGTCTGGAGGAAGCTGCTGCAAAGCTTGTTTACCACAGACTTTGCTCGGTCACGGCGGTTTGCTAGGACCGCGGAGGCTGCACTGCCTTGTGTGCTTTCTGGTAGCGGTGATTATCCGTGGCCAGCACTTTTTAGCAGCGGGCCCAGGTTCCAGGCGAGTTGAGATTTGAGGTTCTCGCAGTGGTCTGGGGCCTGCTGTGCGCGCCTTTTACACTTTCGATAGGTTCAAAAGGTGGCTCTGCGCGGCGCCTTTACTGCTGAAATGGTTCCTGGTTTGCCGAGAGGTGGCGCAGCGGGGTCCTCGCCACCTTACGCGGCTCGCTAGTCCGCCAGAACCGCTCGGCCTCCTCGCCCTCGCCCCACCCCCATCCTACCCCACCTCCGTCCTCTTGATGCCGCAGCTGCAGCTGTTCCAAGGCCACTATGGAGCAGATTCCCCACAGCTGGTTCTGAAAACAATGGTCCATTCGTCCTTGATGTGCTTGTGAATAGCTTGTTCCACCTTTTGATCCAGGAAAGCAGGTGTTCACCTCCAGAACTTCTGCCTCCGTCCTCCATCCGCAATTATTTTCCCTCTGTTCACACATGTTCAATTAACCATAGGACAGTGGGTCAAGAAGAAGGTCTGATAACACTGTGCTTGTCATTCTGGATTATTTAGATCAAAACACTTATTTATTTGGGTTGAGTTCTTGGGCAAGTCACTTAACCTTTATAGACTTCAAGTTAGTTTTACAGTGATGAGCCGTGGAAGACTATCTCTTCCTGAAGTCCTTTGGAGAAAATGGCCACAAACCAGCATCATTTTCTACCAGTTTGAGGAGAAGCAAGGTTTCCATAGCGAGTGGCCCTCTGGCACATAGAGTATGCTGATAAAGATTTGCTACCAAGAGACCTGGTTTACTAGAGATTTTGTTTAATTTCCCCATTTTTCTCTTTATATACTTGGAAGAGTCCTAGAGAGAATAAATTACAAACATAAAATAATATTGGCAAGTATTTTAGTGGAAAAAGTCGGGCTTCAGAGGTCATGTCCTATGTTAGAACATTAGGAGGTCACTATAAAAGTCTCTCACTGGATCTTTAAGGCTGGTCTATGTAAAGACTTAGTTTTTATGCCACAAATATCCGTTCTCTTCCCACTAGGAATGTTCCAGATATTGAAAATGAATATATGTCAGTATATCACATTTATTTATGAGTATATTTACATGTGAATATATATTTATGTACTGTATGTGCTGCAAATGATTTTACTATTATAGTTATAGGTTCAAGTATACAAGTATATATACAAGTATGTTTCAAGTATACAAGTTAGACATGTTAGTCATTCAATAAGTATTTATTAAGCATTTACTATATTTTAACATTTAAAATTGCTGATTGCTGAAAATGCAAAATGAAAAAGTCAAGAAGCTTGTCATTTCTCATCTGTACTATAATAAGCCAAGTATGTGTTGAAGAAATCTATAGAGTAAGGAAAAAATGCGGTCATTTTCAACAAATAATATCTTATGGACATATACTTTTCTCAATGAAACTTTCAGCTGATAAAAATCTATTTCTCCAAATCAGATTTTGCCTTTTATAATCAACCTACTAACAATTAAAACAAAAACAAAAAAAAGTCGATAACAACAGCAATAGCAGATTGCAAAATTGACATTGATTGTATTTTCTATGTGAAGTTTCAGTTCTATACTGAATTAAGAATAATTTATATCTGAACAGATTTTTTTTCCTCAAACTTTGCACGCTAATAAATGTTTCCATTGAGCAAAATATTGGCTCTAGGAGTCTCAAAAGGAAGTACAGTCCCTCCCCAAGACCATTTCACCCTATTTTATATAACTCTTTTGAATCCTCAAAATCTAGCTTCAGCACAACTGCAAAGCAACAGATTTGTTTTCATGTGGAGTTGGCAATTTCATTATAAACACTGAAAAAATGCACTTGTGCAGTTTTTCCTGTCTTCCCCAAGCAGTATTTTGAGCTCTTAATAGATTAAGCTTTGACCTGCCCTCAGTACTCTTTCCTAAGCAATACCTTAGCTATGCACAAAGCAGTTTAAAGACTCCTAAAAAGAAGCCTTTTTCCCCATTAGAATGGTTATAGAAACCGAGGACCCAGGAGAGGATACACTTGCAGGGACTGTTAGCCTCAACTCTTAATGTTGGGTACTCACTATTGATTTCACCATGGTCTGTCATCTCATTCTACTGTCTTAATGGATACTCTCCCTAGTTCTTGTCTGTAAATGTTACAGTCACTGCTCATCAAGATCTGTGAGATGAGTTATAAAGCAGACAAGCTGAAAAAGATTTTCAAGAGCAATGAGAAATTGCAGTGGTCCAGCTTCTTAATGATTGAATGTTATAGCAACTCAAATAGCGTCATCTGTAAGAAAAGGAAAATATTAGAAAACAACATTTATAGGTAGGATCATTTTGGGGATGTTTTGGGATGGAGCAAATTGTCCACTTGTGAAGTACTTTTTTTCCTTCCCCTTTTATTTAGAAATAAGGAAATTTGACAATCTGATAACCAAATACAGAGATACACTCCGGAAATTTATGAAATAAATATTGGGCTTCTCATATAGCCTGCTGAAAAGTTGTTCACTTCATTGTGTATCATATCACCTTATCCTAAGGTTAGACTAGAAAAAGGAGGAGTTTTTCCACTTTTTTGAATGACAACACTGTGACCCAGCAAGTGGCTGAGGAAGCAGGCCACCATTACACAGCAAATGGGATAACAGAATCACCACTTCCACTCATTTCATCTGATTCTGGATACTCTGCTTTTCTTCTATCTCTGTGCATATTCCAGTACTTTGTCTTCGAAATACAGTATAGCAGTCACATGTCTGATGTTTCACTACTGTGTAGAGTGATGGAGGAGCCACAGACATAAGCCTTGGGATTGCTTTAGGTATGGATTCATCCAGACTTGTTTTTCAAATTTTCTTAGGAATGGCACCTTATTGATAATTAAATGTTACTATAAGTTTAAAAACATCTCATAGAAAGTCTTTTTTCAATAAATGTAAATAATCTCTAGCAAAGCCTGTCTTGGCATTTAGTAATACTGTATCTTCTTTACAAGCTATAGAGGTTTTGGTGTTATTTCAGTATGCCTGAATCAATCATACTTGTAGTTTGAAAGTGAAAATCATTTCGATCAGCTTACTCTGGAAGAAGTTTGAAATACATAAAATAGTGATGACCATCACTAAAGAATAGGAAATTGAAATAGGGACCTGAATGTATTGCTCCAAGTCAGTCTTCCCAGATGATTGCCATTCAGAAACTCAAAATATAGCTTGACATGGAAAGTGTACTCTCTGTCATCCCATATCCTGAATTCTATTGAGTTCTGTGCTATATAAAGACAATTTACCAATCTTTGGATAGTGAAATGCCAATATGAAAATTGACTCAAAAGTACTATATCCTGATTTCCGTATTTTGGGCCGTGGTGTATATAGCAGCTCAGTAATCATGAAGCACAAGAAACATCAAGTTAGTTCTTTATCCCTTTTTACTATTAGTCAAATATAGTATGTCACCTGATCACTCACTTCCTGTTTTGTTTCCTAACCAACAACTGGGATTAGACACATAAATGCACATATATGCAGAACAAATGCATACATGATGATAGAACACAAATCAATATTTAAAATTCTTTGAAAATGGTAGAATTATATTTGACCTTTATTGACACTTTTTCTTTTTCTGTTGCCTTTTCTGTCTTTTAATTGACTTGCTTGCTTTTGTACTGAAAAGAAAAAATAAAGTCATTTAAAGTTCTTTAGAACAAGTTAATAATTTCATTAAATTAACTTCACAGTTGCTTCGTGCATGCTGTAGTGTAGGCTAGGAGATTATTATCATTCAGATACCTTTAGGCAGAAGCTTAAAAATGGAAGGCATCTTCCTTGATGAATTCCAAAAGATAGCAAGAAAGATAATATGGGAATATTATTTGGCCAGAGAAAGATTACAAACTACTGTCTCAGCAGGTTCCTGATATCTTGCGGAGATCAGATACAAGCTTTGAGACAGACATAGCTGAGGAGATAACTAGCAGAAATGTGCCTGGTGCAAGAAATTAAAAGTATCAGTAATTATACAAAATAAGGTCTTAATATCAGGGATAAGAACACCAAAGGAATGAGGGAATCTAATTTGTAACAGTGGTTTCTGTTGTCTTTTTGCCCATGGAATATTAATGAACTTACTTAATCTAATAAATAAATCTTGTTG
Organism: Cavia porcellus; assembly: GCF_034190915.1. NCBI lineage: Eukaryota > Metazoa > Chordata > Mammalia > Rodentia > Caviidae > Cavia > Cavia porcellus. The sequence continues at coordinate 87,921,872 of NW_026947484.1, forward strand.
AAGCATGTGTCCATAACCAGTGGATCCCAGATTGGCACCAGAGGAGACACAGGTGGTAATGTCATTCTGATAGAAAGACATAATTTAGAAGACTTACACATAACTTGAAAATAGAAAAATCTCAAAATTGATGCACCTCTTCCTGTATCTAGGAAAGCATTTTGGAACGTTTGTGCGAAGAACTGTTTCTAAAGAAAGATTTGTCCTCTGTTAAGGTTACACATGTCTTCCTTCCATATCAAGAAGACTGTGTACCGGATAGGAATCTTTAAACTGAAGAAGTTGATTTCTAAGATAACCTAAAAACATATATTTACCTTATATTGTAGTGATGAGTGTGCCTTCTGTTGTACTGATGAATCACAAAAGATTTTTTCATACATTCAAATTTAATTAAAATACTTCTTAAACTGAGATTCTAGCAGATAGCTCTGAGAGTCTTGATCTTGTATTCTTTTCAAAGCTCTTCCTCCACTACTCACATGGTAGCCATTCAGTTTGGTTTGGTTTGGTTTGATTTGGTTTGGTTTGAAATCTTCTTAGGTTTCAGGGCCAGATAAGCTTAGGGTTTCAGCAAAGTCTAAAGCAGGTCAGGGTACAAATTAATAGGACTCCACTGACTGCCAGAACCATGAGACTGTGGAGATCTTCAGCTTCTCTCCCAGGGCAGAAGGGCCTGTCCAGCTCTTAGTGGCTCTCACACCGATCTTCACTGACTAGGGGTGGCATTAGGGAAGTTATGTCACCACTCTGGGACTACACTTTCCTGGAGCAAGGCGTAGCACCGTCTCTGTTAAGGCTGTATGAAAATTGAATAAAATATTATAACCAAGCCACTACAATGTAGACTTTTACAAATAGTAAGGAAAGAGCAGTGAAGGGCATTATATTAATGACATGGTTCGTCTTTTGATTGTAGACAAGTAAGTTTACACGGCTGGTGTTCTCTGGGATTGCTGAGGCGTAGGCACTGCTCCTCGCAGGTTGACTGCCGCTAAGTCCTAAGATCTATTTGTCCATGTTTCCATGCAAAGCAAAAGAGAAATATGTCGACTTTTCCCAGCACAAGTACAGCTGAAAAGCTTGATTTTAGCATTTATTACAAACATACAGTGTGCCAAGCCTATTGTTGATTACATATAGCAAATATTAAATTGTAGACCCTCATGTCAGGTAGTCCAATAAATCTGAGGATTGGAGACCATTATTCATTTTCTTGTAGTGACTCTCTACAGTATGTAAGACATTCTATTAGTGAAATGTTATAATTTATTATCCTATTGAAACCTTAAAATTATCTTTTAACAAAAATAATTTTTACAGTTTTATACATGAAGCATTGAGGTCTGTTGAATTTAATGCTTAAAATAATAAGAGGATAACTAAGATTGAGGTTCAGGTTTGAGCTTTTCCCCAAGCCTGTGCTGTCTACAACTTTTGCACTATTTTTCAGTTTTAGAATACCTTGGCATTAATGTTGACACCCAGAATTAAATATAGCTATCTGCTCTTTTTCTGGAATTTCAATACATTAAGCATGTTAAATCCTGTGCTTCTTTACTGTAAGTCCTCCCAAGAGGAAGAAGCACTACATACAGTCTCTGATTTAGGAATACTCAAGATACAAATGAACATAACCAAAACTACCTTTGTCTTAACAATGATGTCCATGCATTTTGCCATTATTACTAACCTTGTCCTTCCACTCAAGAGCTGCTGTGGAGGACTCCCAGCCCTAATGAACTGAAAGCTCAGAGCTCAGCACTGAAGCTCACTAGTGTTCATGATTCGAGAGTTTCAAGAGCTTTCCATTTCTGTTCCTTAGAGATTAGTCTAGGATAAAATTGGAACCTCAGATAACTTGCTAGAAAGAACAAGAAACTGAGACTCCTACATCATGGTTTGGATTTGAGCAGTATTTTCAAATCACTGTTCTTCTAACAGGCACCTAACTACCCTGTTTTCCTGACGTGATATTTGTTGTCTAGCACTGTTTCGACTTTCCAGATATACATTGTTTATGAACAGATGCAAATTGCTTTTATAGAGTTCACAAAGTTAAACAAGATCATATTTTCAGACATATTTCACAGGTCTTTGTCTTAGACTTCAAAATAAAATAATTCATTTTTAAAGGATAAAATTTTGCACTGGATTTTGAATGTGGTCCTGTCTTATGCTTATTTTACAAATGAAACTTTGGGTGACAGAAGTTAGATTACTTGACACAGTCACTGTATGCGGAAGACTGAGGATTGCCAGTGTTCATTCCAGAGTGAACCACTGTGAGTGTGGCTGCAGGCTGGATCCAAACTGCTCCCAACCCCTTAACCCTACACTCAGGGAACGTGACGTGCCCATTGATGGTGAATGAACATTTTCACGGTAATTTCATCACATGTCTACTCAATATATCTTTTTGTATTTCTTTTAAAATATTATTACTTCTTCCTTACAAAATTAAACACCTGCTTTCTTATTGCAAAGCTTCAAAAATCAAGACATATGTAATAAAGAGAAAAAAAAAAAGTTCCTCTTTATCCAATACTGTACTTCTCATGCTGTTCCCCAAAGGAAACTGCTGCTTACAGCTTGGGGTGAATCCTCTCTTATGATGTGTTTTCTTTGCTTATGTGTATATACACATATATACTTGCATAATGTTAGTGTGTTTGGATTTCATCTCTATTTTACATGACAATTTATTATGTTATCTGGCATTTTTGAATGATTGCAATATGCCAGATAGTGCTCTAAAAAATAAAATTGTTGGCATATTAATATCTACTTCAGTAAACTCATAAAAATTTTAAAACCAACATCCCAAACTGTGAGTTCTCTCTGATACCTCAGGGTTATCACCAGTGAAAGCCTATTGACATAAGTGTCCCTGGTGTTTTAGCAGAACACTTTTACAAGTAACTGGACTTTTCTGTACGAACTTCTTGCTTTTCTGCCCATCAAACAAAGCTTGAGAATAAAACTGAGAAGGAAGTAGCCCCTTCATGCTGTAGTTTTATTTTTCAAGGTTACTCTATTGTGAAACTCACCTGGCACTCCCTTGCTGAATATTTAACCATAAAATAGTTTCTGTTGGTTTCTAATGATATGAAGCTTCTTTTAGTCCTTTTCTAATTTCTTAAAAATTTGAATTAGAATTAAAATGATGCCCATGCTTGCTAAAACATGCAAATGGTATGAAAAGATCTTGTATAGGAAATGTTTCCCTAGTGATAATTACTGAATAGATGCAAAAATACCTAGTTTTTCTATAGCTTTAGCTTTACAGTCATATACTTATACATCTATAGTTTAAATTGAGACTCAGGAGATCATGTTCCAGCTTTTTTCTAGGTTCAATAAATTATCTTCCGTTGATTCTTTTATGTGTATTAATTATACACACACACATTTTGCTTTAAAGCACAACTTAGCATTTTAACTTTGGTTTGATTATTGGTGGAAGAAAAGAATGAAGGGAAGGAGGGAGGAAGAAGGAAGGGAAAAGCAGCATTCAACATCATTTATTTTGTAAAAACTTTGCAGTTGATAAGCCAGAGCCAGAATAAAACATCTCTAGAATCAGAGAACTGGAGAGTGGATGGTAACTTTACAAATCAACAGTGATGGCGAACCTTTTAGAGACCAAGTGCACAAACTGCAACCCAAAACCCACTTGTTCATCACATAGTGCTGTCCACAATGCAGTTAAACCTGAATATCCCATGCCTAGCTGCTGAGGCATTTGGCTCACGTGCCAGCAGAGAGGGCTTTCCGTGCCCACTGCAGCATGAGTGCCATTGGTTCCCACCACTGATCTAAACCAGTTCTCCACTTGGATCCTAACTGGTTGATTATTGCTCTTTGTTTGAACATCCTCAATAAGGACCTCACAGGTTTGCATGGTAGATCTTTCCATTTTCAGACTCCTCTACTGATTGCTATCTACTGATTGACAGTTCTAATTTACATCAATGAACAGATTCTGTCATCATACCAGTACTTGTTCATAGGCTCTGTGCACTCCTAACTTTAGAGGGAAGTTCGATTAGGAACACAATAAAAGACAGCCCAATGGCTTCTCATATTTGTATGAGAAAATCAAATACGTTTACGCTTCCTTGCAGAAAGAGAAGAAAATAGCAATGTCCTACACTGCCAAATTAAAGAATATTATGCAGTCTCCTGCTCTGCTGGGGGTAGTGAGTATTGAAAAGCACCTCTAGAGATAAACTTGATGCTGTATTTTTAAAAAGAATAAGAATAATGATATTCCTTAACTTACCAATTCTGGTGCCAGTAATGATACAGCAGTTTAACTTGAGGGGAAAAAATGTTGTTTATGTGTATATTTAGCGTTTTGTATGATTAGAAAACACATTAATCTAACCAATAGTACTAGCTAGGTTATTTCTGTGCCTATGGTAGAAATTTTTGTACATATTAAAATTTTGTCATTAAAAGTATTTATGGAAGAGAGAACTGGTTATGGATATATACTTGCCTGAAGTAAAATATAGGAAGAAAATTCCTCATAAAATCAACAGTGGTTAGTGGGTTACAGGTAATACTTTTTCTTGTTGAGCCCTGTATTATAGCGTTACTCTGAAATATGTGTATATTGCATTATGCTAGAAACTAGGGAAAGAAAAGTAGAATTTAGAAAATAAGCAATCAGGGAGTATGGGCTTTGTAATAAGTTAAAACTTAAACCATGCAGTCAACAGCCCTGCCATTTTCCCTCTGATTGTCTTTAGGTACATAATTTTTTTTTAGGTACATAATTTTAAAAATGTGATTAATATATGTGAACTACCTAGGAGTCTACATCCTAAATAATAAACACTCATTGAGAGTTTATGACTTTGGCTTTCCCATTTTATTAGTGGTTCAATTCTTTGACTTCTATTGAAAAAGATGAGATTAGAGATTTTCCCCCCCCTATTTGTTTCTCTTCTTTTCATTCTATTTCATAGTAGGAGCTGCTTTAGCATGTAAAATAATTTGTTTTACTGCATATACTCTTTTGACTAAATCTAGTAATCAGCATCTCTGCACAAACTTAACATCTGGAATAACTAGTGTCCAAGTGAAAACTGATTTCTTCAAGCCTGGAACATTCTCTCTATAGAATGAGTTAATAACCAATAGAGCCATCAAGATTTTAGTCACAGTGGCTGAACTAAGCAATGGAAAGATTTACTGTAAGAAGGTAAGAGAGTGGACAAATATTGTCAAATATTTACAAAAGATTCTATCATCTCTTCATAGCAGTTTATGACAGACTCATGCTTTCTACCAAAAAGATTTTGAATAGAAACAATGGGACTCATTTAAATGCTTATATAGGTATTTAGAGAGAAAATAATCCTTGCCAACATAAGAAAAATACAAATAAATCACAGATAAAACCCTTTGATTAGATAGCAAATATGTACAAGTCAGAAACCATATTCTAGTTTTCTACAATTTCACTTAACAATTTATAAAATTTTACTGCAAAAAAACAATGCACAGGAGCCACCAAGTATAACTTAATTTTAGCACTTATATAAGTAGTTTTGGTCACACTATAAAACTAAATGAGTGTTTGGAAGACTAAATACTAAGCATTGACCAAATCCTTCTACATTTTAAGTATATTATTGTTTAAAAGATATTTAGAAGCCTTTGGGGGCTAAAGCTTTCCACAGAATGGAACCTAAGTCTTCACTTTCTTGTTATGCCAAATTTTAGTTTTATTTTCCAACCTGGTTAGTAATATTGCCCACTCTTTTTCTCCTACAATATAATCACCTTAAAGACAGCAGTTATCACTGGTATTTCTCTAATGCCTGACCATATATTTTGGGGACTAAATGTTTATATAATGCATGAACTAAAATACACTTCTAGTTTTTGTGCTTAAAGTCCACTAGCAACTTTTTTTTTGGAATGAGGCAAAGAACTCAAGGCTCATTTGCCTCTCGACTTTAAAGCCTTGTCACTTGGAATTTAGTTTCCCGATTACAGAAAGTGTGAAACACCCTTCATGACCTTATCGTGACAGCTAGCTTCAGAAGTAAAATAATACTTGTTCCTGCATATAAATGGTTTGGGGAGAATTATTTTGGGGGTTCAGGACCTTCTCTACCTTAAGGTAGTGCCAAACTTAGGAACCACTGTGCTCAAGAGGGTTAGCAGAGTGTAGAAATGAAAGGTCATCGTTCCTCTTCACTCATAAGGATATTTTAAAAATGTGCTTACTAGGTATTGTGGTCCTCTTTTCATACTTTTGAGTGAGACTCTGAGGCTTCACATAAAAAGTAATCTATATCATAGTGTGCTCTATAGGATTTGACTGGAAACAAATCATTTAATTTGGCAGCAGACTTACCAGTGGGATGGCATTACAGCAACAACTCTCCGCCCATCCTTGGCATCGCTCTCAGTAGAGAATGGCAAATGTATGAGTATAATGTGACTTGGGGCACTTTGCACACAAGAGGTCTGAAGCAATTAGCAAGCATGCAGCAAGCATCACAGGAGGAGAGCAAGACTGGGTTTCTTGACTCTTCATTATAGAATTCTGAAATTGGTAGCAGCTTAAAGAATCAACCCATTTTTATTTTACTTTGAAATTAGATTAAAAATAGCCATGAAATATTCTGGTGTTGTAACTAAACCAGCTACTGTACATGTTCATTTCTCCTGATTTTCTTTATCCCTAAATAAACATTTTAGAACGCTTGCTTTACTGCAGACATTAGTCTGACCATCTTTCTTTACTATGTGGGAATCCAATATTTTGAATTTCAGTCTCTCATTTGTATCATACATATGAGAAATTTCAACTATAAGAGAGATTTTGAAAATGGTTTATTTTGAAATAAGTTTAGATTTCACATAAAAATTTGAAAATAATCACTACACACGAAAATCACTATATATATCTCACCTAGATTCACACAAATGTTAATATTTAACATTTACCCTTCTCATCCTTCCCTCCATCTCCCTGACTCTCTACACACTTTTTCAACACACACACACACTTAAACACTCTTCAGCTTTCTTAAGAAATGAAGAATGATACCACTTTGCCTTTAAATACTTCAGTGTGCACATACACAAAACAATAACAGTTTATGAGGCATAAATGTTTTCTCCCACTCCTCCTGTGTACATTATTATGAAACTAATGACACAGTTGACTTACATCACTTTTTCCTGCTGCGTTCATACCTATCAAGAGAATTTTTTCAACAGAGTACTGCCCTGCCGAGTACTGCCAGTGGCCGTCACATTAGAAGCCTACCTGGGAACAGCCTCTAATCAGTTGTTAGACTTGTGTCTCCTTGAAGTATAGCAAAGCCAGTTAGAAGAACAAGCTCTCAATCTCACTTTCCTCTTGACTTAATGTTGGAAATTGTCATCTTACTAAGTCCCCTTATCACCTAGGGCTTCTGATACACATGGATGTATAAAATAACAACTTGAGCCAGGCGTGGTGGCTCACACCTATAATCCCAGCACTCAGGAGGCTGAGGTGGGAGGATCGTTGCGAGTTCCAGATCAGCCTGAGCTACAAAGCGAGCTCAAGTCCAGCCTGAACTGCATAGCCAGACCCCGTCTCAAAAAAGACAAAATAAACAACCTGGAAAATCTTGTTCCATAGATGATGTTCTATAAATATAATTTAATTATTGGATGAAGTAACAAGAATATTGTTTTGTAATATTTAAGCAAAGCAAGTATTCTGAGAACCAGAGAAATACACAGGAGAAAGAAATAATTTATGTATTCTTTTGTCTAAAAAATACTGCTCACGTGAATCATAATTCTATGTTTAACATGTTTTGCATAGTATATAAAGCACTTTTATTTACTGTGTATCTTCTTTCCTCAGTCCTGAAGTTATAAGATTACAATTAGAAAATGAATATACTATTTACAGCATATATCTAAATATATTTGTAGCATATATATGCTAGGATATGGAGTTTGCTCTCTAAATGCATCTATTAATAAAAGCATTCTGCCTGATACTATATTTGCTTGAACCAAAAGAGTAATGAATCAAGTTATATTATCACTATTACCATGATTCACATAAATATAGTTTTTAAAATTCAAGTAAACTTCTTTGGGGGCTTGCGTTTAATAATAAAATTCATATATTAAATGAACTCTTGAAAACTATCTTATTTTTAATTTGACTAGAATTAATGCTTATCAAGAACTGTGGTAAAAATATGGTCCTGACAACTCTGGAAAATGAAAGAGTACAGTTTTTATATTTCTGCTTCATAGCTTTGAGTTTTTTGCTTCAGTTTTAAAATTTGCTGTTGCTTTGCTTTGCAGTGTAGTACTTGTTGCAATTAATCCTTAATGTGGAAATGCCAGGATAAATACATGAGAAGAAGTCAGAGTGAATAAAAAGGCTAGTGTCTTCTCTGTGTGTGCGTTTTCGTCCATAGGATAAAATGAGCTAGAATATTAAAAAGACTGTTTTGGTAGACATTGGACCTATGCCCATCAATCCAGACTGTGTGCTGTCTTAATAGAGGCCAAACATAAATAAGGACTTAGAAGATCATAAAACTTCTTCCTCCGTGTCTCTTTCCCCATCATCCAATTATCATCCTTCATGGATGTCTTGGGAAATTATAAATTGATTACCACAGCAAAACAGGATGCAGCATGCTTTAGGATAAACTCCTACTATATGAAAATGAAACTTGAATCTTCCATCACAATGCCTAATACAAAATGGAACTATTTTCTTATGGTTTTTGTAGTGATGTGATTTAGGTCCGCGATGGCGAACCTACGGAATGTGTGCCATAGTGGGTGCGCACAGAGCTAGGTTACCCTGGCATCAGCCCAGGAGCTAAGCAAACTCCAATACAAATATGTCCAATTAGATATTCCAGTTTATTTGCATGATTGGCACTTTTTGATAAATAAATGGGTTTTGGGTTGCAGTTCGGGCCTTTGGTCTCTAAAACGTTTGTAGTCGCTGGTTTAGGTTATCACTTAGTCAAGGCGACACTCTCGTTTTCCATGACCACAATGTTATAGAATTAGACTGATGTATATGATGTGTTTCCTGTTCACTATTCCTTTCAACTAGTTTAATTACTTTACAGGAGTAGTTTTAATTGCCTTCTTTGCCAAAGATATTATAATTCATGTTTAGAAGTTAGACTATAAGAGACTAATTTCATAATGTTGGAAAACTCAGTGAAGCAATTGATTATTTCACTTGAATGAAGTTGCATGATAATAGTGACACAAATTCGTAGATGAACCTAATGACTGATGTGTACTATGTTAAAAATGCAGTGGAAAACTTGTTCAGATGATATTCTTTCTACTAATGGTACAGATAAATCTCAGAGTGCTACTTTACTTAGCTACAAACATAGAAATCCAAATGATTTGTAGAGTTGCACCAGCACAAAATGGAACTATGCAAACATCTGAATTTACTTAACAAATAAAATGACTTCAGAATATGGTTGTTGGTAGCCAATAAATAAGAAGACTGAATCCTGCAAATGATTGCTGCTGTGTTAGGTGTTCTTAAATTATCCTATGACAAACATCTTTTACTTTATTAACAGTAATTATCAAGTGGGTTGAAATGATTCCTGTTAGAGTCTGTAACACTCTTTAATTCAAAATTACTAACCATTAATTAAGTCTCCCAAGGAGCAATAAAATGCTTTCCTTGCTGGAAATGGAGAGACAGAGGCTGAGAGATTTCACAAGTGAATGAGGAAGCTAGCCTTCCCACTTGGCAAACTGGTTGCTCCAGGTGTCCAATACAAATAGAGGAAATGTATTTCCATTTATGTTTTAATTCTGAAAGTTCAGGCATTCCTGAGAACGCTCAACTATTTCATAATTGTTGTTAGTCCATTTTTGTTTGCATCCTTTTTAAAATATATTCTATTTGGATTTCACCCAATTCTTAGGGAAGAATGTGATATACTTTTTAACATCATCGAGTTGATTTTGTGTCAAGATCAAATAATTTGAAGACTGTATCTTCTACATGAAAATTCTCTAATGCCCTTTTGTAAACAGAATTTGAAGCTGTTCAAGTATGTTGATTCTCTTGAGAACAAACAAAGCAGGTTAAATATATATGCTGAAAATGTCAGACTGATTTAAACACTTGGAAATGAGTCTAAAAAGAACTTACTTGCCATCTCTGTGACCTTACACATGAAATTAATTTTGCTCCAGCCAAATATCTTGTTTGATTAAGTACTGATGACACAGCTCTATAGTCTATGTACATATTTTCATGTATTCACTTCTTGTTGGGACATAAAGACAGATGGAAACTCTCAGTTGCACACAATTTAACTATGTAAATATGTATCATGAGCAGTGTTTATCATCTCTGCTTCTAGAAATGTTTCTGTAATCAGCATCAAGTGAATATAACATGTTGTTAAGTGTCAGCTGTATCCAGTTCCTGTGATAAGCCCAGAAAGAATATAAATAAAGTTGAAGAAAAACATTTCAGGTTATTTTTAAATGGATCAGTAATATAAGGCGTGAGGTTTTACTACCAAAGCAATTTAACAATTAAAATATTGAAAATTCTAGTTTAATCTCAACAGTTATGTGATCTGTAGTAAAATTAACTTTGACAACAGAGACATTATTTCATAGCCGTAGCCATCCACAGTATGGAAGGCTGTGGCCGGGCGCTGGTCATATGCATTTTTCTTTACAACCCGAGCCCATCTCAGTTCTTCAGACATCCCTTGAGCACTCCTCCCTATGAACATTTATATGAGCTTTTCCTTTTGCCTGGGTTTTTCTTCCTCAGCCACCCCGACCTTCCTATTTCATGCAGTTAACTCTAACTTGTTATCCTTCAGGTCAAGTCATTGGTTAGCTTTGGTTTGTTGTTTTGCTCTTAACTTTTTTATATCCCACAGTAGAGAGCGTAAATCCTCTCGTAGCAAGAATCATATTCAATTTATTTCATCTCTAGAACTTAACAAGATATAAAACCACAGTGTTGAAGGACTAAGTGAATGGTACATAAATTCATTTTCCAGATTAGCCCTTTGAGGAAGTGCCTACAGAGAAGAGTAACAGGTGATTAGACAGAAAAGTAGTATGTTCAGCCAGCTTAGGCAAAGTTGGTAGTGATAAGCAAGGAAAGCTTAGTGACTGTTGTACATAAAATAGTTCTGTTGGAGTTAATGATAACAAGATTTAAAAGACATAATAACCCTACCTAACAAGGAATACTGATAACCGTGCTAGGAAGTTTGAATATGATTCCATGGTTTGATAAGGAACAATGGTAGTTGTTATATGAGGAAAGTTATATCATGAAAGGAGTGCTATAATTTTGCTTGCTTTTTTCCTTTATAACTCTGTTCTTGAGAACCAATCAATTTCCATATGTTTTGTATTACAGGATCCTTAAAAGATGTACTTTTGAACTAGTCATAAATATGAAAACATACTGTTGATTACTCAGGAATGAAAATGTCCAATAAAACAAAAAATGACACAAATATTTTTGGAACGGGAATAGAAAGAATATGAACATTAAACTGTATAAGACATAAATACTTCAGAAAAAAATATTTATTTCCTTCACCTCAAATATAATTCCACTATCAAAAAGACTTTACTATTTTGTAATATGATCTCAATAAATGAAAGTTGTCCTTATTACTAGGTTGAAGTTTCTTAAAAAATAAATTTTAATGCTTTAATTATCCAAGTGACATTTCTTATTCAAGAAATTGCATACTTATGATTTATATTATAATTAAAGATTTTTTTTGGTTAAAATATAGTATATAGTCCTGATAAATACTTGAAAAAGTATGCAAATGTAAGCGAAAGAGGAACAGAAACCATGATTACCTTGCCTAGAGCCCATTATTTTTAACTTTTTATTTGATTCCAGTGTTTTTCTTTTGCAACTTTATTTTCCAGTGTTGAATTTATAATTCAAAACATACCTTTCTTTGTTTAGAGCCTATTCTACTCTATTAGAGTAGACTCTATTAGAGTAGAAACTGTATTGTACCTTTTTCTATATGATTCTCTTTAAACTCAATTTCTATTGTTTGAAAAATATTCTATTTTATAAGCATTTCTTCAGTATGGGATATTTAAGGAATTTCTTAAATTTTGTTGTGATGAAAATCTTTTCCACATTTAAATTTATTTTCATAATAATTCCTAGCCTAAAGAAAAAATGTCATCCCTTTTACAACATGATTTTCTAACACATGAGTTATTTGCCTTTTGTCAGATTAAATATTTTGGTAATTTTAAAAAGTTGTGAGAGCCTGCTGTGTTTTCTAAGCTCTTGCACTGAGGTAAATAAGTAGGTTAAACAGGTGGGCTTCGGACCAGGAAGGTCTAGGCCTGCGCCCCAGCCTCCTCTCTTCCTCGTAGTAGAACTTTCTCTGAGATACAGTTGAAGACCTTAATACCTACTCTTTGGGGTTTATTAAGAATAAGTTAAAGAAAATGCATGGGACTATTTATCCTAATGTCTGGCAATGAAGTTTATTAAAAGCTAGGTATTATTGTTTTTGTTATTGTTATCATTAGAATTAATTGTCACTATGAAAGTTAACTTGGGTTGGTTAAAAATTTTGTGTAGTATTTCAAAATGACAATAAGAAAAGAATAAAAACAGCATCCCTTATTGAGAACAGAAGCCTCCACTATCTCTGCAGTGCATCTTCCTTTTGCACCATGGAACAGAGGACTTCACTTATGGAAAATATACTTATTTTCCAGAATTCAGCACATCACCCTACTTACAGTGGGATGAACTCTGATACTTGCTGAATCAGAGTAGAAGATTCTATTCTATTGCTGAAGAGTGACGATGGGAACCACATTCTGAATTCGCTATAAAAACAGCACATAGAAGATATTAGGGAAGATTCATGTATTTCACCTGTTTGTACAAATTATCTTTCTGAATCAGGATAGGTACTGAAGAAGGAAAAAGTCTATTTCATTAATTAATAGGAGCCTAGATACAATACAAATTATAATTTTTAAAGATACATCCATCAGGATTTTGATTTGTAAAAATTCATTTTATTCTCTAGCCATAGTTTATTAAAAGCTTGAGCTTTCATTGCAGTAACTTTGTCTTTTTTTTTCTATGCCATAATTTACAGAAAGCTTTTGGGTTTTGTTTTAATTTAGCAAATTCTATATTGATTTTGTATGACTTACACATTTGTCTTACTAGACAAAAATCAAATTGAATTGCTAAAACCTTATGTAAAACTCTCATAAATTGGCTGTGCCTGTTTCCCAGCACTTGAGCGGCTGATGTAAGAGGATTATTGTGAGTTCCAGGCTAGCCTGGTCCCCATAGGGAGTTCAAGACCAGCCTGAACTATGTATCAAGATTCTGCCTAAAAAAGAAAACAAAACCACAAACAAAGTGTAATGATCTTTGCTAATTATATATATCCAGAAAATTCAATTACTAGTTAGTTTAAATACTTTTTTCATTTTATCGCCTGAGTTTACTCATTATACTTGTGAAAACACCTCCAAATAATAATAAGATATTTGCTTAAAATGAACAATAATTTAGACACTATAGTTCAATTGGTAAGCATCCTAGTTTAATGTATCTCTGTAGTGTTTTTTGGTTACTGAGTCAAAAGTTTTAGCATTAAGCATGATTCTTATTTCTTATTCATAATTAAAGGTGTGTATAATTGTAATATACAATTGTAGATGCATCCTAGGTGAAAATTTCAGTCTAACATTAGGGTCGGGCATCAAGGAGTAAGATAAAGGAAAGTTGGAATTAGAAGCCTGGTGTCTGGACATGTCCGGTTGAATTCATCATGTGCCACCTGCTCCAATAATTCTTGCCACTATCAGCCATAGTTTTGGTACTGGTATTATAGGATCCTTCCTATAATTCTTTCACCTTTGTTCATAAAATTTTTTACTTGGCTATGGGCATATGACATAGTATATAGTAGCAAACTACAAGTCCTATATTTTAATGACAGTTAAAATTTGTAGGAAAGTTAGGACCCACTTAAATCTACATTGCTTAGATTGTTTTCTTTTCTGGTCTTTTCACCTCTGTGATAAAAATTGAGAGAAGCGAACTATGCAATTACCAGTAGCTCTTTTTAAATGTGGTGACCCATCTGTTGCCATATGCCAGACATCTGCTTTCATCATCATTTGTGGACCTTCAAAACCAGAATTCATGAATTAACATTAACATATGCTAATTTGTAATGCTGCAATAGCTGTTTGCAAGTTACTTACTGTGGAAGCAGTAATTTCACATACAGGAAGTATTACAGGATAAGACCAGAAATCAGTAACATAATTGTATTGTCAGCCACTATTTTTTAATCTGTGTATAACCCATAAGCAAATGTAATATCATGATCTCATCATCTTATCTATAAAATGTGAGGAATCATCCTTGCTTGTAAAATATTTATTGAATTTACATCAAAGTGAATATGACATCAGCTATATTAGAGTAGAATCATTCATGAATACTCATGCAGGTCAGTGCCTGTTTAATTCAAATTGTAGAATTGTTCCTTTCTTGAAAAGGACATTAGTTTTTAATCCACTCCTAAGCTGTCATCCAAAAGTGCTTAAGGAATATTAAGTCAGTATCAGACAGATCATACCATTAAAAAGTCTAAGCTTTTTACTATTATGGAAATATTAGTGTATTTGTATTAGAAGATTAAAGTGTTAGTCTGATTTTTAACACCAAATGCTGATACAATTTTTGGGCAAGTCATCAATCCTGGGTTTGCATATGTTTCAAAATATGTGGTTGTCTCACATCATCAGGAATTATGGCTTCTCTTAGCAATGAGAATCTGAACATTTCATCCATATCTATAGTCTATATTGCATTGTTGCATGGAGATCATCACTTATAGATTTATAGTCCCAGTTGCTCAATATGCACATGTAACTCTTCAGAACAATATAATATGAATGACATTAGATATTTAGATTTGAATAGGATTTTTAAAAATGAGAATTAAAATTAATTAGGTAATAAAGTACTGGGCAGCTGTTCCGTGCTAAAACCACTATATAAGCAATGTTTGAGCAAGAGATCAACCAAGTTTTTATTGGAAATAAAATTAATTGCCCTGCATTAACTTCCAACAGCTTCAAATATTGCAAGCATTTTTAAAATTTATATTATTTCAGCTTTTATTGTGCATATTTAAGGTGTAGAGACTGATATTTTGATATGCATAACGGAATACTACTTGTGCAAATTGCCATACTAACCTTATATGGTTGTCTTTCTAAATTTTTTTGTGGTACAAGCATCTAAAACCTACTCTTTAGGTAAACTTTCAATATATTATGCAGTATTGTTAACTAGTGCTTATTCTGTACATTAGATTTCTAGACTTATTCTTCCTATATAATCATAACTTTGTACCCTTTGGCCTACATTGTACCACTTTATAAATAGAGGCAATGGCTAAATTTTGTTGAGCACTAGTGGCCAAGCTCTTTATGGAATTAATACATTATCTCATGCAGTTCTTCAGATCATACTCTCAGGTACATAATGCATATCATTTTTTGAATTTGTGGATTTATGTAAAGAAAACATTAAAGGACATGTTTAGTTGACAAAAATCTGAGAGCTAATGATTCAAAGAATATACTTTAACTGCAGTTGTTACAGATCAAAACCATCTGTGTTCCGAGTACCAAGCTGTGTGGAATATCATTTTTTCTGCTGTTGTTTTATTTTGCTTTTTGATTTTATTTTTGAGGCAGGGTTTCACTATGTAGTCTAGGCTGGGCCTGAACTCACAGTAACCCTCCTGAATGCTGGGATTATAGGCATGCATCATGACACCCGGCTAGAATACCATTTTACTCTATTGCATACATTTTAAATTTTATAAGGTTTTAGAAAGTAATAGTAATAATAATTTCTAATACTCTATTAAAAGAAAAGCACTACACATGTTGTAACTAATACAATCTAGCTGCACCTCTCTGAGTTAGCATAGTATCAAAATATTATTTTTATATATTATGAAACTTGGGATGAGGATCTGTGAATTAGCTGTTGTTGGATGTATACCTGATGAACTCGTACCCCTGTTCCTTATATTACAGCATATATATGACTCCTAAAGTGAAGCACGTGCTTTTAAAATTATCTATCATTTTAAAAGGTTTTTCTTTTATCAGTTTCATTAAACCACAATAAGAATTCAATTTGAAAGGAAATCTTGCTTTGAGAATATTTAAAAATAGATCAACTTAAAACAGACAAGTGTGTTTCATAACTAAAATTAAGAACAATGAGCTTTACTATATTTGAAAATCATGGAAAAACTTCTTTTTTTCTCCATTTAAAAAAAGAAAAGGCATAAACAGACTTCAGAAAACCAATCTGAAAAAGGAAGAACAACTCAAAACCAAGAATAAGAGCATATTTGCATGAGAATTTTCAGAATAGCTACACTGGGTTTATGGGGAGGAAATGGAAGATCAGAATGAGAATTTGGAGTCAAGCCCTCTGGGCCTTTCTGTGTCATATATTTGAAGAGCTCTTTGCCCTCGTTTTTGTCTCTGATTGGAAAATGGAAAATAGCCAGGCTTTGCATATACAAACTAACTTTTCTTTTTTTTTTTTTTTAAAGAGAGAAGAAGAAAAAAAAAAGGACATAAAAAAAAACAATGCAGTAAAAGGGTACAAATAATACAGTATTTCTAGAAAAAAATATATACAGTACGAAATCACCAGTTAACAGACTACACGTTATCCTCCCAGAAACAGTTGTCCATATCACTAAATTAAAGCATACAAAGTGAACATTCATACAGTGGAACTGGAGACAGTTCCACTCTCTGGATTCAGAGAAAGAGAGCATTTGCAATTTAGCAAAATTAGTATGAAAAGAGTGAGCATCCATTATAGAAAGAGAATTAAACAGTAAACCTGGCCTGTGTCCATTTAAACTTCAGTCCTTATCTAATTTCCATACGTGGTACAATTGTTTTCCTCTAGAATCTTTTGTTGATTTTAGTAGTTACAGGTAGCTGCTACCAGTTGTTGCCCACAAGGAAAAATGGGTCTGAGAAGTTAATAAAACCCCTCTCGTGCACAGAAGAGCAGTACTAACGAGAATACCACATTATTACTAAAAGTTGATGGGCAGTGTGGAACCACTACACCAGAGGAGTTACTGTTTACCAATTCTATCTCTTCTCTTTATATTTGTCACCAATGCATCTGCTTTTCTGTACCTTGAAATACTCCCTGTTTTGAAAAATCCTTATTTGTGTGTAAACCCTTGCTTGCAATAAATCATCTTCCAAAATAGAACTCTGCAATCATTACAATGGATCTTATTGGGCATATAAATGAAGCTTCACCTTTCTTTGCAAGCTGTATTCTGGTATTTTTTAAATGCTATGTTAAGCCAAGGCATTTTAGGACTAAAAATAATTTTAAAAATGATCTCCAGTGGCCTAATCCAACAGCTAAGTGGAAGAATTAGATTAGGTTCTAATACTAAAACCAAAATTTTAGATTTCCTTGCTGTTACTACTAAACTACACATCAGTGGATGATTAGATCATGTCATTGTAAGAGTAAATCAACAGTAAACACCACTTATGTTTTAAATTTCTTTGTATGTTATTCTTGCTGTAAATGGATTAGTGTATGTCTAAATGGGACAAATACTATTTCATATTCAAAGGAGACAAAACTCGCAGACATCTAGGTAAAATTGTCTGCATTAATTAGAATGAATTGCTAGAATAATAAATCATAAAGAAGAATTAACATTAACACACTGCTATTTCAGGGTATATAATTTCTTTTTAAATGAACATGATAATTTTTTAGACTATTAGCTTGTGAAACGACAGTTTAAATATTTGATTTTTATTTATTTATTTTTTTTATTTTAAAGAGACGAAAGAAAACAGAATGAAACAAAGCCAATCAGAACAGGAAAGTGCAGGCAACACAGTACTTCACAACAAAACAACTGGACATCAACAGTAGCTAACATAATGTCTCTTTTCTTTGAAATAGTTGGGCATACCTTCACACACAATAATATCAAACATAACAATATGGTAAAAAAACATTCAAAAGAATGAAAGCATTACAGGACTTCAAAACCAAGTAACAGGAAATGAAAAATGGCTGCTATAATACCTCATTTTCCACAAAAAAAAAATTGTCTATAACATCACACATAATAAAATCAAATAAAACACAACAGAATAGAACCAATCAAAACAGAATAACAAAACATGGTAGGACTTCAAAACAAGATGATAATAAATCAGCAGTAGCTACCATGTCTTATTTTCTTCAAAACAGCATTCATACCATCTCACATAATAAAATCAAACAAAACAAAATAAAATCAGACCAATGAATGAAAGTATTATAAGACTTCAAAACAATATAATAGGAAACCATGATTACCATAATATTTCTCATTATATTCAAAATAGCTGCCCTTGCCATCTGAAAGCATAAAATCTAACAAAAGACAAAACAAAGCCAAACCTAATAAAATTGTATAAACAATGTAAGAGTTCAAGATAAGACAATAAGAAATTGACAGTAGTTTCCACCTTTCCCTCCCTTTGCTCTTTTTTTTTTTGTAATTTTATTTAAAGGAAGACTAAACAAAACAGAAAATGGGTAGAAATAATACATACTTTGAAAGAAAGAATAAATAGTAAGAAATCACTAGTTGATATTTACATATTGTCCTGTTACAAATAGTTATTCAAGATACAAAAGTGGAGTATACAAAGTGGGGTTTCAAATAGCGAGACTGCAACCAGTTCTGTTCAACAAAAACTTAGTAATATGGTTATCGATCCTATACACTTATACATGTAGTTATCCGCATCTTTATTTATGTCAAGATTGAACAAACCCAAGCGGGCTAAAATCACTCTGAGCAAAGAATAAGAGTATTGCTGGGTTTTACATGATGATACTCCTGGATCAGCACTAGGTATTTTAGTGTCTGTTTTTCTTTAAAATATTTGTTCATTTCATCATGTGTCATAAGATCAGTTCTCATAAACTGTTTATTGGTTATGCATGTATGAGTCTTAACATGTATTTCTGTCCTTTCTATATTAGAGGGAGAAACAAAACAAAGCAAGACAAAATAAAACATATTCCTATAAACACATGAAATGAAAAACACATATAAGACCACTGTACAAGGGGTTCTACCATGGTTACTGTGTTGTCTCTTGTTATCTTCAATAGGATTGGCTATATCATCAGACATAGTATAACTGAATATATCAGTATATAACAGTATTAATAAAAACACAATTTCTTATGTATTATAAAACTTTAAAAAAAAAGGTAGTAATCAAGCCAGAATGAGTATCACAGTGAGTCGTCATCTCTTCACTGTGCCCGTGCATCTCCGGGTTCCAGCAGTGCTTCTGGCTCAGTGGGACTGGCTCTGGTGAGAGCTCCGCCAGCTACCTCCTTCTTCTGGTCAAGTCTTTCTTCTTTAAAATTCTTTCTGTGGGCTTCAATCCTCACTTTAGTGTTTTCCTTGATCAAGGGGACCTACGTCTTTCCTGCTTTTCCTTCTCTAGAATGCTATATTCCAGCATCTGGGATGTTTCTCTCAGAGAGGCTGTTTAGCTTGCTGCTTACTGTTCCGCCATCTTCCCAGACCCCTCAATACTTGATTTTTAAAAGACAGATCTGAACTAGGCTTCATAATCTCTGATGCCAGAGATATCACTAAACAGCTTGTGAAAGTAAAATTTCAAGAGTAAAGTAAGATTATTGACACTGAATCATCACAATACTGAATATCGGCATATGCTGAATCACAGAGTGATATTGTAAAATATGTATTTGGACTTCTTCCCAGTTTTCTAGTATAAGACTCCTAAAATCCTTGGCATCTTCAAAGTAACACATGGTTTTCTTGTATACTAGTAACTTGACTGATGACTAGCAGGACCTAAGTGGATTCAGCACTAGATTGTTGAGGAAAGATCCAGCAGAATTATCTGGTTGAGTGTTTTAACCCCACCCTCAACCACAGGACGCTGATAAAGGAAGGCCTGGAGGTTAGATTGGCCAGTGATTTAATCAATGTTGACTTGACTCTGTAGTGAAACCTCCATGAAAACACAAGGACAGGTTCAGAAGGCTTTAGAAGAGCTGGAGCTGGAGGTTTCTGGAAGTTGATACACATAGAAAGAGAAGAAAAGATCTGTGGTCCTCCCCACAGATCTTGCCTTATGCTTCTCTGAGTATCTTTTGTATTGTTATTTACAGTGAAGTGATAATGCAAGTGAAATATTTCCCTGAGTTCTTTAAACTACTCTACTATATTAATCAAATCCGAAGAAAGCGTCATGAAAACCTGGGTTTATAGCTAGTTTATCAGAAGCACAGATATACAAACTTGGAGCTTGGCACAGGAACTCAGGGACAGTCTTGTGGGACTGATCCTTTAACATGTGGGGTAGATCTTATCTCCAGGGCCATAGAATCAGAATTGAATTGGACATGTAGCTAGTGCCTGTTACAGAATTCCTTGCTTTCTTGCTGTAGAGAAAGGCCTGCCCCATGTGTCTGGTTACAGAAATGGTCTGTGTCAGTTGTTGAGTAACTGAGAATAGGAAGAGCACTTCAGTTTGTTTTTTCCTTTGTATTTTCAAACAGAGATAATCAGAGACGTAAATCCATTGGAAAGAGCAAATCCATTTCTTCCTCGTGGAATTCACCATGATTTCCACTGAAAAGGCAAAACTCATTTAGTCATTCTTGAAGTATTAAATTCACTCTGAGACTTTGTCTTAAACAATCAAGATGACAAATTTTTAATGAATAAAAGATAAGAAATAAATAAAGGCTAATGAGGAGCTGAAGGCTCAAAGACAGATATTTAATGGATCCTCATCTTAGCTGAGCCAAATTTTAAAGTTTCTTTGAATCATGTACATTGTCTGCTGTTCTGAATCCATCAATACTTTGTCACTTCTCATAAGATTTATGTCTGTGGATCTGTTTGTCGATTCTATGCCAAGTACATCTTTTTAAAAAGGTAAAAAAATAACTTACTCAAATATAATAAAGTTTATGCTGAAAAATTATTTGATTCAATAAGTAAAACCATCAGAGTAAAAAGGCTGATTAGAGGAAAAAATAGAGCAACAAAGATCAATTAGCCTGCTAGGAAAAGTAAACTGAGTTCAAGTAGAGTGCGTTCTGAAAGAGTATTTTTTTAACACTTGTGAGGCTGGCACATGGGCAGCTGACTGGCTGCCTAAAAGCAGCTTCCATATCATTTTAAATACATTTATTGGAACTCAAGCTTACTCATTCACTGACTATGAGTGCTATCCAGCTGCTGTCTAGCAATCTTCATTCTCTTGTCCACGGGCCCTTGCAGAGGATCCAAAGAATAGTTTGTACCTGAAGGACATTTCTTGTTTCTTGCAGACAACACGTAATTGGGTCTTGTTTGCTTATCCTCTCTGACAGTTTAATTGATGCATCTATCCTTTTTAAAATTTTATTTTGAAAGTAGTAAAAATGCAACAGCACAAGACAGAACAAAACCAATCGAGACAATGCAGTGAAAATGGTACAGGATTTCACAGTAGGATACTGGGATAGTAGTAATAGGTACTCTGGTAATTCTCTTTAACTTCACGATAGTTGTCCAGTCAATTAGGTATAGCAAAATCAAACCAAAAATAGAACATTATAAAAGCAATTGAGAATACTGAATCGGGCAAAAGAAACATCACAAAACACAACAGTGAAAACAACCTTTGCCTTCAAACAGAGGATAGAAGAAATCCCCCATATTTGCTATACTGCATATGGTCATCCTCCCAAGAGATGCTGAGACATCTATCCCCAGTAGCTATGGAGGGAAGGGGCAGGCAGGGGAAGGGTGCTTGATTTTTCAGTCCTCCTGGCAGTAGGCTCACAGGTAATGGTTCTCCTCCAGCCCCAGGCCGCAGGTGCTTACCAAGAGGGCGGGTGAATAAGCTATGTGAGTCCCACCATGGCCGGATCTCGGGAGTTCTGCTTCTCCCATCTATCCTTTTTTTTAATGAATATTGATATAGATGGATTAATATATATCCTATATGTACGTAACTATTCTTTTTTTTCTTATTCATTCTCTCCACACACACAGACTCTCTTTTTCTGGTTTCTCACTTCTCTGGTTTCACTTGAGTATTTTTAGCTGTTTCCACTTTGTTTTCTTATAGCATATGAAATATAATTCTTTTTGGGGGAGGGGAGACCACAGCTTGAACTCACAATCTGGTGCCTGTCAGGCAGCACTTATGCCACTGAGCTAAATTGCTGGCCCCTATAATTTTTTTTTAAATTCTCCTTTCATAGATGTCCTGGAGTTTCCAGCATATATTTCAGCTAAGTCCACTTGCAAATAATATTATACCACTTTCTAATTGTACAAGTACTATATATTAGAACATTCTCAATTTTTTTCTAGTTTCTTCCTTCATTTCACTTATATGAAGTTGTAGTTATCAAATACATGGTAGTTAAAGTAATTTTAAGCACAGTGCAATTTGTTGGCCTGTTTAAATATTAATTTTTTTCATGTTCAGTTACTTCCCCTTTAATACTCTTCCATTCTTCAGGTTGTTCTGAATTCATGGCCTTTCTCATTTTCTTTCTCCATGAATGACTTACTTTAAAGTTTCTTGTAAGGTACTTCTATTCTCTTCTCAATTTTTATTTGTGTGAAAAGGTCTTTGCTTCTTATTTTTTCTAAATCACAGGAAAATATGTATAATAAAATTGCTGTGAAGTACATTTACACTGATACACAGCTACTACCGTCTATCTCTAGAACTGATGAATCTTCTCAAAATATTGCTTTATTTTGAAAGATCTGTCTTCTGTATTCAGAATTCTACTTGGTACTTTTATTTTCCTTTTCTTTTCAAGACTTTAAATATTTTACTCCACAATCTTTGCTTAAATGATTCCTGTAAAGAAATGTAGTGCAATTCTTATCCTTGTTCTAAAAGTAATTTATTCTGTTTTTTTCTCAAGATTTTCTCTCTCTCTTTGATTTTCTACAGTTTGAATATAATATGCCTTGATGTAGGATCTTACCGGGAGGTTTTATACATCTGTAACTGAGTAAGAGTCTGTATCCTGCTTGTTGTAACTGTGGGTCTTCTCTCATATTCTTTTATCTTTAGGTGTCTTTTAGGCACTCTTTAAGGGTGCGGAACCTACAGAGCTTTTAGCTATAATTGTCCCAGTTGAGTTATTGAGTTTGTAGTAATGTGTCATGGTTAATGTCTGTGTCCCCCAGGCCTCATGAGTTTGAATTGTGCATTTGTTATTCGTTCAGTGTCTAGTGCTTGGATTGATGGTGTCGGTGCTCCACCCACAAAGGGGTGGAGCCAGGATGTGATGTAATGGCAGGAAGAAGGTGTCTCTTTCTCTTTGCTTGTTCCTGTTTGCAGCAGCCATGAAAGGCGGCCCAGCCATGCCCGCCTGCCTGAAGCCAACTGAGTGTGGACTGAAACCTCCAAAAAAACTGTAAGAAATAAACCTTTCCTTTCCCAACTTTGGGCTTCAGGTATTTTGTCTCAGTGACAAGTAAAAAGCAACCAAGACATAAGGAATCCAGGAAGCCCAAATGCTCTACAGTGGTGGTTAGATCACTCAGTCTTCGAGTGAGCCTGGGTTGGAAAGTTTCCTTCTATTCAGTTGTTTAGGCTTTGGTAAACCCCTCCTATGTTAGGCTCATGTAGAAACATTTTCCCTTAAGGGAAAGCTTTATTAAAAAGAGCAGAGAAGTCTGAGTGTATATCAGAGCTTTCCTCTCCCTACCAGAATCACAGAGCCTCATAGGGCTCCTGGAGGTAAAACTCATGAAAGTTCAAGTCACCCCTGAGAATGAGTCCCTTAGTGTTCCTAAGCCTTAAGCTGATCCACACTGAACCTCCAGCAAGTTATCAACTGCATTTAACTTGTTCTATTCCCACTGACACTAGCTAGAGACTTCTACTTCTGGGCTTTTAGTTCCAGTAAGCTATGCTTCTCTGTACCTATCTGTCTGTCTGTCTTACAAGGCAGGAACTTGCCCTGTCACCTCATTGATTGATTATTCTAGAAATAGTTGAATTGTACTTTGTTCAGCTTTTTCTTGTTGTGAAGATAGGAGTGATGACATCCAGACTCTTTACATGTCAGCTTGGAACCATAATGAGAATAATAACCAGTTTCATCATGTATTCATGATATCACATTTATTAAATAAATTAATTTTAAGGGATCTCACTAAGCACATGGCACATAGAAAGCTCCTCATAAATCACAAATACTTTTTATTAGTATTTCCCAAACCATCTTTAAAAGCCAAGACTGAGTAAATCACTAGTCATAAAGTCAATGTACTAGCAGTGAATTTTGGAATATAGCAGGTGTTTCTTATTGTGTTCTCCTCAGATCATTGTTCCCAGCCACTGAGAGTTAGATCACTGCTCCCAATAGAGAGACTCACCCATCTGGAACATCCCACCCAAAGTTTCCGTAGGAAATCCTCAGTATCATAAAGTATTTCTTTTATTATCAAATTTTCAACAGCAGGTTAAAAAATGAGTGATTTCCGCAAAGCGTCAGTGCTCCAGTTATATCTTCTGTGCCAAAGGACCATTATACATAGAATGCCTTTCTAAAGAAACTGAGTTAACATATGAAAAATAAAACTGTATGAGTCATAGGAAGCACAATATTCCCATCATAATCTCCTCTTCATTCTCTCCTTGCAAGTCCAAATCAAAATGTCCTTTTAAATAAAGAATTTTGAATTCAAGATTACATTTTAATTAAGTTGCAAAAATTGAAAATTCAGAAATGTTAGTATGTTAATCTCTTGATGTACTCTAGACTCTTCAAATTGTGTTGAAGATTCTATAAACTTAGCCTATCTGATCTAATCAGTATGTTTTCTACTTTTTATAGCCTTCAGTGTTTGAGTAATATCATTTTTGGTACAGTCCCTAAACATATCATTTGTAATACTGATTACCAAATATGTTATCTGTCGTTTCTTCTTTAGGGTATGAAATCACTTTCTCTTAGGGAGAAAAATGATTTTCTTACAGAGAAGCAATTGGCCTTTACAATATGGATCTTGACTTCCCTTGAAGATTCTTTGTTCTTATCAATAAATATTTGACTACTTACAATATTTATTATTTTTCTTCCCACTACCATATTATATTTCAGATGAGTAGAAATTTGTAGTCACAGTGCTTTAGGTTCCCCTGACTCCAAATTATTCTCCAGTAGAAAGATCTTCTCACTGATAAAGTGTGGTCCATGAAACAACAGTCAGTGGTGTATTGGTTAGTCATGGTGTGTAACAAGTACCCCAAAACTGTGCAACTTAAAACAAAAACAAGTATGCTTTCACACTTCTGTGAGTCAGAATATGGTTACAGATTGGCTAAATATTTCTGGCTTAGGGTTTCTTCTAGGGTTACATGAGGTGCCAATTGGAGCTGCAGTCATTTCAAAGCTTCATGTAGGGATATTGGTTTCTGAGCTCACTTATGGCCTGTTGAAAACTGGCAGGTCTCTTATCTTATGAGATGTTGCCCAGAGATTTCAGTTTCTCCTTTGTGAATTTCACAATAAGGCTGTTCACAGCATGAAGTGTGGCTTTCCTCAACATCAGAGAGTGTGCTTCATACAAAACCCACAATTTTTATGTAATCTTTTTCAGTAGTCACATCTCATCACTTTATCATGTTTTATCATTCAGAAACTAATCTAAAACACCAAAACAAGGAAACAAACACGATATAAATACAGAGAACGAGATATAATTGAGAGATATTTTAGTTGCTGCCTATCCAGTTTATATCAGCTAATAACTTGTGACAAACATGCAGTCATGGGAACTGGTGAGGAGACTGTGAATTTTAATAAGATTTCTAGGTGGTCTGTTTACACAGGCAAGGCTGAACATCCCTGCCCCAGGAGCCCAGCCTGCTTATTCTGTTGCAGTGGCTGCATCCCCACTTACTTTTCCTTGCTTTTTGGTTGACTTTTCATAAATAAAAAGCACAATTGTCCTTGCCATTCATTTCTTTGCCACTCAACAACTAGGGAAGAATTTCCAGTTATTGAAGCAAATGGCAGACTGAAAATAACAAGTGGGAGAACAACTAGGAAACAGGCAACATAAGAACTGTGTGGAACAAATCTGATAATGTTATTAAGCAGTTGGGGATTATAATCCTACAAGGGCTAACTGAAAAGAATGGTGAATATTAAAATTTGGAAAGGTGGTTACGGTAAAAGATACACTGTTATTAATTTACCTCAAAATGCTCCCTACAAACACGCTTATCCCATTCTCTTGCCACTTTCTGAAGCAGTTCTAGAAGTTCTCTTTGGAGAGACTTTTTCAAACTCTGACCAAAAATATGGTGACTGTTGCCGTATGCCATCCAACAGAAATCCAGGTTCGTAAAAATATTATGGTGTGTGTTATGGATTAAAAACTGGTGGTCAATTTAATGCCAGCTGAATTAAATCAGCATGGTGCTGAGCACAGATGTTCCACCTGAGGAAAGTTGCCAGGATAAATAGAGACATTGAGATAGAGGCGTTGTGGGTTCTCCGAAGTGTTGCTCTTTGAGCCACTGGTTCTCCTGGAGGAGCTCGTCATGACTAGCTTCCCCAGTGTGAGTTCGACCTTTGTCATCAGAGGAACTCAGATGTTGTTAGTGAGAGTGGCTGTGAGTCACTTTGGGGGAGCTCTGTTCCTTATATCGAGCAGCACTTCCTGGCTCTGGAGGCAAAGACATGTGCTGTTTAACCTCCAGGAAAAACTTGTCATGCTGGCTTTCTGACATGTACTCAACTGTTATTGTCAGAAGATCTCAGGACCTCCGTGTTGCTGAGGATGGTTGGTACTTTTTAGAGCTGGTTCTTATTTTGAGCATGATTTCTGGGCTCCCATGTAGAACCCTCATTGCACCAGCACAGCTCCTTCAGCCTGCTAGCATAGACTTTCTACCTTCCATCGCTGACCTTCCCAGCGTGGATCTGTAAAACAGGCTGGTATGAGTGAGTCCTTCACGTGAGATCCAGACCTCCAGATGGACTCGTGGGAGGTATTGTCATGGGCTCTAGGTCTTCATCTGGACTCATATAGGACATTGCTGTGGATTTCAGGCCCTTGGCTAAATATTATATGTCTTTAATGTGTGGATAGATTTCCTGCACTTTTTTGTGTTAACTCTGGGTGACTATCATAAATAATAGTATAAATTCTGTGTCCTGATTCTAATTGTTCTCCTTACAACCTCTGACTACAACAGTCAATCAGTACAGTGCAAAAACAACCTACAGAATACAAAAGAAAAGCAAAATTGTCAACTACTCCTCAGACAATTCTTTATATAAAATATATAAAGAATTCAAAAAATTTATCATCCAAAATTAAAGACCTAGTCAAAAAAAATGATCAAGTAAGCTGGGAAGCTGAGGCAGGAGGACTGCAGCAAGTTTGAGATTAGCCTGGGCTACCCAGTGAGTTCACGGCCAGTCTGAACTGCAGAGCAAGACACTGTTTAAAAAAAAAAATAGGGCTGGGGTTTTAGTCAACCACATAAGTGCCTGCCTTGCAAGCATGTGGTCTTGAATGAGTTCCATCCCCCGGTACAAAAACAAAACAACAACAACAAAAAAACCCCTTCTGTCTCTCTCTGTCTTTCTCTCAATAAATATATCCTGCTCTTAAAAAAGGAAAAAAGAAAAATAAATTTAAAAAAAATAACAAATGCTGGCATGGCTGTTGTGATAAGGGAACCCTCCTACATTGCTGATGGGAAAAGGAATGTAAACTAGTACTTCCAATATGGAAATCAGTATGGTGATTTCTCAGTGAACTAAAATTAGAAATTCCATACAACCCAGCTAAACCCTGCTTGGTGTCTTCCCCAAAGAACTTGAGACATTATACTACAGTGACACATGCCTAGCAATATTTGTAGTGGCACAATTCATAATAGTAAGATCCTGGAAATAGCCTGGATACCAACTAACAGATGACTGTATAAAGACAATAGTATCTGTATATAATGGAATACTACTTGGCTACAAAGAAGGACAAATTGGAGACATTTTTAGGAAAATGCATGTGCCTGGAGAATATAATGTTGAGTGAAATAAATCAGACTCACAGACTTGAATGCCATATGGCACCTCTCATCTGAGTTAGGCAAAGTATAAACTAAAAGAAGCAAAGAAAGAATAGTATGAGATAAAAGGATGGCTCTCTTGCAGGTGGGAAAAGGTCCAGGGGACTGAGCATGAGGGGTAGAGGGAGGAGATGGGGAAGCAGGTAGAGTGAGGATATTCCATGTGAAGGACCTAATAGCCTCAATGAGTGTAGACATTATATGCCATAAATGTGAACTAAGATGAATATCAACAAGAATGGAAAGAAGGAAAGAGGAATTAGAAGAGCTGGAGTGGGAAAGGAATTTAAAAAATAAACAAGCTCTCCAAAATGACTAAAAAATACATGTACTGTGAACATGCACTAATAAAAAAATATCATGATGTATCCACTTTATTCTCCGGATCTGTCACTGTGTGGCTTCTTGAATTGATTCAGAACATCACAGCAGCCATGACAGTGCAACTAAAGTCTTTTGCAAAAAATCAGTTCCTGAACTACTTCAGAACGTGACAAGAACACTGGGGGAAGTATGTCTAAAGCAGTATTTTGAGGGAGATTAATCATAATTGGTATTTTACGCAATATTTTTAAAAATTTAAATTCATACCATATCTTTAAAAAAATTTTAAGAGCAGAAATATTTATTGAGAGAAAGAACGCTTCTGTCTGAGAGAGAGGCAGAAGGGGTCCCTAGTGGCTTGACAATGATTCTGTCTTTTCTAAGAATTTTTATAGAGTAAAACCATCAGGTAAGGTGGGTCTTCAGTGAGGAAAACTGGGAACTCACAGGTAGGAATGAGGTGAGACAGAGCTATGGTTATCCAATCAGATTAATGTTGAGGTAGAATTGACCAAATTAGAGACAAATTGGGGAAGCAGAGTCACATAGTAAGGGAGCATTCTTATGGACTCTTCCTGTAGGGAGTTGGGATGGTGGCTTCTGGTTTCTCAAGGTGATCCATACCTAATCCATAATGTTTATACCTAGGGTGTGGTCACATTTCTTTTGCCTTGTATTTTGAGATCTGGACCACCGCAAGAGGTGTGTGTCTTCTCCAAGGTCACAAGACATTTGCCCTCTGTGCTGGCTTCCTCCAGGGCCTAGCCCTGTCTGACTGCCTATAATATTTCTAATTAGCTCAGCTGCCCATAACATCCCCCCTCCAAAGAAGTATCCCAAACTGCCATGAAGGAGAAATGGGCAATGATCAATTTGGCTTTTTCAGGCTGGGAGTGGTTATAGTTGGGTTTTTGTTTGTTTGTTTATTTTTAAGGCAGTAAAATACAACAAACAAGACAGAACAAAACCAATCAAGACAATGCAGTGAAATTGGCACAGAACTTCACAGCAGATTACCAGGATAACAATAATAGGTACCAGAGTATATCTTGTTATCTTCACAATAGTTGTCCTTTCAATCAAGTATAGCAAAATCAAACCAAATAGAACATGCTAAAACCTATCAAAACAGAATATTGAATAGAGCAAAACAATTAATCAGAACAAAGCAAAACAGTGATAACTGTTTTGCCTTCAAAGAGATGATAGAAGAAAATCCCCCTTATTTGCTATATTGCATACCATCACCCTCCCGAGAGATGATCTGACCTCTGGTTCCCATTTGCTAAGTGGGGTATGGGATATTCGATTCTCAGCTCACATGCCAGTAGGCTCACAGCTACTTACCAGAGAGGTGAGCAGTTTGCTTTGTTGCCTGGCACCCAAAATTCCAACATGGCAGAATCTCAGGGGATACTGGCTGGTTCTTTCCCTCGATCACTCGCCACTTGCTCGAGCCATGGTGCTTACCAGGGAGGTAAGGGATTGTAGTTGTTAATTGGTAATCAGAGATACTCTACAAAGGGTCTATCTAAAGGCCCTCAATTGACACCAGGCAGTTTCATCTTGGGTCAGGATACGCTTTAAGTGTGAAGGAGACAAAGCCAAAGAAACAAGTATGCATTGACCAAATAATAAAATCAACAGGTTTATTATGAGTATAGTTAACAAACAGTTCCACCAAGAGGAGCTAATAATGGCTTCCCATAAAGAGGATAAGACAAGATGCAGAAAATTTTAGAATCTGACATTGTTGATTTGTCATCTAATATCCTGAACAGTTAATTAAGATATTAGCAAAAGGATCAGGAATGTACACACATTTGGTTTTTATAATTGCATAAGTACCTCCTGTGCTATTAAAATGACTAAAGCCATCTGATTAATGGTCTGCTTCATTAATTTTACATTTTTATATACAAGAGAGATCAGCTGCCATGTCACTTAAGGCTGTTAATTAAGGCCTCAATATGCATCATATAACCTTTTTCTGGACAAGATCTGGTGGATCAGTGAAAGAATTCTAAAAGAAATCTAGCATATTTGTACCTCCATCACCAAAATATATGTGATAAGATTATAGTGCGTCCAAAAGATGAGAAGTGTAAGACAAAAGAGGCCTTTATTCTGAGAACGTGGAAAGAGAAAACAAAAAAAACCCCAACCACTGGAGTCTGGCTTTCTCTCTGGCAGAGATGCAGAATGGGGGCATATAAGTAGCCTAGGTTTGGGGTGGAACCTAAGAGGCATTAGTGATGCGCAGGTAGCCCATTGGCACTTGTTTGGTGCCAGAGGTAAATTCCCAGGGGTGGGGAAGATACAGGTAAATTCCTAGGGGTGGGGAAGATGGAGCTCCTTGGTTCTGCCTGAGGCTTTACCAGCTACAGTGTCCTATCTGGGCCAAAACTCTTTCATATCCCATATTATAATTATTATTATGAAAAGGGGTGAAGACTTCTTTGTTTACTGCTTCCTGCTGGAAGGAGGCGCTGTACTTGGGTCTAGGGGAATCGACGGGCTGACCCATGATGCCCTTGTAGAAGCTGGTGCCAGGTGTTTTAACCAGGACAACTTCACTGGTGAATGCATGTATGTTAGACTGGAAAAACAAAGAGACAAGATGTTATGAGTAGGCATGGCACTGTCATATTTAAGGACCCAGGTGAGGTGGAAGGAAAGGTGCCTTTGATGTTGATATGTCATTATTTCAGGACCATGTTGAGGTAGAAACATTTCCATGGTAAGGCAGAATTCTGAAAAATAAATGTGGAGTTAGGAGGACTGAAGTTATGAGAGGTGAGTTATGAGAGGTGATTACTCCCTCATCTGAAAGGTAAGTTAAGAGGGTAAGGCTTGTCTCTGGTATGCATGATATAGGAGTCTTTAGGAAATACTGTTAAGAGTCCTGCTGTAAAAAGAATAAGAAATTAGAAACCAAACTGGATAACAAAACATGACAGCCTGAGAGTTGTGGTTGTGAGGCCTTGGTGAAATGGAGATGAGTAGGCAAAAGGATTGTTAGATCTAAGGCTGGAAGGGCACCACTTAGCCTGAGTGATGTGAAACCAGGATGGCAGTCTAGCAACTTTGATCACTGTTGAGGTTGCCAAGAATATCAGATATGGGTCGCTGTAACCTGGTTGTAGTCCTTGGAATGATTTGCTGTAACAGGACTTTACAGTATATCAGCAGTCTCCCTGGTTGTGTAAAAGGCTTTTATGTATCCTGAAAACGTATAAACAAAGTAGAAGAAAAAATGTATCTGTCAGTCTTGACCAGGGTTGTCTGAGAAATTGGTGAATAAGAAAGGAAGAGGGTGGTCTAATATCATTGAGGACAGGTTTACTAGCGATAACAGGTGTAAGCTGTTGAGGCCTCAGTGTCTGGGTCAGCCTGTAGAAACGCAAAGAGGTCCTGACAATCAGGGTGTAGGGGGATAGTAAAGAAGGCATCTTTAAGATCTATAACTATAAAGTGAGTGGTGGAGGGAAGGAGATGAGAGAGCATGGTATAGGGATTTGGCACCACTGGGTGGGTTGGGGTAACAGCACTGTTGATTACCCTAAGGTCCTGTACCAGGCAATAGGACCCATCAGTCTTGAGTACCGGAAGAATGGGAGTATTGTGGGATGAATGGGTAGGTTTAAGAAAACCATTGTCCGAAAGGTGCTTAATTATGGGTTTAAGTCCCCGTATATGTTGAGGAGCTATGTGGTATTGGGGAATGCAGGAAAAATTGAAGGATCCTTGAGACAGATTAAAACAGGCATGGCATGACTAGCAAGAGTGGGATTGGAGGTGTCCCAAACTATGGAGTCGACCAGAGAAGGAGGAAGAGGAGGGAATGGCTTTGCGACCCATTGTGAGGCTGCTTGGAGGATTAAGGCTGTGAGAAGGGAGAAAGTAAAGGAGAAGTTAAGCTTTTGAAGGAGGTCTCTACCTAAAAGGGGTGTGGGACATGTTGGGATTACTAGGAAGCTATGGGTAAAGAAAAGAGTCTGGAATCTGCATGGGACAGGCCCAGTTTGCAAAGGCTGGGTAGGCTGGCCATCAACATCCACAACAGAGATTAAGGACTTACTACAAGGTCCTGAAAATTCAGGAAGTACACTATAAGTCACCCCCATGTCCACAAGTGCAGATAGTGTCTTACCTGAGACCCCCAGTGAGATTCAGGGTTCTGACAAGGTTACCGGAGTGGGGGCTGTGAGCCCCAAGTCCCGTCAATCTTCAGCAGTAAGTCCAAGCAGATCAGTCAGCAATGAATCTGGCATTGATGGAGTCTCCTGTGAGGGCAAGGAGTTAGAGAACGGCTTACCCGCTCGCTGGCAGGTAGGACAGTTGTTCTTTCAATGGCCCTTAACGTTGCAGTAGGGACACGCCCTAAAGGAATGCCAGGGTTGGGGCAGTCTTTTGCCCAGTGTCCTTGTTTGTTGCATTTAAAGCATGGGTCTGGGCAGGGCTCAAGCAGCCACACCTTGTTTCGGATTTCCTGTCTTGGGAGCCCCAAGTGCCACTGCTAAGAGATCAGACTGATATTTAGCAAACTTCATTTTTTGAACTTTGTTTTTCCTCTTTTTGAATTTTATCTCTTGTTGTTGAAGACACGGAAAGCTAATTTAAGAAGATCTCCCTGTAGAGTTTGAGGGCCATGTTCAACCTTTTGTAATTTTGCACGAATATCAGGAGCAGACTGGGAAATAAAATAAGAGTTAACAACAATCATCCCTTCATGAGAGTCTGGGTTTACATTAGTAAACTTAATTAAGGTTTCCCGAAGCCAATTTAGGAACACAGTTGGGTTTTCATTAGCCTCCTGGACCTGTTCTAAAAGTTTGTTATAGTTAGTATGTTTGTGAGCAATCTTATTAATGCCCACAATTAGACATTCAATCATCTTATGTAATTTTGTTGAACCTTCTCCATTTTGATAGTTCCAGTCTGGCACTGTGGTAGGCCCAGGGTCATTATCAGTGGTGTTTGCCTTATGTCTGCAATCAGCTTCTTCTCAAGCTGCCTGCCACAGCTGAGTTCACTCTTGTGAGTTGAGTTGTTAAAATGTAAATCATAACAATTAGTTATAAATTCAAATTCCTTGATATAATTCTGTGGGTCAACAGAGAAGCTACCTAATTTATGGGTAATCTGAGATAAGTCAGAAAGAGAGAAAGGCACATGTGTATTAACAAGTCCCTCGGGGCCAGCTTGCTCCTGAAGTGGTAGCAGAGATTGAGGAGAAGATTGAGTAGATGGCCATTGGGCAGCCAACCGTCGGTAGGTGCGTGTGAGCAATTATCTGTAGATCAGCTATAAAGCGGCTGCCGGTTAACATAGGATGAGGAAATACAGGCTGTTGGTATCTCACTATGTGCCTTGCAGTGATTTAGTTGCTGTTCACAGCACAGTAAATTGTCATGTGGTCTGCAACAGGATGGTTGTTGCTGATCACAAGAGGACCCACAAGGGGGCGGCCATTTACCATGAGATCTGTCCTAAGATGGCAGCGCCCTTTCACGTGGCAGAGAGCCGCAACATGGCAACCGTCCCCCACACGAGCTGCAGCAGTCACGCGGCCTGCCGGAAGGATATAGTGACCAAGACCTAGTATGGTGAGCAGGCAGTGAGAATGCCAAAGGGAACAAAGAATTCTCAGGAGAGTGAGAGGTCGGAGACTGCGAAGAAGCACTAACAGAGAGATTAGAGCCTCTGGGAGAATTAGGGGTCCTGGGAGAGGGAAGGGAAGATGATCGCACAGCGGGAGATAAGTGCAAGGAATGATTTTGGGGATGTGGAGGAGGGGACAGATAAGAGACCAGAGGTACCTCCTCCAGTGGATCATGAGGGCAGGAAGGGAGACTTTGTGGTGCAACAGAGTTAGCTAAAAATATCTGAGCAGGCGTACGTGATTTAATGAGAGAGGGGCACGTTCTCAGAGTGAGGAAAGCCTGTATATACGTAATTTCTGTTAACTTGTCACCAGTGTGACAAAAATTATATAAACTTTTGAGAATATAGGGGTCAAGTGTCCCCTCTTTGGGCCATGGGCTGCTGTTAAGTGGGTAGGTCGGCCAAGCCTCCTGGCAGTAAAAGATTAATTGTTTAGTTTTTATGGTTTGTTTAATTTTAAGAGTACTCAGATTGGAAATCAAGCATTGCAAAGGTGTCTTTTGGAAAGTAGAAAAAATGTTTCCCATGGTGAAATCTCAGGCGAGAAACAGGCCATGGTCCAAAGGTTGGGCCGTCACCCATCCTTTGGAACAAATGGTGGTTATGGTTCCAAATCCCATATTTCTTAGTCATCACAGAGATCCACAAGTGTTTTAGTAAGCCTGTGGGAGCTTAAAGCTCTGAAGACGTGAGAGCCTTTCAGTGTGAACCCAGGGTGGTCCAGAAACACTCTGCCTTGGGCTGTCTAAGGACATGAGAGCATCACTCGAACCCACAGAAAGGGGGAGAAAACCCGCCTGGGGCCTAGCCCAGCGCCGAAGAATTTTCCAGAGTTTGCTCACTTGTGATAAATTGGGCTGGTGTTGTTTGCAAGCAGTTGGCAACAAATTAAGAAGTTCCTGTGAGTCAAAAAGTGAAGAATTAATCCAGGATGTAATCTGGTTTGTGAATCGGCATGGGACTTGAACTGGGTGGGGCCCTAGGAGTGAATCGCCTGCCGATCAAGTTATGGCACCAAATGATAAGATTATAGTGCATCCAAAAGATGAGAAGTATAAGACAAAAGAGGCCTTTATTCTGAGAACGCGGAGAGAGAAAACAACCCCCTGCCCAACCACTGGAGTCTGCCTTTCTCTCTGGTGGAAACATGGAGTGGGTGCATATAAGTAGCCTAGGTTTGGGGTGGAACCTAAGGGGCATTAGTGATGCACAGGTAGCCCATTGGCACTCGTTTGGTGCCAGAGGTAAATTCCTAGGGGTGGGGAAGATATAGTCACAGGTAAATTCCTAGGTATGGGGAAGATGGAGCTCCTTGGTTCCTCCTGAGACTTTACCAGCTACAGTGTGCTGTCTGGGCCAAAACTATTTCAATATGTTGCTTAAATGTAATTGGGATAACTTTCTCTTCACTCATTCCTTTAGTTATGCCTAAAAGCCTGACTCTAAATCCTGGAGATATTTGTTTTGTCTAAATGTTGAAATATATATTCAGTAGCCAACAAATCAAGATTGATATAGGGGAATGAAACTCCCAACCTACTGTATGTCCAGTGTGAGTTTGTATTCTCTAAAACTGAAGAATGAATTCTGGGAACAACAGAGGTTAAGTGTAGAAATACTTATTGAGAGAAAGCAAGCTTCTTTCTGAGAGAGAGACAAAAGGGGTCCTGAGCAGGTTGCCAAAGATTCAGTATTTCCTAAGAATCTTTATAGAGTAAAATCATGAGATGAGGTGGATCTGAACTGGGAAAAACTTGCAACTCTCTATGTTTAACCAATAAGATTAATAGCTCAGGTAAAACTGATTAAATTAGGAACAAATAGGGATGCAAGTCAAGTAGAAAGCGGGCATTCTTAGAGATCAGTGATTCCTCCTATAGGGGATCGCGATGGTGATTTGGCTTCCAGATTTAATCCCTAAGGATTATACCTAAGGGGGTGGCTGCATTTGTTTTGCTTTCTGTCCTGAGATCTGTCCCACAGCAAGAGGTATGTCTCCTCCAAGGTCACCAGACTTCTGGCCTCTGTGCTCCCTTCTTTGAGAGCCTAGCCCTGTCTGACTGCATGTAATATTTCTAATTAGCTCAACTGCCTATAACAAAATGATGCTGAGACTGGTTTTTATGAATATCATACATATTGTTATTCATATATGAAAAATTTAAAAGTTTCATCTGTCAAAATAATGTATTAATCTGGTTCTTCTACATTATCAAAAATTTAGAGGTAATTTTAACTAAAGCTAGAGGGATTTATGACAAATATCAGACTCCGCCAACAAAAGGACTTAAGAGCCAATGAGTTACAATTGATATAACTTACAGTTTCTAAACTTACCTGTCAACTCTAATGCTAATGCTTTGACTATATATGCCTTTGTGTATATTCTTTGATTACTTATGCTTTGATTAAAGTTTGTTCTTTGCCTAGAAGGTGCCAAACCCCAAGGCATCATACAAATGAAATCATATTTTTAATTATAGTTTGATTTTCCTAAACAATACTGGTTCATCAATGAATAATTCTACACTATAAAGTTTAGTATTTGTAATAATGACTTCTTACTATATAGGTTTGTGTGATTCTGCCACAGGGATAGAGAAATATGCAGCATATTTTAGCTATAAATCCATCAAAATTTACCAAAATACAAAAACATAAATGTGCAACTGAGATTCTGTACCTTGTTTATTCACTTTCCCAGTAAATTTCATGTTTTGATGACACTGAAATTGTAGTCTATAATTAGTATTTGAAAATTTTCCAAATATACAGTAATTTTGTTGTAGGTATTTTATATTTACCTCAGATTTTATTCAGCTATATGTAGAAAAATAAGATCACATATTGAAGGGTAAAATGAAAGTCTTCAATCTGTGTATCACAAAATGCAATACATTAGGTAAAACTTTCATTCTGCACATTTCAATGGTGTACTGAAGTCAATACCTATTGAAGAGGTGAACATTTTATTAAATTTTCAGGAGTTTTTTTTAACTAGTTATTAATCAGAATCATTGAAACTATAGGTACATATATAAATCTATAATTTAATGAGTTAAATTTAAAACAAAATAATAAGTACCCAAAATTATTCACTTCCTGTTTGACTAGTTTTTACTCCAAGTAGTCTTTGAAGTACACAAAATATCTAGAGGATGAAAGTGTATACCTGAACATGAAATTATTACACATACTGGAGTACATTATCAACCCCATATTTCATGACATCTCATTGGTAGCTTGAAATTGACCATGATAGGAGTATTTACCCCACACAACATGATAAACAGTATATATCAGGACTTGAATTTTATTTCATTGCTTCTAGATGTAAGAAAGTAATGAAGATAATTTTAATATTACAGATTAAATTTGAAAAGTTTAGGATAACACTCTGTTGCATTGCTCATAGTAAAAAGAAAGACAGGA
This sequence comes from Cavia porcellus, assembly GCF_034190915.1. Lineage (NCBI taxonomy): Eukaryota > Metazoa > Chordata > Mammalia > Rodentia > Caviidae > Cavia > Cavia porcellus. The sequence goes on from NW_026947484.1 coordinate 87,959,591, forward strand.
AAGACAGACAGACAGAAAGAGTATCTCTCCATGTATTTAAAATTTATTATCCACTTTATCAAAGAATATGTTCATATAATTGTGAGCCAATAAAGTCTGGCATAGTTCATATGACAAAGTTCATAAATATAATTTGCATTAAGTGAGAGGTAGTTTAATAGTAGGTCATATTTAATGATTAAAAAATTACTGAGTTCTATTTAGTGAATTGGGATCAGCTCTATTAGTGAAATCCTGTTTGAATTGCACTCATGGGTTGTATATTCAGCAGTTCACTAAGAATGAATGAAAGCCTTCTCTGAGCATCAACTAGCTATACAGAATTTACAATTAAACTTTATATTTTATTATTACAAAGTATGTTGTACATTATTTGCATAAAATTTATATAACATTTACGTATATAGAATGGTTTGGAGTTTAGATGTTCCCCAAAGGCTCGTAAGTTAAAAACTTATTCTCTACCCCCTGATGCTATTGGGAAGTGGGAGAAAAATTGGGTTATTAATGGAGTGACCTTGAAAGGAGTATTGGACCCCCAGGCTTTCCGTCCTTGCTCCTGGTTGCTGTGAGGTAGACTGGCCTTCTCTGGCACATGCTCCCTCCATGATGTACTGAGCTACCAAAGACCCAAAGGAATACAGGGCCATGAATGATGGATTGAATCTCCTGAAATCATGAACTAAAATCCCTATAAATTGTCTCAGGTATTTTTTCACAGTGATAGAAGGTTGACTAAAGTATATATATTTTCCCCCCTAGGTATTGAACATTCTCCCTGCATTTTTCCCTTACAATGTAAGCATGGCTGCTACTGATCACTGAGGAGTACATTATTAGGCTAGTCTTCCAAAAAACTGCTTTAAATGCAAAATTGGAAAAATGCAAATATGTATTACAGATTAGTGGACACACACTTCCCTGGCTTGTGTCCTATGTGTATCAGGTTCTCTGCTATGCATGTGAGTATATGCTTCTGTCAAAGTACTGCTTGAAAAGTACATGAATTTTCATTCAGGTGATTTACCTACATATAATTCTGTTACATTAGCTACAATTATACTTTGCACATGTGTATTGAAAACAGAAACACAACTTTCACTGAATTAGAATAAGGAAAAGGAATTGATAGGTATTTAGGTATCAATTTGACCTAGAACTTGATGTGATATAATTAAAAGCTATATACCTTCCTATAGTAATCAGAAGACTCATCTGAAAATGCTGCCAGGATACCATGAGTGATACAGTAATTTAAGATTCGTGGGAGTCATATGTGCCCCTTTCAGATGTCACACTGTAGCTGATCAAAACAACAATGATCAGTAGCTGTGCTGATGAAAGTATTTCTATGTTTGTAGTTCAGTCTTTGGGGAAATTATACCTCTACATGGTTTTGGGAAAAGAGTGAATTGTTTTAGTTACTTTCAGTTCAACCTATGAACAACACAAATGGAGAGAGGCAAAGTTGACTGATTAAAAAAAACATGGAATCCTCCATTGTCCAGTTAGAAAATTTCACTGTAAATTTTGAATGAGAAAGCAAGGGAATGCTTTGCAGAAGAGACAGCAGTGGCTCCTACATGGCCTTGCACTTTTCTTTTGAAAATTCCAAACCCAAAGCAGTAGGTAGAAATGTTTTATGGTATCTCAAATGGCAGAGAAATAATAATATCGCTATGGATTTTCCAAGGAAACAAAAGAGTGCTTTACAAATATAGCTACTAATAAAACCTTTTGAAATTTGAAGCACAGGTAGGTAAAAAATTGTCTGTGATCATCAAATTGAGCATATGGTAAATTTGGAAAGGAGCGGATTGATCATGAGGTTATGCAAAGGAAACATGCAAATAAACTGGCATCAGATGCTGGAAACCATATTCAAAATGTCTTTACAAGTGGAGTCTTCAATTCCTGCTTTAAAATATATAAATGTTATATAATATGGCTAAAAGAAGAGTCCTTGTCCGACCTAAACTCTGTTTCCTGAAAAACAAATCAGGAAAAATGCTATTTGCTTCCTCCTAATCAAAAACTAGAGTTAAAGTATAACATTAAAAGGCATGCCTGTCTCCAAAAACTTCATTTTTGACTTTCAAAGAAGTCTTTATTCTTTTAATTCAAAGTACAGCTTGCAGGCCATTTGGAATTTATGCCACACATATTTTGAACGTTACAATATGAAGGCGTAACTGATAGATTGCCTACTTTTATCTGTTTCGTTGATACTCATAAATAAAAGAGTAGGAGCAGTTATGAGAGTTTGATTACACAGTGCTGACCAAGCCTCCAATGTGACAAGATAGAATGAAAAATATCCCCATTTGTAAGATACATTCTGTAGCTGGTGTGCACATTTCATATTAAAATGCTGTCGATGTTTATCTTGAGATGTATATATAATTTTTAAATTCAAATGCCTAGAGCACAAATTATTATTATTATGACACAATGTCTGATAAGATAATTAAATTCATGTAGAACGTAACCTGGCTTTATCAGGAAGTGTGTTCCAGCTACATTTTGTGCGCAAGCTGCTGAGGAGCAAAACTGTTCTGTCATCTCTATGAACCACATGATTTTCTCATTTCAAAGACAATTTAGTCATCAAGTGTCCATGGCAAAAACCAAACATATCAGAGAATCCAGCAGAATTGGAGAGAAATCATATAGAATTGAAACAGTGTTGTTATTAAGTAATATCTGGAATGCAACCTCAAATGAAATGCAAGCTAAAATATGTTAGCTCCCAAATTCAATTCATTCTTACTGGGAGAAATTTGTCTTTGTTAGCAATATTGCCTGAAGACCTTCAGGGGCCCAGTGGTTCACTAAAGATCAGAATAAAACCTCACAAATTTTTCTTCTTGTGTAAGGAAACCTAGGTTCTAGATGCCAAGCCATTAATAGTGCCATTGTCAAACTGAGACTCCATGCCACATTTTTCATACAACACCATAAAGGAAGTCAACTTGATTAGCACTTCCTGATTAATTGGAAGTTTGATCATATTCTTTCTTGGATTCTATCACATTCATTCATAATCTTTGTATTTTTTTCCCATTTTCTCTTTGCTTTTCTTTTGTACTGGGAATTAAACTCATGACTTATCACCATTTTTTAATTTTATATAAGTATTTTGAGACAGGGTCTCACTAAGTCTCCAGTTTCCCTACTCTTGGTCTGAATGTTTTGTTCTCCTGACTCAGCCCCTAAAAGTGCAGAGATTATAGGAATGCACCAACACACTTAGCTAACTTGTATTATTTCAGTGTTAAAATGACCATTTGGAAGAAAACATAGATCTAGTAAAGTTTACTATTAGGAATATTTGCTCTTTCAAGATCCCTCATTTCAAAGTCTATCGTAGACCTAGTCACTGCTTGTCAAATTCACATAAGATTTCAAGCAAAGCCAGTTATGTCATAGTGACCAGTTATGCCACAGTTATTCACCAGTGAATCACCAGAGAGTTAGCACAAAGAACCGCAGCACAGAAACTGGAGGAACTAGAAGACAAAGAGGAGGAAAAGGCATTCACATCTCTTTGTGTCAGTCAGTCGGCACACATTTTGGAGAGGGTGTAAAGTTCTATTTGTTCTCATTTCCAATTGTCTAACCAGGTGTTTACAGAACACCTCTGCTGCACTAATACCAGTTATCATCTCTGAGCAAACATGATAATTGTGTGCCACTCACTTCTAGAAGTCCACTTCCTGTTCACGATACTATCTGTACTTTGTAAATTTAAGATAGGAAAAATTAGACCTGTTATGCAGTGTCTAAATCTTGGGAATGAGTAAAAACAGGGCTGTATGCTGGGAATGATTCACTAGTAAAATGTTCCTTCCTGAATTACCACTATCGTTCTTCCCTAGTCCTGTATCACTGACCTACAGAAAAAGTCCGGGCTTTTCCTATAGGTGCAATTTGATTTAAAGTTGATAATTTACATGTTGGGCAGATCCCAACTGAGTTCTGACTGTGTGCAGAAAAGTTGTCTTCTGGTCCCTGGCATACAGTAGTAACCTAGACAGACCAAGTCCTTTACCTTCTGTGATTTCTCCATGCATATTGGGGGATAGAAAATGAGTTAAAAAGTAAGAGGCGGGATAATTTTTGACTTGTCACAGTTATGAAAGAAACAATAGAAACATAATATAAACTGAATGTGGGGATTCAGCACCATAACTGATCAGGAATAGGCTTTCCATTTAATTTAAGGGTCTCAACTGTGAGTATCTTCAGAGTGGTCACAGGACAGGACTCCTTGAGACCCCAGATAAAGGTTTCGTGCCACAGGACAAGACAATTTTGTTCTTAATTAATGGCCAAACTTCATAGAGTCTAATATAAAGTAATATAATATAATATGAAAGCACCCCAAAGAGAAAGGTGGGCAGCTATTGGAGACAGAAGCAACATGGAGATTTAGTTCCTTGACTGATTGTTCGCACTTTCAAGGGACAGCAGTAGGGAACTGCACCTTATTTCTTGGAGGATGCCATTTGTGGCAGTGAGGGCTTCTGGTGTGCCCTGCACTCCCACAAAATGAAGCTGTTTACTCACCCTGGAGGAACAGGGTTGACGCAATTAAATCCATAATCATTAGCAGCCAGATCACCACCTCTAGTTGACTTTGCTTTTGACATTTTCCTCCAACAACTGGTTCAATGGTCCATCAAATTTGACCTTCATAAGCAGAATTTTTCTTATTTAAGTAAATCCTTTCATGGTCAAAAGAAACTTTTGTGACTTCATAGCCTCCTCCCCTCTTATTGCCCAATAAAATGGGATGAGGGAAATTTGTATTTGGTGCAGCCACTGTGTAAGACTGCACCAAATACTGATGGAAAAAATTATTCTATGTATGTTTTCAGCTCCAAGTAACACAATGCCTGGGACCATGTATTTCTTATTATCTTACAAGTTTAACTTTCACGGATCCTACCATTATGATGGTCTTTCAAAATCAAAGGCTGCAAGCTATGGATAAAATGGCTTCTTTCTTTAAGGCAATTACAGCTTAGTTGAAGAAAAAGCTCCACGATTATCATAGAAGTATGAGACAGTACAAAATTAGGCTGCATGGTGAGCCACAGAGCAAGCAGACTGTAGTGGTTAAGAGGCCCTGCAGAGAAGACTGGGGTCAGCAAGCAGTGCTTGATGGAAGAAGTAGGGTTGCGAGAGTGGGGAGGATTTGGAGAGGAAGAGTTTGGAGTATTTTGAGTGAGTAGAATAAAAGATCATGCCAAGACCTGGATCTGGACCAAAGCATTTTCCTGGGACTGGGTGGGGATACGAACACACACAGCTGTAGTTCATTTGGGGAGCAGCTGGGAAATGGCCAGATGAATATTGCACCATGTTGTCATAGGCACAGCAAGTTTTGTGAGTTACAGATGTCTGCTGAGGAATTTTGTAAGAGTTTGACTCACACTGAACCTCTACCCTCCTCAGTGAACCTAGGCACATTTTTGGTGATTTGTAAATATTTGTATTAGTTGTACCTTGAACAGTGTCAGGATGGCTCATAGGGGATATGTGTGAATTTGAACATAAAGACTGCCTGGAAGCATCATCCCTCAAAAAAAGTCATCGCAAGGTCATAAAAACATTATCCTAGAGAAAAATCTCAAGGCTTAGTAAGTACACATCCTTCAGTTGATAAACTCTTCAGAGAAAAATAATTTTCATTGTTACTATTCACACAGTTTACTCTTGGTATTTTTTTAAGGCAAGATAAGGATCTGAGAAAAGTTAAAATTCTTATATTTTATGCTTCTTGTAATTATATTTACATTTTCATTGTTTTTAAATCTACAATCTTGTATCTATTGGAGTCATTAGTAGAAATGTCATCTCTCCTAATGTTTGTTCATCATGGTCACTCAATCCAAAGTTCGACTTCAGTTATGGATTAACTCCACCAGGAAATATTTTTATACGAATGCATACTTTTGAAAACAATAGGCTCCTTTTTCTCTTATGGTCTGAGTCATTCAAGAATGAGAGCTTTTGATAATTCTGCAAACACACAAATCTGAGTCAGCCTTGAACCTTCGAGAGAAAATTGGCATGGCCCATCCATTTGGGTTAATGGCTCAAGTAAGGAACAGGAATCCATTTTTAAATGAAAATGAATGTGAGTAGGTCCTCTCATGGCCAAAGACATTGCTGCTTACTTTCTAGGCATTGAATCTATAGGATCCACATCTCCCAGTCCAACAAAAAAGGCAGTTTTGAGCAATCCTAACACAGCCTCCTTCCTTAAGCCACTACACACTGGTTGGCAGCAAATGTTCACACTGAACGTTGGGACATGCAAAGAGACCTTCCTTTGTAGTTTTGGTGATAGATTTCTCCAAAATATTTTAGAGTTTCAGAAGAACTTCACACCTAAACAGTACAGAGGGTTTTAGAACTTTCTCATATCCCAGTTTTTATCAGTATGCCCCTGATATATCTGAAACATATCAGAATCAGATGCTCAGGACTCTTTACACACTTCATCTTGCAAACTGGATCATCATAGTGGGTTAAGACCTTTTTAGATTCAGAGAACAGTAGGGCAATTTTATTCTTAAGAGAAAAGCACAATTCACTACCATTCATGTTGATATAATCATAAAAAGTATAGGTGTTTCAGTTTAATTCTTTTTTGAAGATTTCATTTTTATTGTACATTGAGAGTAAAATAATGCTTCTAGAACAGTATTAGATTTTGCTAATGAATATTGAATTTTTATAACGATGCCTAGAATATTGTTAATAAATATGTTTCTGATAATGGAAATGATATTCCCCTAATTTTTACAGCTGCATCCTTTTCCATCTTTCAGGATCCACAGACATGTTTCCATATGAGAACAGAAAAACTATATGGGACAGAAAGAATGCATTTCTTAGCAGAGATTTTGCCATGCAATGTGATATTTTCAGGTATCTTGGTTAGGATCAGGGATGGAGTAGAAGCTGTTTTGACCCTTGTGGAGCCATGTGCGTCTGACAGGCAGTGAGTTCTTTGATTATAACTCCTGCCATTCATTCGTCAGCAGTTCACAAAAATATTCTCAGATAAAGTGCACTAATATTATTTTCTGTGAACTTGGAACTACAGACTGCACCAGACAGGATCTCAAATGAACTGGGAGCTTCTTGAGGCTGTAAAATAATTTACGTATCTTTCTTTCCTCTCCCCGATTTTCTACAGGTTAACCTCAGAGCTACAGATGTCAAGCTCATGCGGCAGCTGCTTGTTATCAATGAGAGTATCGAGTCCATCAAGTGGATGATTGAAGAGAAAGCCACTATTACCAGTCGAGGCAGCAGTCTCAGCGGCAGCCTGTGTAGCTTGCTGGAGAGTCAGAGCACCTCCTTACGTGGCAGCTACAACAGCCTGCAGGATGGCAGTGATGGGCTAGATGGCATCTCTGTGGGAAGCTACCTGGACACTTTGGCAGACGATGTCCCGGGACATCAGACCCCTTCAGACTTGGATCAGTTCAGTGACAGCTCCATAATAGAGGATTCACAAGCACTACACAAGCACCCCAAATTGGATGCTGAGTACTACTGCTTTGGCTAATGATCAGGTTTTCACATGGGACTGTTGTGCAAACTTGCATCTATCCTTCTCTGCTGCTATATTTTTGGTGTTTGTTTTTAAAAAAGAAAATCTTTTTGAAGAAGCTTATTTTTGAACTGCGTCATAGTCTTTCTTTTGCTCCTAATATTTCTCACCTAGATTGATTTATTTTTCTCTGTTACAGCTCTATTTTTATTTATTACAGTAATTTCCCCCCTTTTACTGTAGCACAAAGAAAGTAGGGGGGAAAGAATAAGCAATAAGTCTGTTTTTGCTTTTCTTTTCAGAGCAAGGGGTCAGGGATTATAAGAAATAATTCGCTAAATTTTACAATAAACCAAAGTCTGATAACTGTTAAGTCTGTTGCTTGTGTTCCTAAATGCTTTAAAATTTTATTTCCTAACTATAACAAAATATTTCATTATTTCTCTATTATGTTGAATAAAATGCTTAAAACAAAATTACCCTTATTTTGAGGCCACAATATCTGAATGTGTAGTCAGAAGTACTGTTAGTCACATACTTTTATTTGACCCTATTTGAAAGACCCTAAATATAAGTAATTTGTTTAACTCACTTGGTATTGATACTGTAGATTAGCATTATGTCAATACCAATTTTAATTTAAATCTTAGATTTAGTTATGTGATAATATACAGTATATGCCATTCTACCAAATTTCAAAGAATAATTGAGATTAATTATAAAGATGATTAGAGAAAAAGATGCCCCAAACTTTATTTAGAGATTTTGTTGGCATTTTCTTATATGAATTTGCCATTTTGATAGAATACATAAATGCATAGATGCACACATACAAATGGAGAGATAAACTGATACACAGATATTCTTATAGAAAGAAGCAAAATCACTCATTTATGAAATTCAGTGTGATATCTTTAAACTTGGTATAAGCAAGTAATCTTTTAATGTAAACCCAAATAATGAGTTTAGTCATCTAAGTATTGTATTCTTTTTCTTAGTTTTCCTCACAATCCAAAAGTTGTATTTGTAATCCCATTGAGACATCATTAGAATCCCAGCAAGTTAATTTTACTTTACCACCACCAATGCAATCCTGGCAAGAGTAAAAACACCAAGACATATTTCAAGTTAAGGACAGCTAAGGGATCCTAAGTCTAATCCCTGTGAGGACATGTGGACAAAGGCCCTGATCTTAGGCCTCTCCCAGAATTTATTATCTTATGAAGAAGGGGGGTGGCTCAGGGATGAGTGACAGTGAGGATGGCGAGAACTACATGAGTCACTTGAGCTGGCTGGCCAGGTGAGAGAAGGGCACCTCTGTAAATTACAGAAATGAAGATGCGCAGAAAGATCAATTTATATAATCTAATTAAGGTAGCAACTGAATTTTTTGGGAGTTGTTGCTTTGGTTTTTGATATGTAGACTCTTGTGCCCTGGAGTTATAGCCCTTTATCTTGAGGCTTATACCCAGTTGACAAATTTTTGGAGCTGACTGGCTCTAAACATCCCGCTGTGCTCATATCTGGGTATAGAGAACACTGTGTGAGGAAATAGGACTATCTGTTGGCTTTAGAATTTACATACCAGCACCTCTGCTAGCCTTATTTGTATTGTTTAAAGCCAATTGAAGAGAGCAGGGAAATGCCCTAGCCAGCTGTCTACATATCAGTATAAGGAAATAAGTCTCAAAATAACTAAGTAATTGTTTTGCATTCAAGGGGAGTCACTGGAGTTAGCTCCCACATCTCTCCCTTTCTTGTTTTGTAGCTCCAGCAGGGCCAGTTGTGGTTGCATGGCCTGTAGTCATCTTTGGGTAATGAATCCTCTAAGTCAGAATTTCATGAGAAAAATTACAAAGAATAGAATGAGCACACCAATTCTGATATAAAACCAAAAGTGAGCCCTGAGGTATACCAGTGGATTTAATTGTTCTATGGCATCAGCAAATTTATCTCAATCCTTAATTTGGGTATCAAAGGTAGTTGTGACATAGACAACATTAGTCTTTGAAAAGCATTTATATAATAGTAATATTGTGATGAATTGCTCCTTGTATATGCCTTTTGATCATTTTCCAAGAATGTAGGCTTTTGTTATATGGCAGAGAGGTAATACAAAAACGTGTCATATTATAGTGACACTTTAAGCCTTGTTGTAACTGTAAGCTTTTAATCTGACCTCTCATCCATAGGACCAAAGTCTCTAGAATGCTCACTTGGGTTTGTTACTTTGTATCAATCTCTCTCTGAACTTTTTAGCTCTCATCAGCAGTTCTTGTCCAATTTCTACAAAGTGGGCCGTTTGTATTGAATGTGCTAATGCTGTAGAGCCAATAGCTGTACTGGCTATCAAAAGAATTAGAGAAGAAATCTCTGCAAAAACCAACCCAAGCATCCTCGTAGTTTTCGAAAATACCTAGCAATACTATAACTCATGGGATAAATGAAAATATTTAGTTTTGATATGCTGTTATTAATCCTCTACATTTATCTTGATGATTTCCAGTGAGACAATATAATTAAGATTTCAACCTCTTATTTGTAATGATGCATGTTTTCCCATTACTTACCAATATGAATCAAAAAGACTTCCTGTAACTAAGAAATGTCTATATTCAAAAAAGATTGTCTCTCAAATTTCCTGCTGTTATATATTCACTGCACACTTGTCAAATTTATTGTTTATCTGCAAGACATATATCATTCAATTTGCAATTAAAAATTTTTACAATCTGTATTATACATTAATAGTTTCTTATAAATTGCTTAATTCCTCACACTATTTCATGGTGTAAGGACCATCACTGTTCTATAGTTCTCTTAGTTACTTATCTCGTTGTTGAGATAAAATATCTGACACTCACAAGTTAATGGAGGAAAGGTTTATTTCAACTCACAGTTTACAAAAGTTTCAGCCCATCGCAGGCAGCTCCAAAGCAGGCAGCCAGGCAGAGGAGAAACAGTCTATGGCAGATAGATTAGGCAGCAGCAGCAGCAAGCCTCCCTTTATACTCTACCCAGGCTACAGCAGACCCAGTGTGGGTCTCCCCCTTATCCACACCAAGAATTATACTAAATAAATTAGTGAACTAATCAAGCACTACACACCTTTAATCTCTGTGTCACACTCTTAATCATAGCCTAGATTCAGCTGCCTCTGAAACACCCCACCTACGATGGCATGAAGCTTTGTGAGGGATATCTAGATATTACCCATAACAATACTTAAGGAAACTATACCCATAACAATACTTAAGGAAACTACTATACTATAACAAACAATACTTGAGGCACATAAAAGGTAAGTACACTGGGTCAAATGTATCAGAAAGTGTCAAAGCTAGAATTGGGTCTGTTTTATCACTAGCAATGACCCTCCATAATCTCTTTGCTACTTACTGACATTAAATAGCAAAATGTGAACGAAAAAGAAACTTTAATGGTAAAAACAATAGTGTAGCAAACTATTTCTTCTCCAATTAGTGGTATCCATTTTTTCCCAATTCTGAGTTTATCAAGTGCTTTAATGAAATACACATTGAAAGTCATTTTCATGCCTCGTAGTGAATCAGGGAGCTGGTCACTCACCAGTTGTTCCTAATGTGGTCCTCCCTTTCTGCACATTTTTATTTTCAATTTAGTAAAGCCTGCTTGGTTGGTAATTTTGTTTGGTTTTAATCTGGAATCAAACCAGAACATTTTTTACATAGATTGTTTATCAGGTTAAAATTAAACAGTACTCATTGTGACTCAACAGAGAAAGTATCCTTAGAAGAAAAATCAATGAACTTCAAATAGAAAGTGATGAAATATGTAACCATATGTCTACAGAACTGCCAGAAGACTACTCTGAACAAAAAGGAAATGGGCTGACAGCAATCAAAATGGAACAAGAGTAAATCCAACCCATTATTTGCCTAGAACAGGCTATGCATATGAGAGACAGTTTCTGTTTTTCAGGTCATAGTTTCAGATTGTGAATTAATTCTGGCAAATTTCTTTTACATCTGCCTTTTCCAGACAGCATCCCTAACTCTTTTTCTATGCCAACTACAGTTTTCCCCTCTGTAGAAAGGAAATAAATTTAACACAATTATCGGAAAAAAGTTTACAGAAGAGTTTCACTTATTTGTTGCTTTGTGAGGCAACTGTAATTAACCCTGGTAGAATATTTGAATTTTTGACACTGTTAATGAAGTCTCAAGGCCAGTTGTGGTGGTACATGCCTGTAATCCCAGCACTTGGTAGGCTAAAGCAGGAGGATTGCCACAAGTGTGAAGCCAGTCTCTGCTGCACAGTGAATCCAAAGTGAGCTTGGATTACATAGTGAGACTTTGTCTCAACAAAAAATAATGTCTCAGTATTTCAGAAGCTTTATGTTTATTCAAACTATGTTTTGCAAAAGATAGCAAATATAGAGTATATGTGATATTTTGAAACACAATACTTAAACAATTTTTTCATAATTGACTTTACTGAGAAAAAGAGATGTGTAGCTGAACAAGACTAGTTATTAATATATTCATTGAACTCGAGAGAATGAATGTGTAGAAGTACCTCAACTGAAGAACCCACATAGCTGATCTCTGACTTGGAACACTGGATATTTGATTCTTGTCAGCAACATGAGGAAATGGAAAAAGAGTTAAAACTATTTTTCAGAGTATTCTGCCTGCACTGAGTTATGCTTTCCCAGAAAAATGGAATGTGCTTTAGTTACATGAATCGGTTTTATGGACTTGTTAGTCATCTCATGGAACATGAAATAATTGAACATAATGAATTCAAGCAAGTTAAAGCTAGTACATTTTTGGCATTCTGTACTAACAGAGCTCCATAGGACCTATCAACTTAGAAATCTTAAATAAAAGGAATTTCCGTTGTTTATCTGGCCATTCAGCCCTAAGTTACACTGTACAAAATTTTAATTATCTTCACTCTTTATAAATCCAGTAAATATTCCTTGTTTGTGGATGGATTGGAAAGGCACTTGGATCAAAATAAATAACTTTAGTTCAGGCATTTATTTTTCCAATTCCATCAAAACACAATTGCCTGCATAATGCAAAACTACATGCTTACTTTAAGATCTCCATCTTACTGATATTGCTCCATAGTTTGACACATTTGATCATTCCTTTTGGAAAAAAATGTCTTCACTTGGCTTCTAGGACATTTCTTTCTTGTAGCTTCTCTCTTTCTCCAAAATCTAAACCTCACTGCTGGATTCATTTTCACTTTTTTGACCTCCAAACTCAAAAGTAACCCTGAGGACAATTCTCTTCTAAAACAGGAATCTATTGCATTTCACAATTATAAATGACCCCTGGATACTAAGGTTTCCAAGTATATATCTCGTGCCCTGGTCTTTTCTGAACTCATCTCCTGTGTCCATTTATCTGACAGCATCTCTACTTGATTTCTGATAAGTGTCGCAAGTTGGACAGATTTAAAACTTTGTAGTCTTTTTCGAGGTTAGCAAGGAGTGTCTCCCTCTTTTTGTTAATTTCTCTACCCAAATCCTTGAAGCTATTTTTTTTTTTTTTGAGACAGTGTGTCACTATGTAGTTCAGGCTGGCCTTGAATTCACAGTGATCCTCCTACCTCAGCCTCCCAAGTGCTGAGATTATAAGTGTGTGCTACTGTGCCTAGCAGAAGTCATTTTTAATTTCTCTCTTTCCTTCACAGAACATTCAACTCATATGAACTTCACTTGACAAAGACTCAGAATGCTACAAATTTTCGTTACAGTCTCTGTTACCCCACTAAGTGACCTTCACTTTTCCCTAAATTTATTGCAATAGTCCTGTTTTGTTTCCTCTTCTTGTTTCCTCATATGCAGTCAGACTTTCCTACAGTCAGTGCAGCAGAGTAGAACAATTTGGCAAGATACAAGCCAAAATTTGTTAACCTCAATTTCAAACTTGTAATTGGTTTCCATCCTTCTCGGGGTCTAATCCAAATTATTATACACTACAAAATCCTGTGCACTGTCATCCTTCTGTTATCTGACCGTATTTCTATCACTCTCCTATCTCTCATGAAGGTGCATTTGCAGCTTTCTTTTTCCTAAAAATCCTCAAATTCAAGCATGTTCCAGCTTCGGAATCTCTGCATGTCTCCTTTCTTCTTTCTCATGTTTCTGTATTTATATATATCTAAAATCTTGATTCTCCAGTTCTTCATGGTCTCTAATCAAATGGCACCTTGTTTGACAACGTCTCCCATGGCACTGTCTGGGGTCTTTACTCCAGTTTGTTTTTCTTCTCAGAATTGTACTACCATCTAACACACATGTTTGTGCATACTCTGTTTCGCCACACAAGAATGCAAGTCTGTGAAAACTGAAACATCCTTGTTGACTGCTGTATTTCCCAACATCTAAAAGTGTATCTATCACATATTAGACACCAAGTTAGCATTTTCTTATGCAAACAATCATTAAATATTTGCTGAGTGTCATCTTGATACCTTGCTATGATTGTGCTATGTTTTGATGGTATAATGATGGAAAAGGTATGAATCATACCCTGAAGGAGCTCAAATGTCCAGAATGTTTCTCTGGTAAGAAGAATAATGTTTTTTACTCCCACTTCCAAAGATGTCCATGTTTTTTCTAGTTAGTGAAATCTCTCAGCATGTTACCTTGCATGGCAAAGGAACTTTGAAGATGTGATTAAGGATCTGGAGTTGGAATGATGACCATGAATTGTCCGGGTTGTGGGAGAGAAAAAAAGAGAAGGAGAGGAAGAGGGAGAGGGAAGAAAAAGGAGGAGGAAGAAGCATGAAAGAAGAAGAAGGAAACAGGGATGAGAAAGGAGAAGAGAAAGGGAGATGTTGAAAATATTACACTGCTGGCTGTGAGGCTTTGGGGCCATAATCAAAGCCATAGTAAGGTATAATTTCTCCTCCTCAGCATGGTTCTAAATGACTGATACATCAGTCTTCCACCTTTTTTATGTAATCATGGTCATCATTGTTTAAATGTTTAGTAAAACATTTTCGTTAAACACCAACCAGCACTCAAATAGTCTCACCTACCTCTATGAATTATTTGTGCAGCATGCTTAACTCAAGGCCTACTTGAGCCAAACCAGACCTAGTGCTGGAATCATATCTACCTGAATTGGAGTGAGGTTAAATTCCAAACTTTGCCCAAAGTTGGCATTCCTTCAAGTCTCTAGCTAACCTTGTGTGTAGGGTTTGTTTATCCAGTGTGGGAGGAGGAATTGTCAGAGGCTATACTGTTTCATTCTTCGCTAATGAGAGGTCCTGTACCAGTAGAGGAAATATATGCATTCTTGATATCTGTAGATTATTCTCAGAGTAATTTACAACAATTGTTTTTACACCAGCCAAATCCACCTATAAATCAAATATAGTTGTAACTCTGATCTCTGCATCTTTCCCCTCTGGTGTGAAGGCATGTCTGTGAAGAGCTTGCAGAACCTTGGCTTTATGGTTGATGCATTCCAGCTTTTTTTTTTTTTTTAACTTGACCTTTTCCTCAAAGTATTTGCTTTGCAAATTTCGTTAAAGAATATGTGAAGAATTGTTATCAGTGGCTCCTTCAATCTCTGAAAATTTTATGAATTATAAAAAATGAACAGAAATGATTATATACTTTCTGATAGAGTCTCAAAAATCTTATTTTTTTGTCCTGAGGGTCTATGGTGTGGGCTTCAAACTGCTGTGAGAAGACCTGTAAAATAGTATCTCTTTTTGCAAATAAGGAAAATGAGGCAAATAGGAAGACCGTGGTCAGGTTGACTTTTTATGTAAGACATGGTCACGTTGACTTTCTAAATTATATTTCTTAAGATTATCTGATGCACATTTTAGTATGAATGACTCAGGTGTGAAAATAATAATGAATTGCATTTAAAATTCAAATGATACAATAAGGAAATAAAAAGAGACATTTTAGAGATAAAAATAGTACGGTCACTAACCAACAATTAAGGGGTACTATGATGTAAAAAAGCATTGATTTCAGAACATCTTTGTTCTGAAATTCCACAGATTTTGAACTTTGGAACTAGAGCATTTTTCTTTGCGTGTCAGTTTTTTCATTTGCAAAATGAGTATATTGAAACCTGACTCACAAAATTTTTGGACAATGAACATTAAGAAAATCTTTAAAATATTTCATGATACAAATGCTTTAAAAATGATGTTATTAACCATTGTAATAAATAAGTAGGCAATCTGTTTTATATCTGGGAAATGATAAATTAAAACCTCTGGCTAAACATTTGTACAGTTTAAGTTCATAGACTGGTAAGACCACTCTTAGAATCATTTTCGTCCAACTTCATTCCTAGCAAGGTCCTGTACAGAAGCTGAGGAAGTTAATTACACATTGTAGTTGCCCTTATAGCTAGCTGTGATCATGGGGCAAAATTCTGGCCAACAAACTGTAAGCATAAATCTGGCAGAGGCTCTGGACAGCCTTTCCCTGACTGTACTGTTTATATAAACCATTCTTGAACTCAGTATTTTAAGGTTCTTACATTCTTATTCCTACAACAGTCATAAAACTCTTCAAATAAAAGGCAACTTGTACTATAAGCCTGTTAAGACACAGTGTGTTCAGTGAATTAAACAAAACAAAACAAAACCTCAACAAAGTTGTTTTTACTCTGTCCTTAGGATCACCATAATACAGTTTACATATTTTTTTCAGGTTTTTTTTCCTAATCCAAACAAGTTTTCACTCTTACAGCACAAGCTTTAGAATAACAGATCTTCAGAATGATGAGAAGGTACTAAGTTCAGATTTTAATTTCTCTAGTTTCAGGAAGCCAACAAAAGTGCATACAGAATTATCTAGATTCTAACATGTTTTAAACAATTGTTAATCTGCTAACTTATTTTCATTTGGGGTTATATTTCTTAAATGGAAAAAATTTATATACTCTATTACTTTCTTCTTTTTCAATTCTTTTACAGATATAATAACAGGTAAATAATTGTCTTATGTTTCTAAATTTATTATAGTTTAAAAATGAAATCAATGTAATTAAGCCTGGAATCTAAAATGCAGTACTACCTGACCTACTTTTCCCTACTAGTTTTGTCAAATCAGTGAGACAACAGTAAGTGGAACAATATGACAAGTGAAATGCATACCATTCATCATGGAGATCCATTTATTTTAATACAGACCCACCAAATGATTTATCAAAAATCTTTTATGACTCTACTCTCTCAAATTTTTACAATTCATAAGACTTTGGAATATTAAAACCGTAGCAACAGCTAGCAGGAAAAAACTTCAGCTATTTGATGACAATAGAGGCCGCCCCAAGGAAATCCATGAGATGCAAATGTAAACATTTTCACACTCTAAACATAAACATCAGTCATCTATAAAAATGGCAAAAACCTCAAATGATGCTTCTAAGATGCCTAACTGACTAGGAAAGGTTAAGTCCTAGCACCTATCAATGAATTACCAAAATTAGATAAAGTGGGTCTAATAAATGCTATTTTGAAGGAATCAAAATACCACAGAAAAAGGTCAGCCTTTGTCTCTTTGAGGTGTCAGACCTTGAAAGCCTTATGAATTCAGTTTTGAGGTTTCTATGCTGGAATTGAGAACAAGAAGGCAACATGTTTTACCACAAGATCACATAGTAAGAGTGCAACAAAGATTTGAATTATTAATTGCTTGGCTACACTTTGTTAATTAGGGATTACCTGAATTTGTTTTAAATTAACCTATTTTTAAATAAATTCTATGACCAGTTCCCTCTTTTAGTGAGGTAAATACTGCCACATTCTTACAGAGGCTTGTCTTTTTGTGAAAAACTACCTTAACTCATATTGCACAATAAGTTATTTTGGAGAAAATAATTATAAAGCTCTTCATGAATAATTTTCCTTTGGTTACAATTATTCTGTAGTGTTATATTCTACAATTTGTCTCTTAAGAACATTTTATTGCAGAATTATTTCCTTTCCTTGACATTCAAACCTACAACTTTATCTATCCAGCATCAGCTTTTCAACGTAACACTCTTCTTTCTTAACGAGAGGGACAAAATCACTAAAAATGACATAAGGTCCTAAGAGTTGATTCAAATATTCTTTAAGATTCTATTGCTAGTAACACTTAATAGTGAAGGCAATGATAAAAATTTAGACAAAGTCACAAATCCTGATCAACAGTCAAGAACTGGAGATCAGGAAGACAGCCTAAAAAAATCCACAGTAGAGAAGATATGAGGAAACAATGCCATGACCAGGTAATCTTGATAGAGAAACCACGAAGAGAGATTTGGGTTCACCTGGAGGAAAGTATGGACTGCAATAACTACTCACATCATCAGGCAGAGCACACCTCACAAGCTAGTTGTGATGGTTAAGCTTGATCACGCCATCCTGACTGTTTCATAAGTGTGCCCCACCAACACCACCCTTAGTTCACTATTTCCCGTCTGCCCGATGAACTAAGCTGCTTTTCTCTATCAGATCCTTCTGTTTTCTGTGCCTTCTTGGAGTCAGCTGACCATGAACTGAATCCCCTTAAAACATGAGCCAAATCAAACCTCTTCTTATTTTAGATGTAGATGTTCAGTACTTTGCTCAGCAAGAGGAAGGATGACTAATACACAGGTAAAGCTCTGTTAATGAATCAGGAAATAGCTCATCCTACTGTTACCATCACCACTCAGTTCCACACTTGCTAAATAAGCTTTGTGAACACCGTATCTATGTCTTTGCCTTTGCTTCTCTATCCTCAAGAATGCCCTCTCTATGCTCTTTTCTCTGTCCATTCAACCACTTTCCTTTCAAGTTCTATATTCTCAGCAGTCAGCTTTCTCTACACCACTAGAGTTCACTGATCTTTTTACTAGACAGTTAGGTTCCTAAATTCAGATTCATTCATGCACTACTGACCAAATCATAGGAGACCACTTATTTTGGTGAAAAGGAAAAAGGCTTTATTCAAAGCTAACTCTGAGGAGACAGAGGGGCTTCACTGGCTTCATATCACCAACTCATGTGTAAAGATCTGTAAGGGTCTTTTTTCTTTTCTTTCTTTCTTTTTTTTTTTTTTTTTTTTTTTTTGG
The DNA here is from genome assembly GCF_034190915.1 of Cavia porcellus. Classification (NCBI taxonomy): domain Eukaryota; kingdom Metazoa; phylum Chordata; class Mammalia; order Rodentia; family Caviidae; genus Cavia; species Cavia porcellus. Next base: position 87,978,242 of record NW_026947484.1, read on the forward strand.
TATGAGGGATTGAACTCATGACCTTGTGCTTATGCTACCAAGTCAAATCCCTGGTCTTGTAAAGGTCTTTTATAGCAAGTACTGAGGGGAGGGAGGACAAAATGAGACAATAAACATTTCCAAGTTGGCTTTATCACCCTCAGCCAACTTTCATTCCCTTCCTTATGGAAACAAACTGGGCTTTGACTTCTTGGTGTCAAAATATACATAGTCTTTCAATTCATTAGGGCTGAGGAATAAAACTGGTATAGGTTATACTCAGCAGAAAAAGGATGAAAAAGCCACTTAGCTCCAAAAGAGAAAGAAGACAACTTCTAAAGTTCCATTTTACTGTGTTGGTTATAATCTCATCACATGTTTTATTACTCAAAAATTTCTATGATACAGTGAAAAAAAAGGCAGTGTGTGTGTGTGTGTGTGTGTGTATGTGATAGATATACATATATGCAATTTTAATTTGATCATAAATCTTTAAATCCTCATTGCCTGGAATATCACATTACAGGTACTTCATAATATTCTTATTTACTCCATGTTCAACAGATTATCCTAAAATTAAATTAGTTGGCTTTTTTAAAGCCATGACAAATAAAAGAATAAAACTCCACTGTCATTAAATCAATAGAAGTATTCATACCATATTGTCATTATTTACTTGCTACTCTTATATAAATGGCTTTAAACATGGTAAAATATATGAGAACAGGAATAAAAGTTTCTGATGAAGGAAACATTGGAAAGTTAAATAATGATGTGACTGTAAAAGCCAGACATTCCTAAACTTTTTAATGAATTAGATTTTTATAAAATGAATGAAAAGATCAAAGTTTTTAACTCTAGTTTTATTATATGTCTTAGTTCTTTGAGAGTTGGGACAGAAGATCCTATTTAATTCATTGTGAGAAAAACTACATAAAATGTTGTGGAGTAATTACCACACAATGGATTTGTACTACCTTAAAAATATCTATAAACTTGAGAAATACATCATATAAACTTGGAAGATATAAAACTTTCAGATACGAAAACATGTGCCCATTAATTTGTGTTCAATAAAGCTAAGCTGGTAGTACATGCTTGTAATTCCAATAATCTGGGAGCATTATCTAGGAGCATTGAAAATTTAAATCCAGCCTGGGTAATTTAGCAATTTTGTGACATTATGTAAACACACACATATAAACATGCATACATACATAAGTACATGATTAGGGTGTGTAGTTCACTGCAAGGGACCAGGGTTTGATACACTATACTGAAACAAACAAACAAATTAAATAAGAAGCTAAAATAGATTGTTGTAAAATAATCTTGGTTAATTAGTGTGGGAAGGATATGAATCAAATAAATAAACAAGATGGATAAATTGTTAATGCCCAAGTAAATATGTTTATTCTTTACAATTTGAAAATAATTACATTTGAAAAGTTTTTGCTTCGCTTTAGTTTTTCCAACAGTGCTTTTTTATTAGTACATGTTTGCAGTATATAATGTTTACCTTCCTTCTGGGGAGTTGGTATATATACTTAGCACATTTTACTTCTCTTTCCCTCCCCTTTCCCATTCCCTCCTTCCACCTCTAGAACCTTTCCCATTTGATAAAGATTTACCTCTTCACCCCCTATTATCCATCTTTTATTTTGCTCTTTATTTATATTTTGGACTTTTCACATAAAGTGAAACTATACGATATTTAAGCTTGTGAATTTGAGTTGCTTCAGTTAACATTATGGCCTCTGGATGCATCCATTTTCTTATAGGTGATTCAAGTTTATCTTTCTTTATACTGAGTAGTACTCTGTTGGGTATGAATACCATATTTTCCTTATTAATTCATCTGTTAGTGGACATATAGGGTGTTTCCAAGACTTAGCTATTATGAACTATGTCCTGTAACCATGAATACACATATATCATTGTAATATGATGTCTTCCACTTTGGAAGGATACCTAGAAGGAGAATAACTGGGTCAAATGGAATATCTAGTTTTAGATATTTGAAGAATCTCCACACTGATTTCCGTAACAGTTGTACTCATTTACAGTCCCACACATGGATTCCTTTTTTCTGTATTTATTATTTTTTGATTTCTTGATGATGGCCATTCTTTCTGGCACAAAGTGAACTCTCAGTGTTTTTTTAAAATTTTATTTAAAGGAAAACTAAACAAAACAGAAAACAGATAGAAATAATACATACTTTCAAAGAAAAAATAAACAGTAAGAAATCACTAGTTGATGTTTACATATTGTCCTCTTACAAATAGCTGTTCAAGATACAAAAGTGGAACACATAAAGTGGGGATTCAAACAGGGAGACTGCAAACAGTTCTGTTCAACTGTCCAACAAAAACTTAGTAATATGGTTATCAATCCTATACAATTAAACACACATGCAGTTATCCATATCTTCATTTATATTGAAATTAAACAAACCAAAGCAGGCTAAAATCACTCTGAACAAAGAATAATAGTATTGCTGGATTTCACATCATGACAGTCTGGGATCAGTACTGAGTACTGTAGTGTCTTTTTTTCTTCAAAGTATTTGTTCATTTCATCATGTGTCATATGATCAGTTCTTGTAAACTGTTTATAGGTTCTATGCATGCATGAGTCTTAACATGTATTTCTATCCTTTCTATATTAGGGAGAAACAAAACAAAGCAGGATAAAACAAAACATATTCCTATAAACACATAAAACAAAAAAGACATAAAACCACTGTACAAGAACTTCTACCATGGTTACTATGTTGTCTCTTGTTATCATCAATAGAATTGGCTATATCAGAAGACATAGCATAATTGAATATGTCAGTACATAACAGTATTAATAAAAACACAACTTTGCAGACAGTGTAAAACTACAAAAACAGGTGGTAATCAAACCAGAATGGGTATTGTAGTGAATCTTGTCATCTTCAGTGCAGTTGCCTATACTCTCAGACTTGATACTATCAATCATAATAGTTTTGAATAAAATCTGTCAATACCAAGCAACAATCAAACAAACCAGCTTTAACTAAGATCAGTCATGATAAAACACTATAAGTTATACAGGGCTCCAGATTAAGTTAATAGGAAATTAAAGATGATTAACTTAAAGATAACAAGAAAACAAGCAGTAAAAATACAAAGGCTAAAGGACAACAAGAAAATCTATAACTGAAGAATAAAGAATGTGAATGAAGAAGCAGGGGTACAAACAAAGGAACTACAGTTAAGTTAATAGGAAATTAAAGATGATTACTGTGCTATATCCTGATATTTTGGGGATAGCTGTCAGATCTAGTGCATGTAGACAAACTGGGACAGAACAAATTTTATCTAAGCAGAGCAGTGTGAGTGATATGGGTTTTAATTCCGGTTACACTATTAACAATATCTTCTGCCGTGCTTTTTTAAGACTGTTCTTCCCCCTTTCACTCCCCCAGGGTGCACTATGTATTTTTGGGTCTCACCAACACCCTCAGTTTTAAATTGGAGGGGCAACCTGCTATTTACCTAAGTGGTTCCAAACCTTCTCCCTCCTGGACTTGACCTCTAATTGTATTCCTTTACCTGTTAAAGCCTGTCTTTCCAACCTATCTACAAGTACTGGTCGAGTTGCCCCTATTGCTTTCTGGTTCTCTGTCACATAGAGCATTGTTTTCTCATATTTGATTTTAGGTCCATATACCCTTTTTCAGGTTAATTATATTTCCTATGTTGAGCATCTCAGTGGACTCTACTAATCTAGTGCATGTAGATAAACTGGGACAGAACAAATTCTGTGTAAGCAGAACAGTGCGAGGTCAGGACCCTACCTGATCTACTCTGCCTGTGATTCTCTTTTTTTATTTGGTTTATCAAGGTCATCTATATTAGAGATTATAGCCAACCTTCTCTACCTCATTTCTGTTGTGCTCTTTTTTCTGCCATTAGTTTTCTGTTTGTCTTCTTCATTTTGATTTCTGCTCCATCCATTGAGGCCTCTCTACCACTGTTCCTGGAATCCTGGTACTTTTCTCTCTCTCTAGAATGTCCTGCAGTATTCTCTGTAAAGTTAGATTGGTAGTCATGAATTTCACCAGTTCCTCTTTGTCTTGGAAGTATCTTGTTTCTCCATTAATTTCTAGAGACAGTGTTTCAGGGTGCATCAATCTGGGCTGGAGATTATTTTCTTTTAGGGCTTGGAATACTTCACTCCAAGTTCTTCTTGATTGTCTGTGTCGAGAAGTCTGCTGTGATGTGGATGGGTTTTCCTTTATAATTAATGTTTCTTGTCTCTGACAGCTTTTAATATTGTGTTCTTATATTGAATTTCTGGGATCTTGATTATTATATGCATGGGTGTAGCTCTGTTTTGCTTGTGGGTGGCTGGAGTTCTGTAAGCTTCATACATCTGAATATCATTTCCTTTTCCTATGCTTGGGAAGTTTTCCTTAATTATTTCAGTGAATAGCCTTTGTAGTTCTTTTGTTTGTGCCCCTGCTTTTTCATTCACATTATTTAAGTTATAGATTCTCTTGTTGTCTTCTAGTCTTTGTATCTTTACTGCTTGTTTTTTTGTTATTTTTAAGAAATTTTTCCTTTCATGATCCCACATTGCAAACCTGTCCTCCAGTTTGGATAATCTATCCTTAGTTTCTTTCAAGCAGTTTTGCCAACTTTCAATGGAGTTTTTTTAATTTCCTGGTAATCTCTTTGAACCTGCTTCATGTACAATATGTTTTTTTTATATTTTTCATCAAACAATTCTCCCCTTTTGTTGTGTGTTTCTCCATTCTTCCATCTGTGTCTTCTTGAGAGGTACTTAGCATTTCTTTAATTAATCTATTTATATCTTGCTTTACTTGGTTAAATATTTTACTTTTAAACTCATCTATGAGGTCCCAAAGATGTCTCTTTATGTCCACTGGTTCCATGTCTGATATTGCATGTTTGCAATCAGGTAAATACAATCTCCTTTTTATTTACCTTTCCTGGATCAATGTTCTCAGGGTTGGGGACTGGGAACTTTTTCTTGTTGCTTCCTCTTCTCATATTTTTTGTTTCTTAGCATAAAGAGGAGGCATAAAGGCATAAAGAGGAGGCCCCAGTCTCTTTCTTTGTTGGTTATGGTTCTTCTGAAGCACACTGGCTAGGTGATCCTGCTCCCTCCAGTGTGCTATTGTGGTGCAAACAGGGGCAGCATATGCTGGCCTCTCTCTTCCAGGTCAGTCAACCTGCTGAGGCCTTCCCTGTGTTAGTGTGTACCACATGCATGCAATTGGTTTGGGACATCTTGTTGGGTCTCAGCCAGGGGTGTGACCCAGGCCAAACACACCCCATCAATCCCTTCTGGGAAGGGAACAACTTACTGAAGCCACTGCTGTTCCTTGTTCTTGCCAGACCTGCTGGGTTCCAGGATGTCGTGCCATTGGAATGACACCCATTTCCGTGGGAGGGTTTTATTCCTGGCATTCACCACAGGTCGATGCAAGTCCCCTGTCAACTTGGCTTCCATTTTGCCTGCCAACCCCCGAGCTCAGTGCAACTGTAGTCCCAGTGAGGTGAGTCAAAACGGCAGGAATTTGGGCAGTTCGGTAAGTTGCGGCTGCACGAGTTTAGGCGCTGAAGCGAGAGCACCGAATCTTTAGCTGTTCCAATAGTATCACCAGGACTGCATGTTTGATTGGTTCTTCGCACCTTAGTTTCTTCCTGGGTCGAGAGGATCCCTCTGCCTCTATCCGGCACTCCTTACTCTGTGTTATTTTGGCATCTAAGTTGACTATCTCAGGGAGCCTCTGTAATCAGCTCTTATCTATCGGCCATCTTTACTGGAACCCCCACTCTCAGTGTTTTTTAGTTTGCATTTCTCTAATGACCAACAATGTTGAACATTTCTTCATACAATTAAATTTCAAAACTTGAGAACACAAGCTACCCAAAATGATGCAAAGGAGAAAGCCATAAGTAAGAATGAATTTACTATAACATTAGACTAGTAAGATAGAAATAATCAAAATATCAAATAATAGGGAAATATTAACTAACTTTGCTCCATGCACTGCAATTCGGTTAACATAATCATTAGCAATAATAAAGAATATTACACAGAACTATAAAAGTTCTTTATAAAATATAAAGTACAGTGGTTCCTTGGGTCTGAATGTTTTTGTTTGCAAACAGTTTGGTTCACAAACAGAAGTGTTTGGCAAAACTTTATTTTTGTTTACAAACTCTGCATTGAGTGACAAACACAACCACAGTCATCTTACTCACACAAACACAAATGTGGCCATGTTTTCCAAAATTGTGGCACAATTTAAGTTTGTGAACCGAGGTGCCACTGTATAACTTTATGTAGAATTACTGAAATTGTGTAGAGAAATGTATAGATATGTGAGATTTGTTAGTATTGTATATCATATTACAATGAATCTTCCCTATTTGTATGGACACAATATAATAGTGCACTTGCATTTTTAATTGAAGAGAATTTAAAAACACATTGCCAAGCTGCTATCTACTAGGTTATACCAAGTAATCTGTATTCAATAAAGAACTTAATGTAAATACCTGGACTATCTCTAGACATAAATTTTAAAAATTTTAAAGTTGTGAACTAATTTATATTTTTTAATTCTGTTTTTCACTAAATAGTGACATTTAGCCTCTCTTCATACTAATTTGGCTTTCATTTTTCATTAGTGAAAATATAGTTTATCTCATGCCAATTTTTAATTGATGTTTCTCTTATAATATCCATGTACATGATTTTATAATAGGAAAATATAATGACTCTTCATGTCTTTATTGTTTTATTGTTTTATTTTTACATTATCACTTGACAAATTGAGCTTTAGCTGTTTATCATGGGAAGTGTCCCATTCACCTTAAATATGAGATTCATGTGCTCCAGTGAGAAATTTATGCTCTATCAATTACAGAAGGCTTCAATATGAAGATTCCACTTATGAGCTCCACAAACATCAGAAACCTGTTTGCTCATGGAGAATGTTTCAAATTTACCTCTAAGGCCATGGGAGGCATGGAAGCATTATTAAACTGCCAAAACCATCTCAAGCATTAGAAAATATACCTCCAAGGGCCAGGGATATAGCTTAGTGGCTCAGCGCCTGCCTGGCAAGTGTAAGGTTGTGAGTTCAATTGTGGGGAAACAAACAAACAAAAAAAAATAGAAAACATAACCACCTGCTTTACTTCTGACATAGGTCTGCCACCCCGCAAAAGTCAGCTATAAGGGAAGCTTCTATCAGTCATTTATCATTGTTTGATGAATATGATGTCTATTAATGATTTAGCCAAAGGTTTCCCAATGAAATATGTTATAAAGTAAGTCTACAATGCGAATGCCAACTGAAGAAAAGCTAGATAAAATAGCGGTTCATTTATTATTAAAACTAAGCTTTATATCTTAGTTATATCTGAAACTGAGCTTGTCACTAAGAAATATCTCACTTCTACCCATGAAAGAGACTTTTAAAATCTAGTGCAAAATTAGTAACACTGAGAATAATTGAGTTATCTAATTTGGTGTTGAATACAATGTAGATACTAAAATACATCTAACAGCAGAAAATATCTCATTAACTAGACATTTTCCAAAATGGATTTCAATTTAGTTTTCCTTCTTTCAAATCAAGTTGATAATCTTACTTTACAAAGCATGATTGGGGAATAATGGTTCTTATTTCTCAAATATGTACAATTATTTCTTATTTGTGCATTATTTCGGAATGACTCTTTTTCATTTTACAATTAAACTCTGAGTAAAATATGTGTCATTGAATTCATTTGAGAATATCTGTGCCCAAGTGATTATGAATGATTTCTTTTTCTTCTCATAGCTTTATTGAGTAGGCTGTCACTTTAGTATAGGCAGCTTTGGGATTAATCTGAGTTCAGCAGTATTACTTCAATTTGTGAACAGGAAAATATGTGTATATTCACATACAAGAAATTATAAATATCTGATCTACATATATAAATTGAAAATGTTACACTATCTTAAGTTTTCTGACAAAGCTTACAGTGTCAGTACTGTATTCTGGATCTACATATATACTTTGTGCAAAATAGAAAGTATGTGAGGAAATAATTTTATAATGTAAAATTCATCCTTTACTCAATATATGTATTATCATGCACTTTAGTTGAGATGAGTGCTTTACTACAGTTAAAGTTTAAAAAGTAGAAGACAATGTAATTTTAAATGATTCATTCCTTCATAAGCAAGAACAATAACAATGATATGTACTGAAATGATTGTGGCAGAAATCACAACCCAAAGCAGGAAAAGATACTCATTTTTCTGTCCATCTTTAAGAAGTAGTACCAAATTTATGAGAAAATTGGGAAGAAGAATTAGAAAAGAGTAATCAAAAATCAGCGCAATATAGAAGTGTAGAGAGACCAAGCTAAAGAAGCTACTACAAAGAGTAGATCATTAATCGATAAAGAGATCTAACTTAGGCTATTAGGAAGTATTGTTGGGCTTCATATGGTACAGGGCTTTCTCTATTATATCAAGAATCTTTTGGTGAAGATGAAAGTTGCTTTTCAATTATTTTTAGATAGATTTATCTTTCCAAATGCATCTATTTATGAGATGGGACATTAGATGCGTGGTTCAAGTGGTTCACATTTTGTTGGAGGTTATATCCAATGTCTCATGGGAAAAGGGAAGAAAGAGTTTCTTATTCTTTAAATGGTTGAGTAGAATAAGACAAAGATTTGATGCCCGTGTGTTTGAACAAAAACTTAAAGGCATCTAGAGAGGCCAGGAAAAAAATTTAAAGATTGGCTGAAGAATTTTCAACTTAGATTATATTGGGAAAATGAGACATTGTAAATCCAGTAACAGGACTCAATAGAAAATGAGCAGAGTCACCTAAATATTGGTACCTACAAAAGTAAGAATAAATTGCATTCAGTCAAAGCCCTACATTTAACCATTGTATTTGTAGAAGAACTGAAAGGATAAAATACCAAGGTAAAATACATCAGAATGCAATCATCCCAAAGAAAAATAAGGATATTGTATAGCACAAATGACTAAATTCATCCAAACAAAGAAAAGATGAGTTGAGGGTGGTTTTTCAAAGGGTAAAGAAAAAATAGACTTAAGACACTTCATCCAGACACACTACCTAGACTTTCTTGATGCTGAATTAAAACAAATCCCTAAGGTGAAGGAGAGATTCTCTTTGAGGAAATTAAGGAAACATGAATATATCACATACCTACTGGTATGAAATCCAATTATTTTATATATAAACAAGGATATATTCTAAAATTTATTGCATACATACTGAAGTGCTAATGGATAAAATGACATGATTTCACTAAAATATCCCACTTAAAAGTGCAGGAGACAGAAAATACCTGAAAAAAGTAGTCATGATTGGTATTTTTTGAAATTGGGAAACAGAAACACACATACTCATTGTATACTTCTCCACTTTTGCATTGCTTCAAAATTTTTTGTTTCAAGAAGTGAAAAATGAAGACAATAAAATAAAATTTTCTATTTTTTTACCTGTGAAATTATAGAAATTTCATTTGGGTCTTACAGTTTCAGTTTCTCTACTAATATGTTTTATGTTTTTTTTCCACTGTAAACATATTGTCCTGTCTATTCTCAGGCACCAAAAGAATAACGTATTAAAATCATCAGTCAACAATCAGAGTTGATTTCCACTGTCTTGTTTTTTATCTTGAGAACTGTTCACATTACCTGGTTTTATGTAAATCAAGTAATTTTGAAGTTAATGGAGGGCTTGGTTATACATTTGTAAAGACTATAGATTCTGTTATATTCCCACAAAGAATGCAAATAATTTATATGGTTGCACCAAAACAGTAAGCTTTGCTCTTTGGGCTGCTCCAATGTCTTTAAAGTACTTTATTTTTACATAGATTTTGTTCTATGCTTAGTTCACACAAAGAAGTAGTCAAAGCTTTATACAGCATTAGGGATGCATACTTTCTGACTTTCTCTTTCCTACAATCCCGCAGCACTCATTAGTAATTATAATCTTCTTAAACTCTGTAATCTTGTTTTGTTTTCTTGATCCAGTACGTTCCAATAAAATTTTAGTTACTTAACAAAGCCTCCTCTTAGTCTGCTTCCAGACTAAATGTTATTTTAAAACAATCACCATATATTATTTTCTTGTTCCAAATGCTAACTTGTCTCTAAGGTCTGCCTGTTTTTATTTATTCTCTAAGGTTTCACAAGTTTTAAACATTTTTATCCAAAATGTATTGTTATTCATAGAAGAATTGTATTTAAAATGTTACACAAACACACATATCTATACACAATTACTTAAGGTTAAAAGTAATCAAAGAATGAAGCAAGGATAATACAGAGAAAAAGAGGCAAGCTCAACAAACAGTGAGAAAACTATTCATGTAACAATTGGAGTTCAGTGGAAGAACCACAGAGGCCAAAAAGTTATGTAATATAAATAGAGTGAAATTTATATCCAACTGTAAATTATTAAAATTTTATAAACAATCCAAGAATTATTGTCCCATATTCCACATTTATTATTTGAGCAAGCAAAGAAAAAAACAAGTGTCTTTAACACACTGAACCTAAAAATTGTAAGAATGAGAGTAAATTGTCTTTTTGTCCATTTTAAAAGTAGCGCCAAATATTGCTAAGATATAACATTATGACAGCATTGGGCCTGTTATAGCAACAGTGGGGTGAGGAATTCATCACAAAAACAAATAGACACCTCACCATTGGCAAGAAAGAAAAGGGAAATTAATACTGTCCTTGCCAACCTTTCTTTTTAAATGTTAAAGTCTTAACATGAACCTTTAAAGATAAATAGTAAAATTAATATTTTATGTCTAAAATAAACTAATGTTGTAAACATTGGTTGTAAAAAATAAAAATTGGTTGTGCATATGTAGACCGTATTAGCTGAGGGACAAGACTGAAACTGACATGTACTGTATAATTGTTACTATAGCGTGGGTATAACATGTAATGTCATTAACATTTTTCATTATCCTTTCTCTGAGCAATTAGTGTAAGTCAGTTTTCAGTGCTATAAATGAAATAACAGTAACAATTTTAATAGTAACTACTTATTGAATGCTGGTTATATGTCAGAAATTATAGAGAACATTGCACTTATATTTAATTTTCTAATATACTTGTTAAATATGATTGCATCATTTTACTGATAAAAAATTTACAGGGAAGAAAAGTTACAATAATGTGTCATCCTCCCCATCCCGGCTGCACTTGGAGAACTGCTGAGCTTCCAACGGGTGGGTGGGCCCACACTATCCCCGGAGCCCAGCCTGTTTCAGACTGCTGCGCCTAGCCATCGGTGTGCAGAGGAGGGGCTGGGTGGATCTGGGGTGCCTGCATCAGCCTCCCTGTGTGTCTGGAGGACTGTGGATATCTCAGCAAGCAGGGAGGGATCGCAGGTTCCTGAGGCACCACGGCCTGTGGTGAGCGCTCAGCGCACTCTGCCCAAATCCCAGACTGTTCCTGGACCCTACAGGCTTCCAGGTGCAGTGAAGTGGAGAAGTGGGTTTGAGGCCTCTACATCCCCCTCCCCATCCCGGCTGCACTTGGAGAACTGCTGAGCTTCCAATGGGTGGGCAGGCCCACACTATTGCGGAGCCCAGCCTGTTTGGGTCTCCCACACCTAGCCATCAGTGTGCAGAGGAGGGGCTGGGCGGATCTGGGGCGCCTGCATCGGTCTCCCTCTGTGTCTGGAGGACTGTGGATGTCTCAGCGGGCGGTGGAGCATCGCGGGTTCTGCAGACCCTGCAGCCTGTGGTGAGTGCTCAGCACACTCTGCCCAGAGCCCAGACTGTTTGGGTCCCTCCAGGCTTCCAGGTGCAGTAGAGAGGTTGGTTTGAGGTGTCTACATCTGCCTCCACATCCCGGCTGCGATTGGAGAGCTGTGAAGCTTCCAAGGGGCAGGTGGGTGCACAGTGTCCCTGAGGCCCAGCTTGTCTGGAACTGCGGAGTTCTGAGCAGGCAGAGGAGGGCCATTGGTTCTGCAGGCCCAGTGGCTTGGGGTAGCATGGTGCCAGAGCCTCAGTAGCTGCAAACATAGAAGGGGATTTCCAACAGATCCTGAGGAAGCTTTCAAATAACACTTGAAACACAGAAATATAGGAAAGTGACAAAATGAAAGACCAAATTACAACCTCAAAACTCCAGCCCATCTCAAGAGACCCTAGGAGCAATGTATATAGAAGAAAATATATGCCATTCACCTCAAATATCAGACACAATAGCTACTGAAATTAACAAGCAACTCCAGGAAGATTTAAAGAAATTCAAACTAGAAATAATCTCCCAGGTAAAAGAAGAAATGATAAAAGAAATGAAAGAGATTCTGAATATATCTAAAGAAAACACAGATAAAAAATTGGAGGAACTAAACAAAAAGATAGAATCCCGAGACGAGCAATATAAGAAACAAACAGAATACATAATGCAGATGCACAGAGATATACAGGAAATAAAAAACTCCACTGAAAGTTGTAAAAACTGCCTTAATGAAAGTGAAAATAGAATTTCAGACCTTGAAGACAGGATTGCAGCTAGTGAACAGGAAAGGAAAGATATTTTAAAAATAACAAGGAATCAGGAAACAACAATTCAACAACTGCAAGACGAGGCAAAGAAGAATAACATAAGAATAATAGGGATTAATGAAAAGAAGGAGACAACATAAAGGATGTCAAGAGGATATTTAGAGAAGTAATAGCTGAAAATTACCCAAGCATGAGATCAGAAACCGACATCAGGATCAGTGAAGCATATAGAACTCCAAATAGTCATAACCAAAATAAAACTACACCCAGACATATAATAATCACCATCCCAGAAATCCAGCACAAGAATAGATTATTGAAAGCTGTCAGAGAGAAAAGACAGATCACTTATAAAGGAAAACCTATCAGAATCACAGCAGACTTCTCAGCACAAACAATAAAGTCAAGAAGGGCATGGAGTGAAGTATTCCAGATCCTAAAGTGAAATGATTTCCAACCTAGACTGATACATCCTGCAAAACTATCATTCAAAATTGATGGTGAAATACGATACTTCCACGACAAAGAACAGCTGAAGGACTTCATGAACGCCAAACCAACCCTGCAAAAAATATTGAAAGACAGTTTAGATACACAAAGGAAAAAACCACTAAGCAAAACAAATAATTAAACAGAACAGAAAGATAAAGATGCAACAGCAGAAAGATAACATGCCAACAATAAACCAGCATTTAACAGTAATAACCATTAATGTAAATGGTCTCAATGCACCAATCAAAAGAAACAGACTAGCAGAATGGATCAAGAAACAAAATCCAACCATATGCTGTTTACAGGAAACCCATCTAACCCAGAAGGATACTCACAGACTGAAAGTCAAAGGATGGAAAACAATACTTCATGCAGCAGGAATCCAAAAAAAGGCAGGAGTAGCCATTCTGTTTGCAGACAACGTGAATTTTAAACCAACAATGACCATAAAGGACAAAGAAGGTCACTACATACTCGTAAGGGGAAAACTCCAAGAGGAAGAGATAACTATCTTAAATATATACGCACCAAACTCCAGAGCAGCCAGTTATACAAAACAACTATTAACAGAAATGAAAACTCAAATTATCAGTAACACAATTGTAACAGGAGACCTTAATAGGCCATTGACACCAAGGGACAGATCAACCAGACAGAAAATGAGCAAAGAAATAACAGAACTGAATCACACCTGTGAACAAATGGGTTTGATAAACATATACAGAATGTTCCACCCAACAATATCAGAATACACATTCTTCTCAGCAGTCCATGGATCATTCTCTAAAACAGACCATATATTAGCTCACAGAACATATTTAAACAAATGCAAAAGAGTTGAAATCATCCCTTGCATGTTATCGGATCATAGTGCTCTGAAATTAGAAATTAATGACAAAAGATACTGCAAAAATCCCGCAAACACATGGAAACTGAATAACACACTCTTGAGTAATCAGTGGGTCACAGAAGAAATTAAAGAAGAAAATAAACAATACCTACAAGAAAATGAAAATGCAGATACAACTTACCAGAATTTGTGGGATGCAATGAAAGCCATCCTGAGAGGAAAATTTATTGCACTGAGTTCCCACATCAGGAAAACAGAATGAATACAAATAAATAACTGGATGCTACACCTCAAACAGCTAGAAAAAAAAGAGCAAGTCAAGCCCAAAGCCAAAAGAAGAGAGGAAATTATAAAAATCAGAGCAGAAATCAATGCAATAGAGACTAAGAAAACAATCCAAAGAATCAACGAATCAAAGAGTTGGTTCTTTGAAAGAATAAATAAAATTGATAAGCCCCTAACCAACCTTATTTTAAAAAAGGGAAGAAAAAGTTCAAATTCATGCAATAAGAAATGAAAAAGGTGAAATCACTACAGACCCAATAGAAATACAGAAGATCAATACCTATTTCGACAACCTCTACTCTCAAAAGTTTGATAACACAGAAGAAATAGACAGATTCTTAGAAATATATGAAGTACCAAAGCTAGATCAAAAGGATGTAAAACTGTTGAATAACCCAATCTCTGTTAATGAAATTGAAAATGTAATTAAGTCCTTACCCATCAAGAAGAGCCCAGGCCCAGATGGATTCACTGCAGAATTCTACAAGAAATACAAAGAAGACCTAATGCCGACACTTCTCAAACTATTCAATGAAATTGAAAGGGAAGCAATACTTCCTAAGTCATTCCTGGAAGCAAATATTACTCTAGTACCAAAACCCAAGAAAGACCCAACTAAAAAAAAGAACTATAGACCGATCTCCCTAATGAACACAGATGCAAAAATCCTCAATAAAATATTGGCAAATAGGATGCAGCAAATCATCAAGAAGATTATACACCATGACCAAGTGGGATTTATCCCAGGAATGCAAGGATGGTTCAGCCTACGTAAATCAATAAATGTAATCCACCATATCAATAAAGCCAAAAATAAGAATCACATGATCATTTCTATAGATGCAGAAAAAGCCTTTGATAAGGTCCAACATTTATTCATGATAAGAACTTTACAGAAAATTGGAATAGATGGCCTTTACCTCAATATAATAAAGGCTATTTATGACAAACCAACAGCCAGCATCATACTAAATGGCCAAAAATTGAAAGCCTTTACTTTAAAATCAGGCACAAGACAAGGATGTCCTTTATCACCACTCCTATTTAATATAGTACTGGAAGTACTAGCCAGAGCAATTAGGCAAGAGAAGGGGTAAAGATAGGAAAAGAAGAAGTTAAATTATCATTGTTTGCAGATAACATGCTACTCTATATAGACGACCCCATAAACTCCATTGAAAGACTCTTAGCTACAATAAATAAATTCAGTAATGTGGCTGGATGCAAAATCAATACTCAGAAATCAATAGCATTCCTATACACGAACAACAAAATCACAGAGAGGGAAATAAGAGAAACTGCACTCTTCACATTAGCAAGCAAAAAAATGAAATATTTAGGAATTACTCTTACGAAAGAAGTGAAAGACTTATACAGTGAAAATTATAATACACTGAAAACAGAAATTGAAGATGATCTCAGAAGATGGAAAGACATCCCTTGCTCATGGATAGGAAGAACAAACATTGTGAAAACGGCCATTCTCCCAAAACTGTTATACAGATTCAATGCAATCCCAATAGAAATACCATCAACATACCTTATAGATCTAAAGAAATCACTCCTAAATTTCATCTCGAACCAGAAGAGACCTAGAATAGCAAAGGCAATTCTAAGCAGCAAAGACAAAGCAGGAGGCATCACAATCCCTGACTTGAAGTTATATTACAAAGCAACAGTAGTAAAATCAACATGGTATTGGAATCAAAACAGAGCCGAAGATCAATGGAATAGATTAGAAGATACAACCACAACTACAAACACACTCAACCACCTTATCTTTGATAAAGGAGCCAAGCAGGTTCACTGGAAGAATGACAGTCTCTTTAATAAACGGTGCTAGAAAAACTGGCTCTCCATTTGCCAAAAACTAAAGCTAGACCCATGTCTATCACTATGTACTAAATTAAAATCCAAATGGGTCAAAGATCTGAATATTAAAACAGAAACACTAAATCTATTGGAAGACAAATTGGGTATGAACCTTGAAGACATAGGAGTAGGTAGAGAATTCATGAACAGGACTCAAACCGCACAGGAAATACTTCCCAGAATCAATAACTGGGACCACTTCTTATTAAAAAGTTTCTGCATGTCAAAAGAAATCTCCAGCATAGTGAAAAGAAAACCCACAAACTGGGAAAAGATTTTAGTGAACTCTCTCTCAGACAAAGGACTCTTGTCTAAAACATATAAAGAATTAAAAAACTCAGACCTCCAAAATTCAAAGATCCAATCCAAAAATGGGCATCTGAGATGAATACGCACTTCTCAGATGACGAAATGCAAATGGCAAATAAATACATGAAAAAATGTTCATCATCATTGGTCATTAGAAAAATGCAAATTAAAACCACACTGAGATATGATCTCACTCCTGAAATAATGGCCAGGATCAAGAAAACTAACAACAACAAATGCTGGAGAGGCTGTGGGGAAAAAGGAACTCTCCTACACTGTTGGTGGGAGTGTAGACTGGTACAACCTTTATGGAGGTCAGTCTGGAGATTTCTCAAAAAGCTGGGATTGGAAGTCCCATTTATTCCAGCTATTCCACTTCTAGGCATATTCCCAGAAGAACTGAAAGCATCATACCACAGTGATATATGTGCACCTATGTTTATAGCAGCACAATTTGTAATCGCCAGATCTTGGAAACAACCCAAGTGTCCATCAACCGAGGAATGGGTAAAAAAGCTGTGGTACTTCTACACAATGGAGTACTACTCAGCTATAAAGAAGGATCACATTGAGATATTTATCAATAAATGGGCGCAGCTTGAGACCATACTCATAAGTGAAATAAATCAATCTCACGTGTGTGAATACCGAATAGTTTCCCTAATGTAAGTAATGATTCAAATATATAAAAACATGTGGTAATCATGATTCCCCATTATGTGGCCTTGAAGCCTTATAAAGTTTTCACCTATTAATTGGAAAGGCTTTATTCTGGGCTTCTTGATATGGAAATATTTGAAGCTATAGTATATGAAGTTTTATCCAAATATTTCAAGGAAAAAGACAGACACTATGGTAACTACTATTAAATCGGGTTATTTGGTGGTGAAGCACGAGGTTGCTGAAACAGTCATGCTTTGACCTCTATTATTATATTGTTATGTCCCGTTTTATCTCAATCTCTCCCTTATTCTTTAAAAAAATTATTTAGTTATTTCTTATGTTTGTTTTAATTAAGGGGAAAAATTTTAAAAATTAGCAGAATATATAATAGTAACTTTTTTTGATTTCCTATTAACTTGTTTTGAAGTCCTGTAATGCTCCCACGATCTTGTTTTGACTGATTAGACTCTGTTCCATTCTGTATGATAGTATCAAGTTTGAGGGTATAGGCAACTACTTTAAAGGCAATAAGATTCACTAAAATGCCCATTCTGGTTTGACTATTGTCTCCTTTGGAAGTCCTGTAATGTTTACAATGCTTAAGTTTTATTGGTCTTCTTCTCTACTGTTTTGTCCAACTTTATAATATCTAATGAGATAGACAATTCTTTTTAAGGAAACAAGAGACATTGTTGATAACCATTATTGATAACCTTGTACTCTGTTTTACATCATGTGCTATGCCTATCCTTGGTTTTGACTGACAGCTTTGTTTTGCCATATTTGACTTTATTCTCTCCTCTCCCCAAAAAGTAATAAGAACTAAGGAGTAATAAAACCCAAAATGTGTAAATTTTGTTGTAAAAAAGAGAGGGAAAAAAAGAGCTCTAAAGGATACAACAGCAAGTGTGTTTAGGGGTGTTAAATAGCTGACCATATTAATGTTTTTGGTTGGATCATTGAACACAACTGTATGCAGTCTCACTGTTTGAATTTCTACTTTGTATTCTTTGATACTGTGATTTGAGCAACTATTTCTAAGATGATAATATGTAATCTATTAACTGGTGATTTCTTACTTTTTTTTTTTTTTTTTTGTAGTTCTGTATTACTTGTACCCTTACACCGCTTTGTTTTGTTTTGTGTTTTTCTCTTTTTCCTTTTAAATAAAAATTTAAAAAAAACAATAATGTGTCATCAGGAAATGCAGTTACTAGCAAGATGGGGCTAGGTATCAGCTCAGTTTAGCTTGAAAGACTTCTATGTCTTTATACTTTGCTGTTCTCTGACATAGGATGCTATTCTAACAGTGTCTTGCACACTGGCTGGAAGTGGCCATCACTAACACACATTCTGTCTTCCAGGATCAGTGTTGCAATCCAAGCCAGCAGATTGCCTTCAACTAACATTCTGCTATTTTACTAGTTGCTCATGCACCAAAAAACTAAAATGCTTCTATTAGAGGATTACAACAGCTAGTCATAAAACTGACTCATGGCTTAGGTACTAAAAAGATGCCTGTTTGCATAACTATATGCAAACTACACATACCATGAAATGCATATTCTATGAGAGTAGTTTTCAGAGAAGAGAGAAGCATCACTATTTTGTATATCTGCTCTATATATTAAAAATCGGAGGTAACAGGCTTCTTTAAAATTAAGCATCGTTAGAGGCAAAACTGGGCTTAATAATAGTGTGGATTTACTAAAGTCAGTCATAGTGCACTCCCATTCTGTCTTGGGCAGCACCAGCTGGCTTTTCATAGTCAGTAATCTGGACCCTGACAGTCAGAGTCCCCTCTGTGTGGGTCATGCCTATTTATCTTCCTGATCCCAGGAATCCATGCATTAGAATAGAAATTGTACTATTAAATATATATATATATATATATGTATAATTGTTTCTTTGGAAATATAATTTATATACAAAATTACTTCCATGTTAAGTGTGCAGCTTAGTATGTTTTTACAAATGTGTACCTCTGTACAACCACCAGCACCATCAGTGTGGAGATCGTTTCCCTCAACCCTAGAAGTTTCCTCACTGTCCTTGGCCGTTCATCCCGTGTCTATCACTAGTCATGGAATATATAGATCAATCTTTGATTTTCATAATAATCTTCAAAGAACTGAAAGAGTTTAGCTTGTAAAATTTTCACCTCTTTGGTTTAAGTTTGTTCTTATGATAATACTTCAAACATTTTCTTTCCTTTCATATTTTCTCTTATTTTTTCCTCCATTGTCTATGATTTTTCTTCTCTTCTAGTTTTAGCTTTTTTATTTAGGTTAATAACATTTTGAATTAGCTTATGTGTGTTGCAATGGCTATTTTTTCATAAGACTATCCAAATTTCAGCTCCATTTATTTGAATAAACGTCTTTTCTTAATTGAGTAACATTTACAACTACTAAAAATCAGTTAAATGTGTGCATATATACATACACACAAACAAATAGTATATTTTTATATAGTATATTCAACTAATATATATGTATATAACTATTAAAAATCAGTTGAATATTTACATACATATATAGACTATATATACATGTATAGTGACTCAAAAAAGAGGTTTATTCAAATAAATAGAGCTGAAATTTGGATATTCTCATGAAAAAATAGCCATTGCAACATACATAAGCTAATTCAAATAAATTATTAACCTAATCAAAAAAGCTAAAACTAGAAGAAAAATAATACATATGTAATATATTAAATATTCTATATATATGTAATATACTCTATATATGTATACTCTATATATACTCTATATATGTAATATACTCTATATATGTATATATATAGTGGAATATTCTATTCCACTGATCAAGGTCCATCATGAATAGTATGGCTGTATGTTTTTATTAGTATGTTTTCGCAGTACATAATAATCACACTTAGCGGGAGTTGGTACATGCCCATAATACGTCTTAATTCTGATTCTTTTTGTTTTTCTGGTCTCCTCCCCACCCCTGTCCTTCCTCTCTGCTCCTTCCTACTCTTGGTCCATTTCCCATTTGCAAAACCTTTATTTGCTTCTATCTTTAATATAAGCCTTGAAATCTATTGTCTTTTTGAATCATCTAGTCTTCATAAATTTTAGAATCAATTTGTTATATTCTTTAGAAGAAAAAAATCTGTTGTAATTCTGACTGTCATGGCATGTTGTATTTATTTATTTTCATTAGTTTAGTTACCTTTAGTAAGTCTTACACACATTTGTTAAATTGGTCCTTAAATATTTAAAGTTTGGGATGTTATAAATGGAAAATATGCTATTCTGCTCCTATGGCTAATTGCTAATTTATAAATATAATTAGTTTTCATATTGACCTTGTATTCTGTGATTTTGCTCAATTCTTGTGTTGATTAAATTAACATTTATGTAGCTTCCTTAAGACTTTCTGTATACAAAACACGGTTATTAGTGAGTTGTTAGTTTTATGTCTTATTTTTCTGTATGTACTTACGTAGTTCTTCCTCTCGCCACACACACACACACACACACTTCTTTTTGCTTTATTGCAGTGACTAGGTTTTTAAATGCAATGTTGAATAGAAATTGTATGAGTTAATGCTCTTTCCTTTTCTTGAAATTAAAAGGCAAAGCATACAGTCTTTAATCACTAATCAAAATGTTAGTTTGGTTTTATCATGGGTTCTTTTTTGCAGACTGAGAAGTTCCTTTCTGAACTAGAAATGGCTAAAGTACGGATTCTATGTTCTGTTTACTGTTTCCAAAGGTGATGTTTCTGGGAAAAGGAAAGAAGGAAGATGGGGTTCTCTACCTCATCACTCTGTGAACTTCATAACTGAGCCAGTGTGCAGACGATCTAATAACACTTTCTAGCAGAAGTGCACTTATATACAAAATGTCCTTAACCAGAATATCGGTGGTTCATAACACTGTTAGTAAACAAATCTAGAACCCATGAAGCTTATTCAAACAAACTATAGCTCTCTGAGATATGAAGTTGATGTGTGCTATAAATGTAAATGTTCCTCACTAAATAAGTTAGTAAACTGCATACTGTTTACAAACTTCAACTCTCTTTGGTCAGAAAATATTCAAGGAATCACAATTAATGACCCTATGCTTCATGGAGCTGTTTGATTGCCTAGATTCCTAAATTTACTACTAGGAAGAGTCATGGTTTGAATACGTGTAATTACAATTTTGATTCTTAGGTTACCTGTCTATTTTTAGTTTAGAGTGTGAAGAATTTTTTTTTTCATCTGTAGATCTGATCATGTGGATTTTCTTGAATATTTTGTAAGATGTGAATGTATAGTGATTTTTGAGCATAAACTAAAGCTTTTTTGGGGGAAAGAATCCACTGGTCAGTATGCATTATATCTTTAATATATTAATGGCTAAAATTTACTAATATTGAAATAATAATTTTTATGCTTCAGTTTATAAGAGATATTTCTTTTTAGTTTGCTTTCATTGTAATGCTGGTTTTGTTAACTCAGAATATGAATTACAAAACATTTTCTTAACTTCTCTATAAAATAATTCATATTTCAATATTTTGTTTCGCTTTGGTAAGGTCATTTTTAAATTGTGACTCTAATGATTTAAAAGATGTTGACCCATTCGCAACTTATTTTTCTTTCTTTTTTTGCAGATATCAATTTAATTTATGCTTTGAAACAACTGGCTTTTGATCTTACTGTTTTTCTTCTATTATTGTGTACTTTTTTTTTTTTTTTTTTTTGTCTTTTTCCTTTTTATCGGTACGGGGGATCGAACTCACAACTGCCTGCTTTCAAGGCAGGTGCTTATGCCGCTGAACTAAATCCCCAGCCCCTATTGTGTACTTTCTATTCGACTGAGTCTGATCTTTCTTCTATTATTTTTTCTTTTTTTCATTTAAATTATTCTTTTTTATGGTTTTCTAATATGAAAGTTTACATCACTAGTTTTTCACATTTCTTTAGTTTATATATACCACATGCATTTTGATAAACTATACTTAGGCTCTAATTCAGCTGAACATTTTCTAATTTCTTTTATGATGTCTTTATGAGCCATGAATTATTTAGAAGTAAGCTATCTCATTTCAAATAAACTTTTTCTTAGTTTTCTTACTATAATCTCTTTCTAGTTGAATTCAGCAATGTAAGAGAACAATTAAGACTTGTTTTATGGTTTGGGGGTAATTTATCTTTGTGAGTTTCCAAATGTCTGAAAGAATGTGATTTCTACAGAGGTTTGCTACAAAGTTCTGTAAATAAAAATTCAGATTGTCTCTACTTCTTTTTACTTTTTCTGGGCTTCAATTGATTATATAGGCTGTATCAGTTGATGTTCACTAAAGAAACAGGTTTAATATAACATGCATGGATTTATATGGGAGACTTACAATGGCCACCTGCAGAATCAGGCATGGAAGGATGCAGAGAGGCCATCAGCACATGAGTCCATGCTGGAAGGCTCGAGAGGGACATACAAGAGCAGAGATGAAGACTAGAGCTCTTTCAAAAAGAGGGGAAAAATGTCAAGCAAAACTTCTTCTTTCTTTCCCTTTTTATTCCACCCAGGTACAAGCCAATTGGTTGGTGCACCCATACCCTAGATGAGATGTCTACCTTCCCTAAATCCATCATCCGGTCCCAGGACTACCCTACACTAATCAGTTGCTCATTTTGTATTGAAATTGGTATCACAAAAGGCCACAGAACTGAGAAGGAATGGATCTGTCAACCATTTGTGAATAAGCTTGGTGAGTCAACTTTGTCCATACAAGAAGAGGATCAACTGAACTATATCACAAATGATGGCAGTCTTAAAAGTATGTTTCAGATAACTTGAAATCTCTAAAAACCATGGATTAACATAAAATCAGAATATCTCTCGATTGTCACAAAAGCACTGAGAAGCCTGTTTCCATTTCTAACACTCCATGTTGGTCAAGCAGGATTGTTGGCAGCGACACAACTGAAAAGAAGATTTCAGAGTAGACTGGACATAAACAACACATCTCACTATCCCCCATAACCCCCAGACGGACTACACTATGGGGATACAGTGCAAAAAAGATAAGGGTTGCCACTGATTTTTCCTTATGCTGAGTTATACAAGTATTTCATTATATACTGATAACAATATAAATAAAATACTGATTAACTAATACTCTTGAAGAATCTCTAAATAACCTCCACACCCATGCCAATGCATGGAAAAATTGTCTTCCAACAAAATAGTCCTGTTACCAAATACAGGACAGGACTGATGAAAAAGGTATCCAGTCAGGTAACAGGCTGTGCAGATCTGATTCTCCAATTTGTGCCTCATCTCTTGAATTTCTTGTTTCCAACATTTTTTTTTAATTTCTTAGGTTATTTTTCTTTCTTTCTTTTTTTTTTTCCTTTTGTACTTGGGATCAAGCTCATGACCTCAAATTGCCAGGCAGGTGCTTATGCCACTGAGCTAATTCCCCAGCTCTTAGGTTATTTTTCAATAGCAAACTCTAGTTTTTGCTCTCATGAGCCAAGACATTAAGGCTGAATAGTTGCTGCATTGTTGTCATGTACTATAGACTGAATATTTCAACTCTCTTAAAATTCATATACTTATATCTAATTCCCATTATAATTATATTTGTTATCTCAAGGCAAGGGCACTGAAAAGTGAGCAGGTGATTATCCATGAGGGCACAGTTCCTTTGTCCCCTTCACCCATGCAGGGTTACTGCAAAAAGAGAGAAATTTGTGAAATTTTGTAATTTGTCTTGTGTAAGGCACCTAATCTGCAGGCACACTGATCTCAAACTTCACAGGATCCAGACCTATGAGAAATATTGCTTGTTATTTATACATCACCCAGCCTTTATTAGTTTTCTTTTTCTTTTCTTTCTTTTTTCCTGTAGAAGACTTCATGGAATATGAAACCATGTGAGTATAGGAATGCTCTTGGAATAGAAAATGACACAGTAAACAATTTTTATTCTTTTTTAATTCATGGTTTTTAAGGATATACACTCTTCTGGTATCTGCCAGATCTCAGGGTTACTATAATGCATTTAAATAGTTACATTATATTTAAGTTTGCACATCGGATTTATTTCACTTACTGTTGTGGCCTCAGTGTATGTTCATTTTCCTACAAATGTGTCAAATTCGTCCTTCTTGATGTCAGAGTAGAAAATATGCAATCTTTACTCAATTATGTGTTGCTGAACATAGAGGCTGCTTCCAAGAGTTAACCACTGTGAATAGTGCTTCTATAAAAATAGGTATACATGTAGCAGTGTAATTGTATGCCTTTAATTCTTTCTCTGGAAGATAGTGAGAAGGGAAATGCCTGGGGCAAAAGGACTCTCTAGTTTTAGTTTTCTGAGGACACTCCATATTGAATCCCATAAAGGCTGTATACTTTACAACCCCACCAAAGATTACTAAAGTTTCCTTTCTCCTCTCCACATCCTAACCAGCATTTGTTATTTGATTCTTTCAACATGGCCTTTATTTCTGGAGCGTTGCTTCATTTCGCACTTCTCTAATGATCAAAGAAGTTAAACATTTTTTACATATTTATTAGGCATTTGTATTTTTTTTCTTTTTTTACTTGCTCTTTTATTTTCTTTTGATTGAGCCTTTTGTTTTGGAGGTCTGGGGTTTTTTTCTCACCTAGTATATTCTACATGTTAATCTTCTGCCCAAGGAATAGCTGGCAAAAAATTTTTCCCATTCTGTCTCTTCACTCTGTTAATTCCTTGCTGTGCAGAAGCATTTTAATTTGATATAATCCCATTAACTGATTATTTTTGTGCATTGGTGTTCTGTTCAGAAAGCCCATACTTCTGCCTGTCTTCAAGAGTTTTACCTATTTTATCTTCCAGCAGATTGTTTCAATGTATAATTACTTGATGCATTTTTAGTTT
The DNA here is from genome assembly GCF_034190915.1 of Cavia porcellus. Lineage (NCBI taxonomy): Eukaryota > Metazoa > Chordata > Mammalia > Rodentia > Caviidae > Cavia > Cavia porcellus. The sequence continues at coordinate 88,003,177 of NW_026947484.1, forward strand.
AGTTTAGTACATTCTGAAAGATATGAGCCTCTATGCAAGCTTCTGCATGTAAATATCCAGTTTTTCCAACACCATCTGTAAAAGAGGCTATCTTTCCATCAGCATCTCTTTTTGGGTCTTTTGTCAAAGATCAGGTACCTAAATCGCCTTGAATTGTTTGTACATTCTCTATTCTATTCCTTTGACTCTCACGTCTATTTTCTTGCAAATATCATACAGTTTTTGTCACTGGAGCTTTATGGTATAACTCAAACTGTGGGATTGTTATGCCTCCTGCTTTGCTCTTGTTGCCCAGGGTTGCTTTTGTTGTTTTGGGTCCTTCTGGCCCTATATGAATTATGGGTTTGTTTTCTCTAGTTCTATGAGACTTGTTATTGGCATTTTGATTGGGATTGAATTAAATCTCTGTATTTAAGATTAGTCTTCTTTTCATCCTCTGGAAGATGTTGAATTCCTTTTTCATGTTCTTTTGTTCTTTTCTGGGAGCCCCTGGGTACTTTATTGATTTGGGTTTCTTTGTTTAGTTTGTTTTGTTTTTGTTGCCATTGTCATCATTTTGAGTGATTTGGCAATGACCTTTGCTTTCTTCCTCTTTGATGCTCCATAGGTTGTCTTTGGGAGAGTTGGGAAATTGGGGAGATATTTTGCTACCTTCTCTTCTCATGTTTCTATTGTTAGTTTATTTTCTTTTGTGCCAAGGTTTGGGGGTGCTTATAGTGGGAAGATTTTGTTACTAGTGTGGATATCTTTTTTCTTAGAGTTTGCTCTTCAGTGATGCAGTCTGGGCATGGCTAATGATAGTCCTTGACCTCTGTCCCAAAATCTGACCACCTGTGTAAGTTTTGGAGGGTGGATGTGGTAATTGGCCCAGTACCTAATTCTCCAGGAATTAACTACAGTATTATTAATCATGCAAAGGTGATTTGGATATTGAGAAAACCTGTTGATAGAAATAATTATGTCATACTAATAACGGCAAGGATATTAGTAATAATAATGTTGTCCAAGACAAACCAGATGTTGACATAAGAGCCAAAAATGTACCACCCTTAAACATAGAAAATATATGTCTGATTATACTGTAAACAGTAAAACAAGCCAAATATTGACATATAGCAAATATTTACTAAATGTGTCAACCATACCTCCCTAATAATAGAAAAGAATTCAATGGGAATAGTATATCATCAAATAACTACCTAAAGAGTCATAAATCTTAATGATTACCTAAATAAAGATATAGAGTGTTGGGGACAGGAGAATGAAAAAATTGGAAAAATTAAACAGTGGAAAATGAGAAGAAAAGAGAAAAGAGACTAAGGATACTATTGAAGGAATAAAAGGATAAAGCATTCATAGAATTAGATAAAGACAACAGAAGAAAACAAATGAAGAAGAAGATTTAAAAGAGAGTAAAAAACATGGAGAATTAGAAAATTAAAAGTTGGCCTGGCATGGTACTGTACACGTGTAATCCTAGCACTGAGGAGACTGACACAGGAGGATTCCACAAACTTCAAGGCCAGTCTGGACTACATAGTGAGTTCTAGGCCAGCTTGAATGTAATAGTGAGACCTTGTGTTAAAAAATAAATAAATAAAATTTAAAATAAAAAATTAACATGAAAAATTAAAAAGAAAAAATAAAGTCAGAAAAAGAATAAAAGAGAGGAAAATTTTCCCAAACTCCAATAAACCTGTGAATAAGAAAGAGGAAAAAAAGATGGGGGGACCATGACCTGAAATAGTAAAAAATAATTCTTTATTTTTTGAGTAAGTGGTTTCCTTCTAGGTTACAAAGTTTTGAATTCCAGTAAGTTACGTTTTCTCTTGGGTTTGGGGGTGTCTTGCTATGGTAGGAGTCCTTCTCTGTACTCTGGGTGTAGCAACCACTCAGATCAAGGAAGGTCCTTGCTCACACTGGTAGATGGAGAAAGCAGTCAGATCTCAGATCTCTGCTGCGGGTAGGTAGCAGTGCAAGGAGTCAAGTACACAGTACTGGAACTGTCAGACCCGCCGTTTCTATTCATAATGCAAATGTGACTGGACTTGCACAAGAAAGAGTAGGGCCCACATCCTTCGCAGCCTAAATTAAAATTCTTAGGGGTTCTCTGTCTGGCCTGCTCTCTCCACAACCATCTCCTGTGACTATCTCTCACCCTGTCATTGTGGAAGGGTTACACTGGAAACCCTGAAATGAAGAGAAGCTGTCTTTAGTTGTTCTGAGTCTTTCACTTAAATAATCCACTCCTCTTGATTAAGCCATTCTCTGGCAATATGGCAGATACCACACTAGATTTTCTCTTAGGCCATTGCCTGTTGTCTGGAAAGAGTCCCCTTGAAACAAAACCCCACACTACTTTTGCAGTTCACAGTAGCTCTGGGCTCATCCAGGCAGCCAGCCTGGTCCATCACTTCTTCCTGGAGCTTCCGGCTTGCTACCTCTTATCCTGTATCTATGGAGGCAGCTTCTTCTTCACAGCAGCAACGTGTGCTTCTGGAATGCACTGTTCTTCTCTCTGCACTGTGGTCCATTTCCCCAACTTTTCTTTCTCTTCTAATTTTTCTTTCAGTTGCTTGCTGATTTTCAGGTATCTACATTTTGTTTCATTTTGTTTTGTTTTTATCTTCACCAAGCCATTATTTTCTAGGTGTCTGGATATCGGATTTTGGAGAGGCAGCATTTTGCTGCTACTCTGCAGTTTTGTGTCATTCCTTACTTATTCCTTTATGGAAAACTCAAGTTGATTTAAAATTATTTTTAATTGGCCAATTTCACTAATGGTTTAAATCAAAGAGGGTGAAAAAGCAACAGCTGCTCCCAAGGTAGCAATCTTTTCCTTTTCTGAATATCTGAATGCCAGCATTTGTACATTATTTGTTATCCCTGCTGCAAGAATCAGTATGGAAACAAACCATAAAAGCAGATTCCGAGTCCCAGTCTCCTCCTAAGTTCCAGGAAATGTATAAACCTCTGCATAAAATGTTGTGTGAATCTCCTTTATGTGCAGCATGACATAGTGTTCATGAAATCCAAGCTGTGCTAGCTGATTCTTGGCCTGGAATGTATCATTCTTAATTCGATTCACCAGAATGGAATGGAGCAGACTTAATGTTTAACCCAAAGATTATGCATAAACATTTATCTTAATCTTCCTGAACAAAACTGTTACCATTCTATAGAAAGAACTAATAGAATGAGCTCAAGTTTAGAACTAGATATAGGCGTTGTATACATTAAATCCACATTACTTAATTATTGAATTTAAGTAGTTTACATAATTAAAAACAAAAAAGCAAATATATTATTGATTAATTTTCAAACTGTCTAGATCTACATTATAAATTGTAAAACTAGAACTGTGTTTGCAACTATATTGTACATGTTGACTTTTGTTAACCTACTTACTTCATAAAATTTAACACCTATATTGCAATACCAGATGGTCTTTAATATAGTATAATGCTTAAAAAAAGAGAAGAAAGTGACAGATAACCAAATGTAATATGACAATATATCATATATATTGTTGTCTTAGTTACATTTTACTCTTCGCTGAGACAAAATACCTGATGCTTGAAGTTGGGAATGGAGAGGTTTATTTCTTACAGTTTTTGGAGGTTTCAGTCCATACTCAGTTGGCTCCAAGGCAGGCTGGCATGGGCAGGGCCTCAGTTCATGGTGGCTGCAAACAGCAGGGTAGAAACTGGCAAGACAGCAACACACCTTCTTCCTGGTATTACATTGCATCCTGGCTCCACCCACCAGTGTAGCACTCACACTCCCAATGAAACAATCACAAATGCATAACGCAAATGCATGAGGCCTGGGGGCCACTGCCATAAACCATGACAATTGTATTAACATCCAGCACAGAGACTTCTGGGATCACAGTAAAAAGATAGTTAAAAATATTAGGGATAGTATCTAATTCTTGAGATTATTCTTCCTTGATTATAAATTGATGATTAGGCATTTATTCTTACATTATTAGAAATGTGCTAGAACTTGTCAGAAACAAATTGAACAAGATAATATATTAGATATAGTCTAAAAAGTATACATGGTTAGACATGAGGTTGAAGATTCAAGAAAGAAAAAGAGTATGAAAAGTTTTGCAAAATGATAGGGCTGCATAATAATTAAGAATTTTAGATATAGAAGCAATTTATTTTATTTTACTTTAAAAAGAAAAAAAGATAAAAATAACCATAAACAGTCTCTAAACAGATTAGTAGGACAGTTAAAATAATTAATACATTGCATATTGTTGTGCTTACAGTAGTTATTCAGAGTACAAGATACAGGCATGATATCTTGTCCAAACAATAATAGCGCAAAACTTTCTTTTCAATGAATGAGGAGAAACAAGTCATCTTAACTATCTTGTATATAAACACTTTTTTTTTCTCCTTTTCTCCTTTTTCCTTTTTCCCATCAGGCTTTTTTTTTTTTTTAACAGTTTTTTTTTTCCAAATTCAAAATATCTATTGTACAATTTGAATTTAATTTATTCATTCAGTTTCTCACACTGGTGAGGCAATCTGATGTTTAAATATATGAATCTGATTTATCTCTCTTATGAGTACGATCACAAATTATATCCATTTACCTATGAAATTTCCAGTTAATTCTTCTTCATGGCTGAGTAGCACTCTATTATATTTTTTAAAAACCCACATTTTTAAATCCATTCTTCAGTTGGTGAGCATTTGGTTTGTTTCAAAGATTTAGCTATTTCAAATTCTGCTGCTATAAACATGGGGGTACATATGTCACTGTGATATGATGTTTTTAATTCTTGTAGGAAGAATTCTTCTAGGAAGAATTAAAAGGGAATACTGGGTCAAATGAGACCTCTAATCCTAGTTTTTCAGGAATTTCCACACTGATTTCTACACTGGTTGCACCAGTCTACACTCTTACCAACAGCGGGAAAGTTTTTGTTTGTTTGTTTGCTTGTTTCCCCACAACCCCTCCAGTGTTTGTTACTGGTTGATTTCTTGATGATAGCCATTTTTTCTGGAGTGAGATTGAATTTTAGTGTTATTTTAATTTGTGTCTCTCAAATCACCAATAATGTTGAACATTTTTCATGTATTTATTTGCCATTTGTATTTCATTATCTGAGAAGTGTTTATTCATCTCAGATAACCATTTTTGGATTGGGTCTTTGAATTTGGAGTGTCCTTTTTTTTTTTTTTTTTTTAGCAATTCTTTATAAGTTCTAGATGTAAATGCTTTCTCTGTGGGACAACTGGATAGAGCTTTTTCCCACTGTGTGTGTCGTGTTTCCACTCTGTTGGTGATCTATTGGTGATTTTTTTGTTCCACAAAAGTTTTTTTTTTTTTTTTAACAAAGTGAGATCCCATTTGTTGATTCTTTTGTAGTATTTCCCTTGCAGTCTGATTTTCATTTATGAAGTTTCTGCCTTCACTTATGTTTTAAAGATTTATGTCTATTTTCTCTTCCAGTAAACAGTGTATTTATTTTAATATTTAGATTTTTGATCCACTTTGACTTTAGTTTAGTGAATAATGGTCAACATGGGTGTATTTCTAGAGGCCAGTTTTTCCAGCAACATTTATTAAAGATCTTTCTTTAAGTAAATATTTTTATCTTCTTTGTTAAACATACAACGACTAAATTCATTTGAGATTGCCTCTGCATATTCTATTCTGTTTCACTTTTCCTCAGGCCTGTTTTTTGCCAATCCCATGTTGATATTATCACAGTAGCTTTGTAGTATAATTTTAGTATGGCATTGTGATGCCCCTTAAATTGCCTTTGATGCTCAGATTATTTTTGCTATTCTAGTTTTTTTTTCTGTTTCCAAATGAATTTTAGAAATGTTTGTCTAGATCTGTAAAGTATGCTCATGATATTTTGATTGATATGGCATTAAATTTGTATAGCAATTTTGAGAGTATTGTCATTTTCTCAATGTTGGTTCTTTCTGTCCAAGAGAAAGAGGTATCTTTCCATTTTCTGATATCCTATTTGATTTCCTTTTTTAGTAATTTTCACTGTACAGATCTTCTACATTTTTTGTTAGACTGATTCCCAAGTAGTTCATGTTTTAGATGCTATTGAAAAAGATGAGCTTTCCCTAATTTCTCTTTCTGTGAGTCTATTGCTTTTGTACATGAATGCTATTGATTTTTGAGTGTTGACTTTGTGTCCAGCTATGCTGCTAAATTTTCTTATAAATTCTAGTAGTCTTTTGGTGGAGCCTTTTGTGTCTTCTGTGTGGACTATCATGTCATATAATAAAGCAGATATTATGATGATAATTTAACTTGTTGCTTTCTTGTCCTTATTTTCCTTTTATTTCTTACTCTTGTCTAATTGCTCTGGCTAATGTTTCCAGAACTATATTGAATAGTAGTGACAATAATGGACATCTGTGTCTTGTTCTTGATTTTAGAAGAGTTTTTGACCATTAATATGATGTGAGCTGTTGGTTTGTCAATGATGGTTTTTCACCAGATTGAGGTAAAGACTATCTATTCCAATTTTTTATGGAGGTTTTATAATGAATACATGTTGGACTTTGTCAAATGCTTTTTCAGCATCTATTGGAATGATCGCATGATTTTTGTTTTTAGTTCTGCTGATAGAATATATTACATTTATTGATTTGTGTATGCTGAACATCCCTGCATCTCTGGGATGAACACTTCTTGGTCATGATGTGTGATCTTCTTGATGATTTGCTGCATTCTGTTTGCTAGTATTTTACTAAGGATATTTGTGTCTATTTCGTTAGAGATATTGCTTTTAGTTTTCTTTTTTGGTTGGGTTTTTCTCTGGTTTTGGAATCAGGGTAAGACTTGCTGCAGGATTGGTTTGGGAAGTACTGCTTCCCTTTCAATTGCCTTAAAGAGTTTCAGCATTAATGGCATTAGTTCTTCTTTAAATTTCTTGTAGAATTCAACAGTGAATCCAGAAAGGCCTGGAATTTTATTTGTTAGTAAGTTTGTAATTACCTTTTCAATTTCATTGACAGATATCAGGGTTTTTTGAATTTTTATATTATCTTGATTTAGTTTTGGCACTTAAACTTTGTTAGAAATCTGTTCTCATGGTAGGTATTGATGATCTCCTGAATTTCAGTGGGACCCATCGTAATTTCCCCCATTTCATTCCTTACTTGCTTAAATTTGCTTTTTCTTTCCTCTTTTTGATGAAGTTGCCTAATAGCTTATCAATTTTATTCAGTCTTTCAAAAAAACCAATCTTTTGCTTCATTGATGCTTTTTATTGTTTTCTTAGTCTCTATTGCACTAATTTCTAATATTATATTTATAATTTCTTCCCTTTTAGGAGATTTGGTTTGATTTGTTCTTTTTTTTTTTTTTTTTTTTTTTTTTTTTTTTTTTGGAAATGTGAGGCTAAACATTAGGTTGTTTATTTGAGCTTGTTCTATTTTTCTTATGTGTGAATTCATCAACATGAATTTCCCTCATGGGACTGCTTTCATTGTATCTCATAAGTTTTCTGTATGTTGTATCAGCATTATCATTTAATTGCATATACTGTTTAGTTTTGTCCTTAATTTCCTCTGTGACCTATTAGTTGTTAAGGAAAGTGTTCTTTAATTTCCATGTGTTAATGTAGTTTTTGTGATTTCCTTTGTTGTTGATTTCCTGTTTTGTTGTGCTGTGGTCAGATAGTATGCATGGGATGATTCCAATTCCTCTACATTTACTTAGATATGTTTTTCACCTAATCTATTGTTGATTTTGGAGAATGTTCCATGTGTAGCTGAGAAAAATATATATTCTGATGTTTTGGTGTAGAATACTATAGACATCTACCAAGCTCACTTGTTCACAGGATTAGTTTAATTCTAATATTTCTTTGTTGATTTTTTTGTCTAGTTGTTGTATTTGTAAGAGTGGGATGTTAAGGTTCTCCACTAGAATTGTGCTAGTGCTGATATGGTTTTTCATGTCCGTTAATATTTGTTTTATGTAGCTGGGTTAACCTGTATTGGTGCATATATATTTATGATTGTTATCTCTTCTTGGAGTTTTCCCTTAACAAGTATGTAGTGAGATTTTTTTCTTTTCTCTTTCAATCAGTTTCACTTTAAAGTTTGCATTGTCTGCAAATAGAATAGCTGTCCCTGATTTTTTCTGGCATGAAGAATTGTTTTCTAACTTTTGACTTTCAGTTTATTAATCTCTTTTTGGGTTAAATGTATTTCTTGAATGCAGCATACTGTTGGATTTTGCTTCTTGATCATTCTGCCAGTCCATTTATTTTGATTGGTGAGTTGAGACCATCTAGATTGATGGTGGTAAATGATATAAATTGTTTTTTCTTTGTCATGTTGTTTCTTTCAGTGTGTTCTTTGTATTTCTCCACTATTTAATTTCTTGCTCTGCCTGGCAGTTTTTTTCTATTGGTGCTCATGTATTTTTAGTCTCAGTTACCTTTTACTAATATGTCTTTCAGAGCATTCTGTAGAATTGATTTGGTGCTTATGAATTTCTTCAGTTATTCTTTGACATGGAAAAATATCTTATTTCTCCATCAATTTTGAAAGGTAGTTTTGTGGGGTGAATCAATCTGGGTTTCAGACTATTTTCCTTTAGGAATTAAAACACCTCACCACTTCAATCTCTCCTTGATTTGGGAGTTTGCTGAGAAGTCTGCTGTGATTTTCACGGGTTTTCCTTTCCAAGGAATATGTTTCTTTTCTCTAGCTTCTTTTAATGTTTTGTTTTGTGTTGAATTTTTGGAATCTTGATGTAGATTTATTTTGGTCATGGCTATTTGGAGTTCTACATGCTTCATTTATTTGTATGTCAAATTCGTTATCCATGTTTGGGAAGTTTTCTGCCTTTATTTCTGTGAAGAAATTTTTAATGATTTTTGTGCTGTCACCAGCTTTCTCACTTAATTCCAATCAAATCTGTGTTGTTTTTCTTTGCTTCATCCTGCAGCTGTTGAACTGACTGATTTTTGTGTGTGTGTGATATCTTGTGATTTTCAAGATCTCTTTCTTTTACTGGTTGCTAGTTGTAGTTCCATTTTTTAGATCTGCTATTCTATCCTTACCTTCATTCAATCTGCTGCATACACTTTTAGTGGAGTTTCTAGTCTCCTGCTTTCCTGTTTAGATCTGTTACACTGATTCCTATTCATTTCTACATTTGGCATTCATGGTGTCCATCATTTTTCTGAGCTCTTCTATTTGTTTATCTGTGTCTGCTTTAGTGTCTTTTATCTTGATAGTCCTTTATTTTTTCCCTTTGAGATTTTTTCCCCCTATGGTCTGTTTCCTTTGTTTTTTCACTTTTGCTACTATTATTTCAGAGAATTTCCTAGTTGGATTCTTATTTGTGCTCTCTTTGTGCTCTGAACTTGTCCTGGATGGCTGGACTTTCGGGATTGCATTTTGCTTCTTCCATTTATCACATTCTATTCTCTATTTTATTTTATTTTTTGGGTCAATGCTTGTAGATTTCTTACATTATATAGTCTTATCACTGGTGTCGATGCTTTCCTAGGAGGTTTCTGTCTCTCTGGATATCTTCTATATGTATGTGATTCTTGGTCTTCTGTTTATCCCTGGAATCTACTTTGCTAATATTCTAAAACCAAAGAGTTGCTGTCTATTTGACTTAGGGTCCATTTCTTTGGTACAGAACTATGGTGATTGTTATAATTCCTTACAGTTGCAGTGTTGTCTTACAAGGGGAAAAATGGCTATAGCATGTATGACCTCCTGGTTAAAGTTTTCACTAACAATAGCCTCAAGCACAGCCTCGTTATTGACAAAGTGTGGTAACTATTAGCCTGATATGTGTAACTGTAGGAGGAAGGGCTACAGTAATACAATATAGTCACACTTATATCAAGAATTTGTGTGCAATGATTTTTCTACTTAATAGAGTGATTTAACCCTGTTGTGGGAGGGAGGAGCATCCACAGGGATAGGAATAGGATGAAGAGATGAGTGAGTTAAATATAGTAGGATTAATGTGGGAGGGTACTGGATATCATCCAGGTTTTTAATGATAGGACACAGGAGGCAAGAATTGGAAGAGAAGGCCTCAGAATTTTGAAGTGAACCAGAATGAGAAGAGACAATGTTTACTCACATGAAAGTATCATGAAGTCAGGTAAGACAGTTGATGAAAGAGTGAAAGAGAACAAGTAGAATAAAACAAAAAGAAAGGTTACAGATTACCTGTTGGCTCATATTTCTAATGTTGTATAGGATACTTATATACCTTTAGTTCTATTTGTCCATCGTATGCACTTTAGCCAGGATCCTACTGGGTCACTCGTGTTCCTGCGGGTCTCAGTGCCCTGAATCCAGCGAGTTTGCATGTAGAAGAGACGGATCTTAGACTTCTCTCACAGGCATTGACATCCTGGGCCTGGAAGTGATTTAGAGTCCCACCTTTGTTCCATTTCAAGATCAACATCTGTATTGAAGGAAAGAGGATCATGCAATTCACAAATGAACATGCCACTACTAACAAATTTGCAAATGGTTTTAAAGGAAATAGTTGAGTAATGAAGGAAGTACTTCATATTTTACATATGACTCTTGGGTAGGTTTTCACCTTAACCAAGTGGTACACACACATATAAACATATACATATACATATACGTATACGTATGCCTATGCGTATACGTATTACATATACATATAGGTATACATATCCAAACAGTGCATACACAGATAAACAAAATATCCTTAATTCCTCCACCATACTTCTATCTTATTCTTATTCTCTGTTGAGTTTTATTTCATGGAAGCAAACTACTTAATCTCAGAAGAGTTCTAAATATTGCCTGGAGATGATTAAAATATCAAAGTCTCTACTGAAATAAAATTAACATCAAGATAATGACCCCTACTGCAACCTTTTGTGTATTTTACCTTCCAAGAACTAAAGAGGCCCTAACTGAAATAATAAACTATATCTACAGAAAAGAATGGTGTCAGTCTTCTGGAGAAGGGAGAATCTTTTAATACAAAACGGATGTGACATTCACTAGAAAGAATCCCTTTCAAGGAAGCTAAAGATAAAAATATAAATTTTCTGTTGACATTCGCTTATGGGTCTAAGAGGAAACTGGTATGCAGGATGTTGCGGTCACAATGCACAAAAGATACATTCCTGTTTTTCTAAATACAAAAATATTTATGCTACTATAAAATGTTGAGAATCTATATCTATATCAACTGCATTTTTGTCTCTTTGCTGTAACAAGCAAAAGACAGAGCAACCAACTGATAAAGAAACTAGGACATATTTTAATTGGGAAGCACAAACATAAGACAAATAGACCTTGCCTGTGTGAATTGTACGGAACTTTTAGAGTCGGTACTGCTGAACTCACCCACTTTGCCTTATTAGGAGCAGATCCGGCACTTCATTTTATAATCACTGTCTCATTGCTTCTTTCTACAAATATCACAACTGCATAGAACCATGATGCTTGCAATTGTTTAATTCTGAGGAACCGGCAGTGCCATCCTTCATCTTGTATTTTCACATTTCTCTGATCTTGGGTTCAAATCACTGACAGAAATATACAAGAATCAAAGTCATGATCATCTTCAGAAGCCTAATAAATGATGTTACAATAGACAAACAGGTTTGAGCAGAATATCACCAGATAGTAGAAAAGACAAAGTAAATTCTACCTTAACAGTGATTTACAAACATCTGTTCTTTTCCGTTTCTTTATGTATTATTTTTCCTTGCCATATATATGTGTGTGTACCAACCTTTTGCAAAATTATTCTCCTTTGATGACATTACTGCAGTAACATAGGTTAATTGCTTAACAGGCAGTTTCTACACATATTTATTCTAATGAATTTCTTTCTCACTAAGATGGGTAAATTATTGCCCAGATACTATTAATCATTCTAACGCCTTTACCTTCCATCAAAAAATTGATTTACTAAAATACCAAGGAGAGTGTGCCAAATTTTGGTCCAAATTCTACCCGCAATTAGCTAACTCTTAAAAGAACAATAAGAGGAAAGCGTTATCATTTCCTGCATGATGGATAAATAGTTGCAATGGGAAGACCATTTAATCCCAGTGTCATGTAATACATTTTACTCAAAATAATCAATGGCTAATATAAATGTGCATAATAACCTTGGCAATTAGTACCTCTTTTAATGAATAATCTTTGAATAAGCACATATTTTCATCAGAAAATTTCACTAAGCATATTTCTGTTGTGATAACATAATGTAGGGGAAAAGTATATTTCTAAAAATATTCATTAAATGGTTAATTACAATTGAAAGACATTTGAATAGGCAAAAGAGAGCAGTAGAATCACAAGTATGTGTATTTAACTACAAACTAGAATATTATAATTGATATATTTTATTATAATATTTTAAAATATGGATCAAATCATAGCTCATAAATTTAAATAAAAAGTTAAATTTCAGAAGTTAAAAAACCTATACAGATGTGTACCAGGAGTCAAAATAAAAATGTTCAAAATAGCCATAAATTGGAAAAATCTCAAATGTCTATAAACACCAGAATAAATAAATCTGGAATGTGTCAAGAAGGAAATCCAGCCGGAGATTTAACTCCGTGGTATAAGAGCCTGTCTGGCAAGTGCCAGGCCATGAGTTTGATTCCCAGTTCAAAAAAAAAAAGAAGGAACTCCTATACAAAACGTAAGTACACTGTAGCTCTGAGCAGCAAAATCGATAGCATGTATTAACATTATAATTTGACACTGACAATATTTTATTTCTTGGCCTTGGTGATGACTACAGAGATTTTCAAGTTAGTAAGTAACTTGAATTTTAAAAATACAGAGGCTTAAAGCATACAAAGATTAAATTCAAGTAATTTCCAAAGGTTTGAAACAGTGCAGCCAATGGGAAAGGAATAAAGCAGTTAGGCAGGTTTTGGTTGCATTGATGAGCATCTGAAGGAGGAAAAAGGACAAATTAAACTGGGATGTTACAGACACAAAGAGATCCTGCACAGTACCATATTCAGATTTCAGAACAGACGTCCTTACTCACCAAATAACAGTGGGGATGAGGATCACGTGTAAAGGAATAACATGGTCATATCTCCTTGCTATTTTTGCTAAAGTTGTTTAGATCATTATTCCTAGATGTTAACAGAAAAACTGAGTAAATATGTATTATAGTTTTCAAGTATAGAATATTTTAGAGCAAATTGTCTTTTAACTGTACTATTGCAGTAGAACCTCTGGGTGAGAAATTAAAAAAATCCAAGGATCTTTGCAAATGGCAGTTTACTGTTCTTTCATAAACGCAGAAGATTTACAGATGTTACTTTCTTTACCCTTGAGGATGAAGAGCCCTTTCTTCCCAGATACTTTTTTTTTTGGGGGGGGGGGTAACATTTTCTCAGTAAAATGATCATAAAAGAGGGTGGTGCAAAATAATTAAAATAGCATTGGCTGTAAACTGTCCCTTCAGAGAGAATGATTTATAGTGATACATCTGTTTTCATAAATACTAGTTATAATAACATTGCATTGAGGAATTTTTTATGTAAATATTTATTTTAGCCCAACTTACTCTGGATTCTTCCCCAGTGAAGTGACTTTCAAAGTGCACTGTTGAGAAACCAGGGTTTTTTTCTCTTTTAGTCTTCTGGTCGCTAGCTGCATGATTGCTATATGCTGTAAGCCAAGCGATGTGTCAGCTTTCAGTTATGGTGCTTCCTGCATTGCTTAATATTGAAATATGATGTTCTCCTAGTGGCCAATTTTGGTAAAAATTATAAATCAATCTCATTACCTATCTACCTATGTGTTACAATTAATCAAGGATCTTTGGCTGTAAATAATTGACAGTTACTGGAACTTGCTCAAGCAGAAGAAAGGAAAAAGAAAAAGAACTCAGGCCCACTCTGAGAAGGAGAAAAACCATCAACATCAGCGACCTCCATGGAATTCTCCAGCCTTTTACTTTCATTGCATTTCTCCACAAAGAGTGGCTTTCACTAATTCTAAGTCCAACTAAGAGACTAGGACTATATCGTGCTTTTGAGTTTTTAGAGTTTCAAACAAACAAGAGTTCAAATTACTTTTCCTCCAATCCATTGTCAATTTTTAAGAGAGGGAAAGATTGTTCCTATCGCATTTTTGTGTTCACATCTGGTCATTACCAGGAGTCAGAAAAAGCCTGCCTTCTAGAAGGCAACTTGTTTTAGAAAGGGGTAGAAAATAACTATGGGAAAGTCAAAATCATCCTTCCTGGAAATAATCTGCATTCATCACCACCTCCTTCTTCAATATGATTTGAGGTTAGAGTCTTACAAGGGATGTTTGAGCCTACACAGATATTTTGTAATAATCCCTTTAAAAGAAAACAGAGGCTTTCTGATTTGGTCTGTGATTCAGTTCCCTTAGTTAACTTTGGCGTGTACAACAGACGCTATTCAAGACTCCTGGTTCAGTTCTCACACAGTCTCACCGCGCAGGTAGACAGTTTGGATCGAATGCCAGGAATGTATGTTACAAGGAAGAAGCCATGTGAATATTAGGCAAAAACAATGTGCAATTCATTTTTCTTATTAATGAGCTATTTCCCCTTCAGGCAAAATTATGTCACCAATGTATGACAATGAAGGGCTTCAGTCAGGCTTTCCTGACAAATCGGACATGTTGTTGGACAGGTGCCACTGTTGTGGAAATAAACACAAGGCTGCTGAAAAGCAGAGTTTTCTCACAAAACAATGCGGGGAGAGAATACACAATTCCATCAGTCTCTGAGTATCTGATGCGGGATTTCAGAGGTTTTCCATAAAGACAAGAAAGCGTTTAGATAGTAAAGGAAAACTGAGACGGAGAGAACACAGTCAAGAATGAACTAAATGGCAAAAAAACAAAACAAAACAAAAAAAACTGGCAAAATGCACTGCAGAAAATGGAAGTTAGAAATGTTATCCTCATAGCCTCTTTTTTTTCTTATTTTATAAAATCTATAGCTCAAAAGCAGTAAGTTCAGAATCATGACATTATGGGTTCGATACAGCAAAATAACCCTTCCAAAAAAACTCACTTTGCACTGGTTTAAAAGTTGGCATGCATTTAACATAGGAAAATGTTTTGATAAGATTAAAATTATCATGCTGTCTGATAAGCTTAAGAAAATTAAGTTCTTTGCTACAGTTGTAAAATGGTTATGAAATAGTTTTCAGCAAATTATGCTTTTGCAATACTATTTGAGAGATGGACAACGAAAAGCCAGAAATACCTGTTCACAATTAAAACAATTAAAGAAAAAAGATAGCAATATTATAATTCTTTTTTATGACTAAATTTATTGGTATATTTTAGGTATACCTGATAATCACATTCATCATAGGGAATTTGTTTCTGTATGTGACATGTTGATTGTTTTTTGAATAATACTTTTAGAAAGAGAAAAATGAGAGGAAGAGGGAGAGACAGAAAGAAGCAGGCAGACAATGGTGAGACTCTTACATTATTGCTTTGAGAAGTCCCACAACCAATATCCATTTGGCTGATTCCCCTTTATTCTGTCCCACTTTGTAAGATTTTATGACTTTAATCACTTTAGGGAAGGAAGTGCAATAAAATAACAGTGTGATTTTCTATAAATTCCTATGAGATTTTTACCAGGATCTTGAAATAGACATCACCACAAAGTACTTTATGAAAAATAAACACTGGAGACCATGCATTGCTTTGGTTAATATAACCAGCATTTAAATTGTTCCAAATACTATCCAGGAGGTAAAACACAAAATCAGAAGCATTTTAATATGTTTTGGCAGTCATGCAAACTCAGGATAATGGATTGAGATTAAATGTTACCTGTGTCTTGTCTCCTAAAATTCTATCATTCTAAGCCATTGCTGTATAAGATCAGATGTTTTAGACCATAAGACTTCTAGCTTCACTAAAATTTTCACTAAAGACAAGGGTAAAGTATTTCAATGCCCAAAATAAGAAAGTTTCTTTCTTCTCACTAAGGAGCCTCATTACAGGACAACATCTACAACTGACTGAGCTCTAGCATTGCACAGAGAACTTACTCTCAGTAAAATGACAGTAAAAACATTTTATGGATTTTTTAAAAAAATGTGTTATTACTACTTGGAAGTTACATTGGATCTACTCTTCTCTAACTCCAAAAAACATTCTGCCACAAAAGACAGCATTGTTTTTCTACCTGACCTGAATACTTAAAAACTAGAAATCTTTGTTTGGGCAATATTACCAATCCAGTTGCAAATAAACTGCCCAGTTGCCCTTCTAAGTAAATTATTTTGCAACTGGAAAGTGCTTTTTAGACTTTTGACATCTGTAGCAGTTTATTTCTGCGCTACGTTAGGAGTTCTTTATAAGTAGGAATTATGTCTCATATTTTCTTACCTCCAGTTTCTAGCACAAAACTTAGCACAGACACAAGCTCAACAAATATGAAGGAATAAATGGATGGGGAATGAGCATCATACGAAAAGAGGGGACTCTGTTGCTCTCACAGTTGAGAGTACCATTGTTTTGAAAGATTGGATTCAACTTACACTGAGTTTGTGGTTGTTTTGTTTTAACACAAACCAGGATCACAGGAAAAAACATATCTACAAAAGTAAAGGCTGCCCAAATCCCAAGGATACAATCAGATTTAATTTTTATTTAAAAGTATTCCTAAGTTTGGTTATTATAAATACATGGTAAGAATAGATTAAAATTATGAAATGGTTCAGTAAATCAGAGCACATTGATGAAATAAAATATACAGTCATTGGAAAATGTTCATTTTAAGATTGTTTGAAGTTTAATGTATCTAATACTTCATGGAGCATTTCAGAGTTTATTGGCATCAACCTTGCCTTTTCTGTTCTTGCTTAAGTGCAGTTACCAGCTTTGCCTGAGTACTGACCCACTTTAGCTCAAAAGGACAGGGTTTTTTATGTTCCACACAGAGTTTCCTCCACCTGCCCATTGGCTTCTCTGTTGACACAAAGGCGTGACCTCCGCCCTGCAGTCACACCATGCAGAGGATTTCATCGCCTGTGTGGCGCGGTATGGAAATGCTGCATAGTATAGCTTCTGGGTAAATTCTTGCCTTTCTGTCTCCTATAGTTGACAGTTCTATGACACAGATCATAACCTTCTTGGAGAATGTTTCTGTAAGACTGAGCACTCAGTTGAATTTAGAACTGCTAATTTATAACAAAACTTTGTGTTGGTTCACTTGCTCCTTCTCCATCCCTCTCTCTTTTTGATTTTCGATATAGTCTCTCTGCATGTGTAGTTCAGGCTGATCCTGAGCTCATTCTAAGCTGGCTTCAAACCTGTGGCAACCCTCTTGCTTCAGTCTTCCAGTGCTAGGATTGACAGTATGTGCCACCAGGCCTGGTCTCTCTCTCCTTTTTTGTTTTACTCCCCCTACCTTGATTTTTAAAATATTTCCATCCCTGGATTATACTCCAAATTAAATAACAGAACATACAAAAGACATTGACAAAAGAGGACTTCCCTAACTGCTTCAGAAAGTGGCCTGAATGACAGGATAATTGTGTTTGAAGTAGGAGGTATAGTGAGTGAGATTAAAGACAGCGTGTCAGTTATTGTAATTTTTAAAATTTAAACACACATTGTCTTCTTCTATCAGACCTCCTAACACTTTGCCTCAAACTACACTTCCCAGAGAAACCAAAAAGATATCTGCAATGGTCCTAGTAATGGTCTGGCTAGTTGTCAAGAGGCAATCAGTGTTTGGCTTCCCAAGGTGGGAGCAGCAGCTCCCACTTAAAGCTCTCTCTCCAGAGCTGTACCAGCCACCTGCTGCCCGCTGTATTAGTCTGTGGGGTCTTTAATACTCTTCATAATTATGTGGACATCGGCTGCTACATCAATTTGATAATATTCTACTTTTCTGACTTTGTGAACAGGAAGTGGTGAGCACACAGAATCACCTACCATAAGTACGAGTATGTCAGAGGGTTAGAAATAATCCGAGAAGTCCATCATGTTAGGTAAGCTGTCCTGGGCCCTGTGGCCCTGGCCTTTATAATAAAGAATGTGACTGTACCTTGAGCCTCATGCTAAGTAATGAAAGAGAAAAGCCTTTGCAGGCTTGGCACTTTAGAGGCAGTACCTGTTGTTCTTGTGTTGAGAATATGAATCTGGAGACCCAAGTGACTACTCATTTTGAATTGGTGCTTAGAATGAAAGAGGAACCTGCCCCTGGTTCAGAGGGCTGTGACATGTGCTGTCCTGCCACTTTGAACTAGTTTATCCAATAAGGCTAGCCAATCCATGAAAATAAGGGTATGTAAAGTGTCTGGCAAGGCCCAATACTGTAGACTCCATGGGGTTTGGAGCAAGAGTATTCCTTCCTGATCAAAAACTACCGTTTGACAAATTATTCCCAGGACACCGTGGCTCTTTTGCAACCTACATGAGTAAGTATGGCTTGTGAAGTGACTATAATTGAATCAGCCCATCATAAATAGCATTATCAAATCTGAGCCATAATGGAAAACTGCAGATAATTTTCTGATTAATCATAGAAGTCATACTTGAGGATTTGTGACTGAACAGTTCCAGAAAGTATGTGTAACATATGATTTGACTCCCTTTAAATTGTTTCTGTACCATAGCTCCAACATATGATTTGACTCCCTTTAAAGTGTTTCTATATCATAGCTCCAACTCACAACTATGGCCATTATTCCTAAATATGATAATTGCATATATATGATATATATTATATATATTATGTATATATATATATATATATCATAGAAGAAATGAACCTGATCCTGCCTCACAGATGGGTTATGTTCATATTTAAAAAATGGGCTGCTGCTGTGTGGATGCCCATGGGGAAAAGGCCTAAGATACAGCAGAGAGCCATCAGCAATGTTAGATTATCCCCTGGACATGAAGAGAGGAGTGACATGAGGTCCAAATACACCCAGATTTATGAACAGGGATAGATGTTTTGTGTGGCTGAAAAAGCAGGAAGGAAAACCGATTGATAGAGAGCTTTAGGAGATCAGTGTAGTGCAGTGGGATTACCCTGCATGGCACCCTTCTTGCCAGATTGTAAAGTAAAACCAGAAATATGCAGCCATCCAGGAAGAACTTCCTAAGGTAGTTTATTTTCAGAAAAGATCTAGGCTCTTGTAAATGAGATTAAGCAGATCATTGTACCTTGGAAGTTCACTCAGAGGATGTAGCTTCACAGTCACGTAACAAACACTTGGTGAAATGGGTGTTAATTCTACCCATGAAATCAGACAAACCTGTCTGATTTTCAC
The DNA here is from genome assembly GCF_034190915.1 of Cavia porcellus. Lineage (NCBI taxonomy): Eukaryota > Metazoa > Chordata > Mammalia > Rodentia > Caviidae > Cavia > Cavia porcellus. The sequence continues at coordinate 88,022,477 of NW_026947484.1, forward strand.
CTTCGGTTGGGGTCGATGATCTCAGTTTGTCTAATCCAGAAGACAGAAAGAAGTATAGAGAAAGAAAAGAGCCATGGTGGTGTTTGTGTGACAGAGAGGCAATAGAAGTTGAGAAAAGAAACTGAAAAATGGTTGAGAGAGCATAAGACTAAGAGGAAAAAGGTCAAGCTTCCCGGCTGTGCAGCCTGTGTGGTTGTGCAGGGCCATAAACTTGAAAAGATTCCAAGTTTGTTTGTTGGCTCTGTTTTCATGACAAGGTCTTGAAATCCTTAACTATTAGCAAAGAGTCCCCACCTTTATTTTATACTGGGCCCCACAAGTTAGATAATCAGCCCTAAGGCTTAGTAATATAAGTTAAAATGGAAAGAAAGAAACATAAAATTAACTTTATGCCACTTAAAATGAATTTGAAGCGGATATGTTTGGTGAGTGGTGGAACAATGAATAGGATGGGAAGGATGGTATTTTTAAATTTTATTTATTTTTTTTGATGAGAGTAAAACCAAATGACACAAACAAGATTGGGTTAGTCAAAGTAAAAGGATCGACATGGTTCATGACTTAAAACCAAAATACAAGGTGATCAACAATGCCTCTTGGTATTTTCAAAAGAATTGCCCATATCATCAGGGATAATAAAATTGAACAAAACAGTATAGAACAAATTCAATAAAAATGAAATATTGGAAACATTATGGGGCTTCAAAAGATAATAGTCAAACCAGAATGGGTATCATAGTGAATCTTATTGTCTTCAAAGGAGTGGCCTATATCCTCAGAGTTGATACTGTCAAACAAAACAGATTTGAATAAAATGTCAAAACAAGACAGTGATCAGACAAAACAGATTCAAATAAAATCAGTAAAAGCAAGACAGTGAAAGAAATACAGGGCTTCAAATTAAGTTAATAGGAAATCAAAAATGGTTACCATAGTGTACCCTGCTATCTTTGGAATAGCTGTCCATGCCATTAAATGTAGTACAAATAGATAAACTGGAACAAAATATAACCAAACAGAATGATAAAAACAATATGGGTTTCAAATCATGATACAAGATTAACAAAGGCCACTGCCTTCCCTGTTTAGACAATTCTTCCCCTTTCACTTTCCCAGGGTGCACTGTACATTTTGTATCCCACTAATTCCTTTAGTATTTAGATTAGGGAGACAACCCGCTATTCACCTAAGTGATTCTGAACCTTCTTACCCCTGAGCATGATCTCAAGTTGTATCCATTTACCTACAAGAACCTCAAGGTTTTCCTTCCTTATAGCTGAGTAGTTCTCCTCTGTATAAAAGTGTCATGTCTTTCCAACCAACCTGCACCTGATGGCAAGCTACTTTTTTCTGCTTCCCTTATCACATAGCACATTGTTTTCTCATCTTTGACTTTCAATCTATAAACCCTCTTTCAGGTTAATTATATTTCTTATATAGAGCATCAGGATGGACCCTATCTCCTGATCCACTCTGCCTGTGTTTCTTTTCATTAGTGTATCGAGGCCATCTATATTAGTGATTATGGCTAACCTTACCTCATCTCTGCCTTGCTATTTTTCTGCCATTGGTTGTCTACTTTTCCTCTTCATTCCAATGTATTCCCCTTTCAGTGAGTCCCCTCTGCCACTATTCCTGAAACCATGATCTTTTTTTCTCTCTCTCTAAAATGTCCTTCAGTATTTTTTGTGGGGTTGGTTTGGTGGTCATGAACTTCCCCAGTTCCTCTTTATCATGGAAGCATTTTGTTTCTCCATTAATTTTGAGAGATAGTTTTTCAGGGTACATCAATCTGGGTTGGAGGTTATTTTCTTTCAGGACTTGGAATACTTCACTCCAAGCTCTTCTTGATTTGATGGTTTGTGTCCAGAAGTCTGTCATGATTTTGATGCATTTTCCTTTATAGGTGATCTGTTTCTTTTCTCTGACAGATTTTAATACTCTGTTCTTGTGTTGAATTTCTGGAATCTTGATTATTATGTGTCTGGGTGTAGATCTGTTTTGGTTATAGCTGGCTGGATTTTTGTATGCCTCAACTGAATATCATTTCCTTTTGCTATGGTTGAGAAGTACTCTTTATATTTATAAATAGCCTTTGTATTTCATTTGTGTTTACCCCTGCTTCTTTCTTTCTTTCTTCCTTTCTTCTTTTCTTTTCTTTTTTTTTTTTTTTTTTTTTTTTTTAGTGTGGTACAGGGTTTGAATTCACAACCTTGCATTTACCAAGCTAAATTCCTGGCCCCATTACCTCTGCTTCTTTACTCACATTTTTTATTCTTATATTATAGACCCTCTTATCACCTTCTAGCCTTTGTATTGTTACTTCCTGGTTCCTTATTTTTAAGAAATCTTTCCTTTCACAATTGCTAGTTGTGAACCTGTCTTCAAGGTTTGATAGTCTTATCTTTAGTTTCTTTCAAGTAGTTTTGCCAGCTTTCAGTGGAGTTTTTAATTTCCTGGTAATCTCTTTGAATCTGTTTCATGTATTTGAAATGTTTTTTATATTCTCCATTGAAGGTTTACTTTCTTTTTCTAGGCTCCTTTATTTTTCCATCTGTGTCTTTTTGAGAGGTACTTAGCATTTCTTTTATTATTTTTCTTATATCTTCCTTTACTTGTAATAACATTTCTGTTTTAAGTTCTTTTATAGTTTCACAAAGTTGTTTCTTTATGTCAGTTGCTGTTACTTCAGAAACTGCAGGTATGAGAATCCCGATCTCTTGTGTGTTTACCTCTCCTGACCAGTACTACTTGGGTTGGAGGCCTGAGATTGCCTTTTATTTCTTCCTCTTGTTGTGTTCCTGGTTTCTTACAGACAAGTGGGTAGTGGGGTGCTCAGCACTTCCTGTATCAGTTATAATTACTCTGAAGTGTTCTGGCTAGAGATTTATGTTGTTTGCTGCTTTCCCCAACCTGATGGTGACTACTGGAGTATAAGCAGGGGCAGGGCAGACTGGTGCCTCCCTTCCAAGCTGGTTAACCACAGGGAGTCTTCACTACCATGTTAGTGTGTGCTAGGTGGGTGGGATTAGTTAGGGATAGACTTAGGGAAAACTCCGCCTTGGGTATTGGACCGCACTCCAAGCAATTTTCACCAATTGTTTCTGCCTTAGGAGTGACTGAATGAAGCCAGCTGCAGTTTTCATTCTGGGCTTATCCTGCCTGACTCCAAAGTGGCATCCAGACAACCACACACCTCTGTGGGAGGCTGAGTCCTCCCACACTCACTGCCAGCCAGTGGAATTCCCAGGTCCGCTGCTCCCCTCTGCCACCGTGTCTCCTCATCGAGGCCTTCAGGCTTGCCAGCCACGCATCTCACTGGAATTGTGTGTCTCTGGACTCCAGTGGTGCTTCTTGCACAATGGGACCAGCTCGGGTGAAAATACTGCTGGCTACCGCCTTCTGTTTATGTGTTTATTTGTTTTTCTTTTTTTTTTTTTTTCTCTGTTGGCTTCAATTCTCACTTTAGGTTCTTCCTGGGTCAAGGGGACCCATTTCTTTCCTTCTGGTCTTCTCCAGAATGCTATATACCAGCACCGGGCTGTTTCGCTCAGAGAGGCTCTTTATTCTGCTGCTTACTGTTCTTCCATCTTCCCATTTACTTTCTCCATGTCATCAAGTAGGAGCTTGGAGAAGGTTCTCAGCAGCATCCTTTTAGGACTCTTTACTCCCTATTACGAGTAAAGCTAAACAAATACCCAAGCGTGACAAGGAAATTAAATGTCAACACTCAAGTCAAACAACTTGGTGTCTGGAACCAAAGGGTGATCAAGAGCTGAGACACCTACAGGACTCGGAACCAGACACCAACTGGATGAATATAGGGGAGGCAGGAAGCAGATCATAAAGTGAAGTGCTTCTATACCACATAATTATGAAAAGTAAAATTCCAAAACTCCAAACCAAAATCAGCCTCTCTTCTTTCAGATTTTCCTTACAAACACAGATGTGTAACAGTATCATATATTTTTGTCCCACAAACTGTACTAGACTTTTGCTATTTAATGGTGAAAAAAACAAACCATAGCATCAATCCCAAGAGATTTTATTGCCTAGCAAGGCGACATTCACAAATAAGTATATTACCGAAATTGGGCTATGAAGAAAACATGGGTTGTGAAATTTTATGTATTGGAAACTCATTATGAGGGAGAGAGTTGACAAGATTTCCGAAGAAGAGGCATTTAATCTGAGTGAAGTTTGAATTAATAGGACACAGCATTGCATAAGGTTAAAGGAATTTAAGAAAATATTTCAGGCCAAGGAAATATTTTTCAGGCAGAGAGAATACTGTAGAGCTAAGGAAAACTGCATAAACACTGAAGTTCCCCAATGCAGAGAATTTTTCTTTTCTTTTATTACTTAATGTACTCTACTATCTAGGACAGTGCACAATACATAGTAGATGCTCAATAAATATTTTCCAGGTAAATTAATGACTATACTCTAGAATATCACTACAGTTCAAAGGTCTGAGCAAAAGGTTCATGAGGAAAGGATGTGTTGGAGTGTAAGTATACTGCAAAATAACAATTAGATGTGAAAATAAAATCAGGAAACTATAAAAGGCACTCCTAATCAAAAGTGTGAAACAGACTGAGTAACTCTTGGTCAGCATCTCCAACCAATTTTTGTAGGCCAAACATTAAGAAACCCAAGAGTATAAAAGGTTACATCATTGATGTATTTTATGCAACTCTAAATGTTGGATCATCCTTTATGGAAACCAGCTCAGGTTGGTAATTCCACATACCTTTGAATAAACTTTAGATGTGTTACTCATGAACAGCTAAGACTTGGGTTGAAATGCTTCCCTTTTATTTTCTTTCAGTCTAGGGTAGGGTGACCAACTGACCAAGACAGAAGGTTTGTATTGCACAATTTTAAAATCACTGCTGTATTGTTTGACTTGGCCAGAATTTTAAAGCTTAACACGAACTCCCTGTGGTGAGTGACTCAGGACTTGTCCCCTTTTCTTTTCTGATTCCATTATCGTTACCAAGGAGTTACCACACCCACAGCCAATTTTCTGAGTGACTTCAGGTCTTGTAATAGAAAGAAAAAGTAAATTAGAACCTTACTTAAATTATTGTTTGCTCTTTCAGACTTGATAATCATCTAAATGAGAATTTCCTGCTTTAACCATCTAATCTTGCTGTCTCTAAATACAGTATAATTTAAATTATTTATTTTGCTAATTAGCATCCTTTGCCTTTCACATGGAATAAATTGTAAATACCAGTATATTACACTAGTATTGTGATCTACATTAAAAAAAAACCTCTATGTCTTTCCCTTCACTCAGTGAAGCCCAGTATGTGCAGCAATAATTCAATTGCTCCTGAAGTTAAAGACTATGTCTTAACCATTTTAAAACTGTTTGAAATCTGCATTAATGTGCCTGTCATACCTTAAGTTTCGATTTCCCTTTTTCTCGCTATTTTTAAAATCTGTGTTTATTTACCAATTATTTTGTACCAGACGCTAAGCTGACACAGTCCTATATTCATTGCTGCACTGATTAGAAGACTGTACTTCTATATAAAATGTTAAGTACACAGGAAGTGTGCAATAAATATAAATGTAGGCTATTACTAGTTCGTTTAATCTTGACACTTGTAATAGTAGCTGACCAGATAAGTATTATTATCTCACAGCATAAATAAAGAGATGGTGATCAGTGAGGAAGTGTGAGGCCACTGCCCAAAGCGATCAGCTTGTGTGTGGCTCAGTTCAGTCTTGTGCCCTCTTACATCACCCCTTTTCCCCATGAACTTAACATATTCTTGAGTGGACTTTGTGGACTGTCAAAAAATATATTTACTGAAAACACAAAAACTTATACCCAGCACAAACATACGGCATCATGTTGAGGTCACATGAATAGAGCAATATTAGTTCTCTATGGGCAGGTGAAACAGGAGACCCTCAATGTGCCTGCTCTGAAGCCTTCACCTGGCCGCCTGTCCCACGGCACAAATCATCTGAAAAAGGCGCATCTCTGCGGTATTTAACGCGTGCCAGCTCCGGGGAAGCTCTGGATTGGCGCTGGGAAATCGCTCCCAGGTGAATAGGTCAGAAGCACAAGCACATGCGCAGAGTTAACAGACTAATAGAGAAATATATTCAAGACAAATAAACAACTAAAGTAAATGCATAAAAAATAGTCATAAATATGCACCTTGTCTTTTAAGCACAAGGCTTTTATAAATTATTTTTAAACCCATTACACAGGCGTGCGCTCAATTGTATAATGTGCAGTTAGTATGTACAAAAGCCTGGATTCAGTCTCCAGCCTCTGGTCTACCCCAAATCCATTCATTATAGTTCATCATATTGGCCAGTTAAAAAGCAAAAAATATATGAACTTAGAGTCAGAAAACATTTCCATAATGTAACATCTCTACATGACAAACACTCAGATCATTCTAGGAAGTTTTCTAATGAAAAGTATTTACAGAAACATGTAGCACAGTGGTTCTCAAACTTTAATGTATTTTTGAGTCACCTGGGTAGGTCATTGAAACGCAGGTGTTGGAACCCCTTCCTTTCCTCCAGAGTTTCTGATCCAACGGGCTTAGAATAGGGTACAAGAATTTGAATTTCTAGGTTGATACTTTTTGTCTAGAGCTATTTAAGAATACCAATATCCCCTCTCTTAACAGCAAAATGATGGCAATATTTACTTTGAAGGCAAGACCAAAATAAGAGTTTTCACCTCTATTTCATGACTCAGACCTTTTATGAATGAAAATGAATACATAAGGAACATCCAATGTAGTACTGACAGGAACAGGAAGTATAATGAAATAATTCAAGTTTAACTCAGTAGGAGGATAGATGAATTGTAGAAAAATCATGTAATAAATAATGTAATGTCTGTTAAATATCTTTAGTAACACAACATGGTTTTTCAGCGGAAACTGTCAGACTACAAAATGAGAAAATTGGTGGATATTTGGAGCCCTACAAATTCATGCAAGACAGATTAACTTCAGCACATTTAATGTGACAAAAATATTTCAATCAGAAGTGGAGGGTTACTTACTGGCCTCAGAATTGTGGGGTATGTGGGAACCAGGAGGAGATGGTTAAAGGACATATCAAAAGGTACAATACGGTTCCTTGAATGGTTCCATTCAGCAGCCAGCTGGCCATGAATACACGTTAGAAAAGACTCATGGCACAAACCAAAAGACCCACATAATAAATAAATTAATTTCTTCTTTATTAATGATGATTCAACATACTTTTCAAAAGATCTCAGTTCTTTTAAAATTTTCTCTGGGAAAATTCAATGAAGCAGAACCCTTCTATTACCACTGCAGTTGGCAAGTTGCCTTGACAAAAATTGTTACCATATTGTAATAAACTTCTGGTAGTTGTGTTAATCAAATTGCAAAAAGATATCATTCTCTTAAAGGAAATATTTGGTTTCACCAGCCTGTAAATCTGTATTAGCTGTTCCAAGTCACTGGTTCAAACTGAAACCTAGTACCTGGTTTATAATAATCAACTACAGATAAATCAGCTCTAGTCACAGTAATGTGGCTGTCCTCGGTAAGAGACACTGTTGATATTAAAATACTCAATAGCACCTGCTTAGCATGTTTGCCTTCATGCACAATTTTGAGGTTCTTTGTAAGTTTGCCAAGTATTTTCAAATGAGTCCCCTGGGAAAATGACCTATCAGTAATTTCTCTGCATTTTCTCAGGCTGATAGGAGAGCAGTTCTTTGATCATGCTAACTGAGGGTTGAGTGTCTTAGTTTTCTGAGTACAGAGAAACCTTGTGCTTATGTAGCTAGGCAGAGCTCTGGGCCAGCACTAGATATTTTTATGCCTTAAGTAAAGCTTGCAGTTGAAACTATGATCTACAGGTTGGAAGACTAGAGAGTGGTTCAGTGTTTTAAAGTTTTGCTGGACTCTTTTCAGTTTCATCTTTTGAAAGGCTGATAGTTTGCTGTTTTCCACTATATTTCTCAACTAAATTTTCCTTTCTACACAATCTCTCCCTGTCACAGTCTTCCCCAAACTTACACAGGATCATGGCTCTTTCACAGACATGCTTATATGATCTGAAGTAAAATCTGATAGTAAGCAATCATTTTTTATAAACTGAGATAAACCTCGTCTTTCTGTCTTTTTTTTTTTTATATTAGAGGGATGGGAGCACAAATGTCATTTAGAAGTGTCATGTTCCAAATGATGGAAAATATTAAAGGAATGGGTTTCACATCAGGAAATCTAGGAAGGAAAAATCCCTTCCTTTGGGGTGGTGTTAGGTTTCTTTTTCCAATGAGGGCAAAAGTTCCACTAATTAAGATGAAAGCAAAACCGGATGCCTGTGACATGTATTTTTCTCCTAGGCTGAAGAACGTATCTATCAATTTAACCTCAACTTTTATTTGGTTAAATTTAATTTTCAGGTTGAATGTCCCTCTATTTTCAGTATTTTTGCATTTAAAAACAAGGCAATTTCAATTTTAAAAAGACATTTAATTGCTTGATTGGTTCATTGTAACATCATTAAGGATTGCTTTCCCTACCCATGAAATTTGGTCATTTTTATTGGAGAAAGTAATTATAAAACTCTGCTGCAAGAAGAGAGAGAATAAAAGCTGATATCAAAGCAAAAAATCAAACATTTTCAGTAATTCAAGAGGTGCTTGAAATGTGATCACCCAGATGAAGGAAGGTGAACTCACAAAAGTATTTTACTTCTTAAAAAATTATTAATGTTGCACCAGACAAACAACCTAATTCTTTGATAGCTGCTAAGGAAGAGTTTGCAGCCCCTGTAGTAATAAAAGAATGGACTCTGGCTGGAGATAGCCTAGGAGCTAAAAATTACTTCAAAGTACAGGCGCTCCCTGGTTCTTAAGCAATTTAGAGAGGTTACTTAATTCAAGTCTCAATTTCCCTAGTTGATAACATCATAACATAATGTTTCCACATCGAAACATGATGGTAATAATAGTTTATTGCTCCTGTGGTGCTTGTAAGGTTTCAACAATATCCCACCCACAAATACACTTTGCATGGCTCCGGTGTACATGCCACTTCAGCAAGAACCTTGCCCCATCATTTCCCAAGAGTACTTGGGACACATTTTGTGTCTAACATATACGTGGAGTGCTCGACTTGTTTCACTGTCTTTGGCTGTGTAATATTTAAATAATACGCATAAAATACCAAATCAAATAACAAGTTCAGGTAAATTAATCACTTCCAGAGTAGAAGGAAGCAAGTACTTCTTTAACTGATCATTGTTTCAAATAAAAGCTTCCATTATTGAATGCTTGTAGAACGTGCTCTTGTGAATTCTATCAATAGAAAAATCATATTATTCTGGTAAATATAGTTGAAAAATTGTAAAAGAAATATCCACATAGATTACTTTGTATGAAAATACAATGTGCCACTGCTCAGGTATTGGTCATTTTCACATTATATGTTTTATAGTTTTTTAATTTTAATGGTAATAAAATGACCTATATAATAAAACTGATTCTCACAAAATATTTTAGATATCAGTGAAGGAAATAACCTATCAGAAATATTAGAAGTAGAGTATAATTTTCCTTATGAAATATATCCTACACATAGAAGTGTACAAATGAGTATATAATTCAAAGAACAAAACTGAAGTAGATGCCCTTAGAACATCACCCAGGTTGAGAAACAGAGCATTGATTCCTTCAGGAGCCTGCTTGCTCCCCTCCAAATGAGCTGCCTTCCCTGATCACAGCAGTAACTATAATGCGGTCATTTTCTTGCTTCCCTTGAAAGTTTTGCTTCCACTGCATGCATGATTAAGCAATGCATTGTTTCGCTGGGCCCACTGAAGTTTCATTAAAATAGAACCACATTGTTTATTCTACGTTTCTTTCACTCGCGCTCATGTGGACAGAGTTCTTCCATGTGAATGTGCAGCTATGTTTATTTTTATAGCAATACAAATCTGTGATTGTGTTGCTGACATGATTTGATTATCGAATCTGTACTAGAGGAGAATTTGGGTTGTTTCCATTTAGGACCCTTACATTAAAACAACTTCTTCTTCCTCTTTTCTTCCTTCTCCTTCTCCTTTACCTCCTCCTTCTCCTCCTCCTCCTCCTTCTCCTTCTCCTCCTTCTTCTTTTTTTTTGAAAAACTAGTATTTATTATCAAAGTCATACTCAATGTCAACAAAATACCACAACTACCAAAAAAAAATTGTACACACTGTAATCTTCATGCAAAGAGTTGAATGGAAACTTAGTCATTAAAGTTAAGTAATTCAAATAACCCCAAAAAGCAACTGAATTTTTAAAACATCTTAACATATCCAGCCAACAAATTAAAATGTTTAACAAGAAAAAATACAAATTCAAAGATGTGGTATAGACGTTTTTAAAAAGGCATCTGTTTAAGCATCTCTCTGCCACTCAGCCGCATGCCATCCATCATCCAGCAGGTCTCTCAGGCCCCTCTGGCAACTCAGACTTAACCACCTCACACCCCTAGGACCTCCTGCTCTACATCTTGGTGTCAGAGTACAGCACATGGCTACATTCACTGAACTTGTCCATCTTCCATGTAAAATCAAATGAGAGATTTCTCACAAATATTTGGCTGGCCTTCCTGGCCACCCCAAGAGTATGGACTCCAGCTCAACCAAAGGAACCTCAGAAACTTCCTTCAAAGTTCCTATGCTCTGTCTTGATGTCACAGTCAAATTTAGCACCACCGTGGCCACCCATGACCAGGCCCATGCTCTAGATGCTGGCAACCAGGCCCAGGCCAATGGTGGGGACCCATCCACTCTAGGCTGCTGGCTTTGTGATCCATCATGAGACTCACAAGCTCCAGGCTGGCTTCCATGCCTGTAGGCAGCATGCACTCCAGAGTCAGGCCCCTGCGCTCTACACCAGAGGCCCTGTGCTCTGTACCAGAGTCCATGTGTACTCAGTCGTTTGGTCTCAAAATTGATAGGCATGGACATGCACTCAAGGCTGAAATCCACGCAGGCACTCATGCAGTCAACACCAAAGGGGATCCACTCCATGGCTGGGCCTATTCACTCAATGCTGGAGGCCATGTAGTGGAGGCCAATGGGCCCATGGGTTTGAGGCCTGAGCCCATGTGCTCCACAGATCCCCTAGGGTCCATTACAGGCCATGTGCTCAGTCTCAGAGCCTCCATGATTCATGCTGTGGCCCAAGCCTGCACTCATGCACTCCATGCTGGCACCTCAGATTCAGCCAGTGCCAGGGCGCGTCCTCTCAATCCCAGGGACACTGCCTCCTCCTCTGCCTCCTCCCTGCTTTGCAATGATCTCTCTTCCTTTAGTGCATTGCTTAGGATTTTCATTCCTCTGCCAAGGGGCTCTCCAAAGTTTCAAGATATACCCAACTCATTTCTGAGATCTCCCTTAAATTTTCCACCCATGCCACGCTCCATTTCATTTATCTACCCCATGTTCTTCCAGATCCAAACCTCCACTTTCTCCATGCTGACACCAAAGTGGCCCTCGATATTTCCTGTTGTATCTTGTGCCTTCCATTCCCATTCCTGCCGGCCCTAGGTTTCCCACTGCAATGCCTTTGTCCAGATGATTGGCATCAAGGGACTACCCTCCTGGTCCTAACCCTGTGCCAATAGCACTAGGTCCACAAAGAAGCTGCTGTGGACATTCAGGGAAATGATCTCTCTTTGTTAAGGCTCTCTTATCCATTTTGTTGTTTTTGTTTTGTATAATTTTTTAAAATTTTAAAATGAAAGAAGAAAAAAACAATGATGTAGTGGTATTTTTAGACAATGGAGTACTACTCAGCTATAAAGAAGGGCAAACTTGAGGTTTTTATAGGTAAACTGATGAAACTCGAGACCATATTCATAAATGAAATAAATCAGATTCGCATATGTACACATCACATTGTCTCCCTCATGTAAAAAACTGAATGAGTAAATAGGATCCAAAACATACAGCAGATACTGTGAAAGTGAAAGGAAGAAACTGTTCAATAAGAAGGAACTGGGATAAGGGAAAGTAGAACAGAGAAAAGGGGAAAAGATAGCAGCTGGCCATTAAACAGAGACATAGCTTGCACAACTTCAATGAGTTGTTTAAAAGTCACAGTGTTCAAAATTCCACGAATTTTCCAATCTTTATCCTCCAGAACATCTGCTGGCCACCACACCAGCCATACGAAATGCTGCTTTTAGTTTCTTCCAGATTTATAATCAAGATTTTCTACAAATACTGTGCTTCCAAGTCTTCCAGGCTATAATTTGAGATGTTAGGATTATTTAGGGTACTAGGTAGGATAATAATCATCCCTGGGCCACCCGAACCCCCCTGTAAAAGTTTGCTTCACCTCTGATGGCCCTCAACTGCTAGCCAAGCCTTAAACACAACAGCTTTATAAAGTTAACCCAGATCCAAACTACAGTGGTCAGTCTTTAATATCCATGTCTAAAATCTATACAAGAGTTGGTGCAGTCTTTCTCCAGCTTCTAGTTATATTCATGCTTTCTACTCTTCAGTGGATACCTTTCCTGTCAAATCAAAGACTCAGATCTTTTGCCACATCTGATCAGACCTCAATTGTTAGACATTTATATTTTGCCAACTCTGTAGATAACTGAATTCTTTGGGTTTCAAATTATGTTTCCCTGCTTACTAATAAGGTTGAACGTATTGTCCTTGATTTATTAACTATCAGTGCTTACAGTTTTATGAAGTATCTGTCAATATATTTTGCCTCATTTTCTGCAGGACTGTTCCTTTTGCATTTTTATTAGTTTTTATTTTTTTGTTTTTAATAGTCTGATTTCCAATTTTGTATAGTTGAAACAATTTCTCCTACTATTTAGACTATATTTAGCTTTTAAAAAGTATATTGTGGTGACCAGAATTCCATACTTTGCTATATTTTATTAACTTAGATTGTGTGCATTTTGTTTGAAAACTCCTGAAATTATACAAATATTTTCTTATATTGTCTTCTAAAATAGTTCTAATCTTAATTCTTTTACATTTACAATTAAAAATTTCGTGTAACTAATTTTAGAAACTGGTAATTTTTATTTGTTTCCTATACTTAATCCATTGGCATAATTCCACTTAATGAAGAGTGTGGGTTTCCTCCACTAACAATGCCTCTTTGATATCACTCCAGACGTCTCCATTCTTTACATATCCTTTATTAGATTCAACTTTCTGCCTGGCTGACCTTGCATATCCCTGAAACAACACCACACTGTCCTAATTAGCAGAAATTTCACAATCTATTTCTGTTAGTGTAATTTTTCTCAAGTTGTATTTCAGAATGTCTTGATGTTTTGTATCTTTTGCAGTTATATAAATTGTTAACTTATTATGTTAAATTTTATTGGAAAGGGAAACTTTAAAATACCTAGTCATAGATCAACTGGGGAAAATTAACATAGAATATTGAGTCACTCTTGAATATAATGTACGTCTTTTATTGAAATTTTTAAAACTATATTTTAATTAAGTCATGTAATTCTACACAATTTGGACAACTTTGTTAGATTTATTCCTTGTTAGTTTATGATTTTCTGATATTATAAAGGTTATATTTATAAAAAAGAATCATTTTAACTTTGTTTCTACTGTACTAGAAATGCTACCAAATTTTGTTCATTATTATCTGTGTTTACACCCTTGCTGAATTATTGCTCTTCGCAATTCAATCTTTTGAATTTTCATCCTTTCAGATATTTTATATGCTATTTGCAGTTAATGAAAGTTTCATTTCTTCTTTTCCAGTTCTTATACTTTATTTTTCTTGCCTCACAAGATAGATTCAGACAACACTGAATGAAAACTGCCATAAGAAGCCTCTTTTTCTTTTGCATATCTTTTTGTTTGTTTGTTTGTTTTGTTTTGTTTTTTGGTGCCAAGGATCAAACTCATGACCATGTACTTGCCAGGCAGGTGCTTAAGCCACTGAGCCAAATCCCCAGCCCCATCTTTTGCATATCTTAACAGGAAGGAATTTAATTACTATTAAATATCATGTTTGCACATGAGCAGATGTTAAATGGCATGTAAAAAGCTTTGAAGGGCTTATCTTAGTCTGATATGTTTTTTTCCCAATCTAAATATTGATATTTCAAGAAATTTTATATTTTTTGGAAAAATACAATTTGTTTGTTTTTATGTGTCCTTTTTACATTTGTATTCATTAGTGAATTTAGATGACGTGAATGATGTGAAATTTTCCTACTTTCCTTATTTCTGAGTTCTGTAGCTTCACAAGGTAAGGTAAATGGGAGAAGAAAATATTTGTATTTTTCTATGTTCTCAAATATTGAAATTATTCATTTCTTTAATATACAGAATAACACAGTGACAGAAGCCATGCCATGTTATTCACAATCCTCTGTTCTTTTTCTTCATGGAATGCAGCTAGTCTATATTTTCCTGTGTCTTCACAGTTTGGGAGGGGACTAAATTCTGGCTAATTAACTGTAGTCCACATATCAGAAAATTATTATGAGAGTAATGAGATGTTATATGTGAAAGTGCTTTGTCAAAATGATCTACTGATCTAAGTCCTTTTCTGGGTGGCAATAGAAGACATTTGATAAGTGTTTAATAAATATAAATTATTATTGTCATCTCATGCAATAATACTATTTTGATAACACTACTATACTTTCCAAAGAAACATAACTCTGAAACTGCATTGCAGGTTAAAAACAAATGTGTCCATAATACCGATGTTAAAGACAAATGAAAAAGAAACAAAAGAAATGTAATTATGGAAAATAAAGTCTTGGTGATTAAAATTTAGTCTAACCAACTACCATATACTTAGTCTAAATGTTTAATCTGGAATTAAGCAAAGATGATAGAAATGAGATTGTGGCAGGGTTCTTAGGACCTCAGAGCACTTGGTTGCATTCTCCTTCAGGTATCAGCATGGCCAAAAGCAACAAGAAGAGAACCTCAATGTTTAGCCTTCATATTCTTCTGCACAGCGCACACATCTACCTAAATGATGGAAGTTTGGAAGACTTCCAGATCTTAAGACTCAAAGATTCCCAGATCAGGAGATGCCACATCCTCTATCTCATTCAGAGCAATAAATGCTTGTGTTTGGGAAGAGTCTAGAATATTCTTGCAGTTGGGCATATTCACCTGAGGGGTGAACTCAACCCCAAAGACAGCCTTTGAAGATGGAATGGTTTGCAAAGGGGTAAAAGTAGTAATAGTCTTATATAGATCCCAGATATTGTTAGCACAAACATTCTCATCCTATTAGCTGGCAATATCTTTGCACAAATTGTAAAATGTAATCTGTAATAGATCACACTGTAGAAGAACTGGTTAAATAAGAAGGAGAAAGGATACAGGCCTCGTCTCTAACACATGGTCAACCAAACTGGTTTGGGGAGGATGATAATTATTAACGTGGTAATTACATGGAAACAACACATAAAGAGGCCAAATCAATACTAGAAAAGTATGTTTGTAATATTTTGGAATTAAGAATTAAAATTTGTTCTTACTACTTATAAGTGAATGTTCCTTAAATAATATATTTCTTTACCTCTAAAATAGGGTTTTGAGTAGGTTGGAGTATTCTAATGAGTCACAGGAACTCACAGTGAGATAAAAGGGGACATTTATGAACTAGGAGAGGCCAGAGACGTTAGGAGACAAAGAAGAATTATTCAATAGCTGAAATCACCTGAACAAAGATCCTGTGTGGCAGTATGTTGGCCATGTGGAATAACCAGCTTGTGAAAGTTTATAAACATAAAAATATATACTATGGTATACAGTTTTGGAAGCAGAAACATGGATATAACTAGTTGTTTTGTGTCAGTCAGCTATACAATCCCAATATACTCTGATTTGCAGGACCAGAATCAATATTCTTTTCAATGTGACCTCTTCCAAATGGCTTCTGATCTGATCACTCAGTGAAATGCTGATATTGATGTAATTCTAAAAATAAAAGCGCCTATTGTCCTAATCAATGATAAAAAGACAGCTTTCAGTCCAAATCAAAAACTCAGAGACTTTTACTGTTAAGATGTGTTTACTTCTTGATTATGAACAGACCTTTTTCAGTATTTTTGGAGTAGCGTTGAGCAAACTTCCATTTTAGAAATATATGTACAATATTGTGAAGAATTCATATCTGCGTTGAATATGACCACGAAGTAAGTTTCTAACAAAAATAAAATATTATATGAACATATAAAATTCATTGAAGAGGGTAATATGTAAGTAAACACAGGATACTACTATTCTGTCATTACAGTGCAAAAATCAATCACAATTTTTATTACTACATGTTGTTACACAACTATCTTCATCTTTTAATTCTCATGCAGAAATTAAGTAACAAAAGTTTAATATAACTATAACTATATACATATATTAATGGTTCGTAGTATAAAAATATGTAACTTGTGATGGCAAAGAAATAAAACAGGTTTTTATATGTGATTTAATATGTGATATCAGCTTTACATATACCATTTAAAATTACGATTTTTTGTAAGCTCCATGCTAGCCATAACAATATTGAAGATATAAAAAAGAAAATTAGAAAGGAATTAAAGTATGGCAAATAAATTAATGAACCACACAAAAAAACAAAAGAAGAAAAGAGACACAAAAGAACTGTACAACAGAAAAACATTAACAAAATGACAATATCAAGTCCTTTCCTAGAAATAATTACTTTGAAAATAAATGGACTAAACAAAAAACACAGAGCAGCTGAACAAATATACATATAAAAAAGATCTCACTGTATACTTCAAATTAGATGTAGAAACACATACAGTGAAAGAGCAGACAAATATCCGATTCAAATGACAACCAAAGAAACCATGACTGGTCATAATTGCATCAGATAAAGCAGGCTTTAAATTAAATACTGTCACAAGAGGCAGTGGAGGATATAATCAATGACAGAAGGATCAATTTCCTAGGAATTATAGTAATTATAAATATATACACATATTCCAAACCAGAGCACAAAATATATGAAGAAAATACTGACAAAACTGAAGAAAGAAATAAGTACAAATACAGTAAAACTAAATGCTGATACCTCTTTTTTCTTATTTTTATTAGTATATTTTTCCAATACATAATTATCACATTTATGTAGAGAATTTGTACAAACACCTAACACATGTCTATTCTTTTATTGTCCTTCTCTTCACTCCCTTCTTATTTGTCCAACATCAGATTCATTTGTTTATAAGAGTTTATGAAGCTTATTACCATATATAGAAACTGAAAACCAGACCAATAGGCCAAAGAAAATATAAACCATGTAAGACAGTTGTACTAAGTACAATTTTAGATATATTGTCCTTGCTCAAACTTTCTTCCTATTATCTTTCTCTCTTTTTATCTATTATATTTTATTTCTGTCTCTCTCTGTCTCTGCCTCACCACATATATATTGTAAAGCTTTTCATCTAAGTAAGACCATATGATATTTAAACTTGTGTGTCTGAGTTATTTCACTTAACATTATGCTTCTACGTGCGTCCATTTTCCTATGAATGACTCAAGAACGTTTCTTTATTGTACTGTAGCACTCCATTGTGTACCAATATCACAATTGCTTTATCTGCTCATCTGTTGATCAACATATAAGCTGTCTCCAAGGTTTAGCTATTATGAATGGCACTGCTTTAAACATGGGTGTGCATATGTCACTGTGCTATGATGTCTCTAACTCTTTGGGGATGATGTCTAGAAGGAGAATAACTGGATCAAATGGAATTTCTATTTATTCTATATTTATTTATTTAGTAATCTCCACACTGATTTCCATAGTGGTTACATCAGTCTTAAGTTCCAGCAGCAATAAAGAAGTGTTCCTTTCTCCCTACCACCTTGCCAATATGTGATTTGGATTTTTTCCTCCCCAAGGCCTCAACAACATGTGTTATTGTTTGATTTTTTGATAATGGTCATTACTTTGGAGTGAGGTGAAATCTCAGTCATGTTTTACTTTGCATTTCTCAAATGCCCAGCAATGTTGAACAAGTGCCATGAGCTGGCCACTGCTAGAGTGGGGACAGCCAGGCCTCAGTTTTTTCTTGTGAGTCAGGGCCATCTGTGGACTACGGGGGGCAGAGTACCAGGCCTCACCAAGAAGCAAGCCCTCTCTGTGAACCAGCACCAGGCACAGGCGCCACTGGCAGGGGGACACCCAGTCCCTAGCCCCTTCCAAACAAGAAGAGCCACACACACCCCCACTGCACCCCATACTCAAGCAGCCGATTGAGAGAAACACAGGCTGTGACAGTTATTGAGGTGAAATGCAATTTGTTGTTTGTGGTATTTGGTGTTTCACTGAGCTTGCAGGTGTAGGGCCAGAGGTTTGATCATGTATTCAGAGGAAGGTGGTACACAGTGTGGCATCCAGAGGGGATCATCTTCTGAGGGTCCACTGTTAATTCCCTATTATCTTATTTTGAAGTCCTGTATCATTTTCATTGGTTTGTTGAGTTGGGTTTTGTTCTGTTTTGTTTTGTTTTGTTTTGTTATATCCGAAGGCAATGTGCTAATCCTTCTCAAACTCTTCCAAGAAATGGAAGTGGAAGGAATTTCCCAAAAACTACTTTGATATCAAAGCAAAAAAATGACATTAACTGAGAAAAAATTCAATAAGGAAGAAACTATAAGCCAACGTCCATTATAAATGTACAGTAAAAGCAAAAATTCTCAAAAAACACTGACAAACCAAACTGGAATTCATTTCTGGTGTTCAAAGACAATTGGACCTGTGAAAATCAGGAATGCCACACATCACATTAACAGAAAAAGATAAAAATCACATGATCAAAATTCAACACTCTTTCACGATAGACATAAACTAGGCGTAGAGGGAGATTATCTTCTACTGGAACTGGCCTAGCACATCATTTCTCATAAATTCTATAATTTTTTGTCCTTACTGTATAAATGAAGTCACAGGAAAGATACATTTCACAGGTAAGCTGTGGTAAGCTGATTAATGTATATTTAAAAGAAAGAACCCAGAATGAATTAGTTTACTGATACCTAATTCTTTGTTTTCTTAGAATTAAGTCAGCAAAGATATGAAACCTAGTAAGACACTTATATTTCAGCTTTCGTAACCCTTGTTTATTCGCTAATCTCTAATGAACTTTGGCGCTCATGTTTTTTGAAGCCCACATGTTTGTATACCAACCACCTATACAGAAAAGATACCCCCAATGATAAAAAATATGATTATAGAGATGTTGGAGATATGGACAAAACAGACTCATTAAGTGTATATGTATAGTGGCCGGGGATTTAGCTCAGTGACATAAGCGCCTGCCTTGCAAGCATGTGGTCACGAGTTCAAGCCCCAGTGCAGATCTAAAAAAAAAAAAAAAAAAAAAGTATATATGTATATGTAGAGAGTGCTTCTCTGTACCATGACCAACTAACTGATTTGCTTCAGAATTGGGTGGTTTCAACTCCTAATCTTGAGAGGGAGTGCCTAAATTTTACAGAAGTGCTAGAGGAAAGGATATGCTTTTCTTTACTTATCACAGGTTCAATTATAAGATAAACCTTAAAGTATATACTGAGCAATACAAAAGACTCAGTATAAAATAAAAGATAGTTTTAAGAGTTCAAATGGTGAAGGAACACAATCCTAATATGAACTAAGTCACAAGGCAGGTTCTAAATTGAATATAAATGTCAGGAATGGAGAAGTATAAAGATTTTATCTTTTTTAATATTTACTAGAATTTAAATATCCCTTTTTGAATGAATGGATTCTGTATTCCCTATTAAAGACACTTATGTAAATTTACCTGGCCATGATTGAAAGGCATTTTATGATTTTTAAATTGTTGAATTCAAAAGGATATAAATTTTATCACTGAAAAAATTTCCATAGCTAAACATATTTAATTGCACAGATGATTGTGGCAAGCTCTAGATGGTCATATTCATCACTTTTAGGCCATCATCTTACTATATATTCAGATATATTTAATTTCTTAAAGGAGATAATAAGATTTTTTTTAAGTTTTCAAAGGAATTCACAAACTGCAGGGGAAGAGAACAAGAAATCGCCAAAAAGCAAGCCCTCCCTGTGAGTGGGTGCCATGTGCGGGATGCTGTGGGTAGAACCAGACATCAACCTTTTCCCATGAGTTGGTGCCACCTGCAGGCTGTGGGGGGAAAGAAGTCAACAAGCATCAAGCACTCCCTGCTACTTGGTGCCCTTCACTGGTGGTAGTCTGATCATCTACTAAGGCTAATAACATGCAATGTAGCATCTATGGGGGATCTCCTGAAAGTGGTAGCCATTGTTAGGGCCCTATTATCTCATTTTGAAGTCCTGTATCATTTTCATTGTTTTGTTAGGCTGGGTTTTATTCTGTTTTGTCTTGTTTGATTTTATTATATCCAACACATGAGCAGCTCTTTCAAAGATAGCAAGATATATTATGGTAGCCATTTTGGATTTATTATTGTCTAGTTTTGAAGTCCTTTATTTTATTCATTGTTTTGTTTTCATTAGTTCTATTCTGTTCTGTTTTGTGTGATTTTTACTATGTAGGTATGGACAGATATTTATCAGACAACAAGAAGCACTATGGTAATCATTATTGATTTTTTTATTATCTTGTTTTGAAATTCTGTATCACACTGTTTTGTTTTGATTGGCATTATTCTGCTTTATTTTGCAAAGTTTTATTCTCTTTAGAATAAAAATTAAAGTAATAAATTATTCAGAGCTAGAAATGTTTCTTAAACTCTGGAAATAAATGATTAACAAACAGCCTGAGTGATCATTCTTGATGCAGTTTAGAAAGAAGCAGTTCAGCTTGAAAATCACTTGGTTATGTGATTCAGAGAGTGCATGAATTATACAGTTTAGAAAAAGTCTTTCAATTTTTTTACGCTTGCCCACATATCTGTGTTAAGTTACATGACTGCTTCAGTGTATACCTTTTGAAAAAGATGTATGATTTTGCTATAATTCTTCTGCTATTAGGAAAATCAGTCTAACTTGACTTTGAATATTGTCAACTACTTTACTTTAATCCCCCTTGACTGATTTAATTTCTTATTTATCTTTTGAAATTCTCTATATCATGTTATCATTTTGGTATATAAAGATTTTAAGGGCAGTGTGTGTTCTAAATAAAAAAATAAAAACATTGAATTGTAATTCATTATTTTAAAATAATTTTAATCATGTAGAAAAAGATACAACTTTTGTAACTTATTTGATAAATGTTTTAAAGATTTGAAATTTCTTTCTTTCACATCTTTCTTTTCTTTTTTCTTTTGTATAAGAAATGTTTTAGTTGTGGAAATCCACTGTATTTTTTCCACTTAATTCTATTAATTGTACAGTGAGCAGCTCCTGTAAACAGACTTGCAATTTGACAAGTTAATGGAAATTGGAGTCTCTAACTAAATACAGACTAGAGAAGTGATGCGGAATTTGTAGGTGATGAGAAGGAGTTCAGCAATGGTAGAATCATGCATGAGATCAAGAAGGCAAGCGAGAAAAAAAGGAAGGGAGGGAAGGAAAAGAACAGAGGAAAAATGTCTCTGTGCTGACGCATTGAACTCGCCCACTAACTCATCCCCCAACCTTGGAGGACAGACATATTTCACAAGTGAGATTTCCAGTGCTAATCTGAAAAATGGAGCTCCTTTAGGGAAGAACACCACACTATGTCATTTACATCATTCTCTGGGGTAAAATGTAGAGGATAATGTAACACACCCCATAGCTAGATGATACACAGGCTTCAGTTACAAGTGCATTGTTTGGCTGTCCTCATTAGGAACATAAAATGTCCTCGCAAGTTTAAGATAAAGTGATAGAGCCCTGATCATTTGACCCAAACAAAAGCATCCTAAGTGCTCCAGCTGTCTTCCTTTCTCATAGGCCCATGACTCCTTGAGAAGCCCAGCTGGAAGTTGAGTTTTACTTGAGTTTTCTAAACTACACTAGTTTCTTCCATATACTCACTAATGTGATCATCTTGTTTTTATTGAAGCACTGTGTGATAAAAGTTGCACGGAACCCACAAATGGTAACTAGGTAGAGAGAATTTCTGTCAAGAGAAGTATCACCCTGAGACAGGCCCAGAAAGGCAATAAATAGCTCTGTTGGATTTGATTGCCTGATGATAATATTTCATTTAAGTTTCTACTGCCAAGAAGAAATAGATCAATCCAAGAAATTTTTGCAGTTTTTTGTTCCTGTATGTGAAAATGCAAATGAAAAAACAGGCATTACAGTCCTCTAATGAAGCTTTAAATTTCATTTTTACTGAGATGGCCACATACTTGTAAAGATGACAGTGAGTTTATTTCTCAGAATAATATTGCAAACAATTATTTCCTTCACTAGTAATATTTTATGTTCCACCCATTCTGTGACCTAACCCAGAACACATCTTCTCCAGGCAAACCATTTGTGTTATGTAATCATTCAAACAGTTATAAATGATTAAGACAAAACTCCCACTAAAAAATGAGAATGTTAACTAGGGAAACATGATGATTTAAGTTTGCTTCAAATATTATTTTTCTAGATTCACTATAAGCATATAAGATTTCAAGAAAAGTATTCTATTTTTAAAGCTTTTAAGCAGAGTAACACATTCATTATCAGATATATATATATATATATATATATATATATCACTTATCTGAATAACGTACTCATTATCATGAGTTACACTAATAGAGTTAAGTAAACTGTAAGATTCAAGGAAAATAAACAATTTAGTTTGTGTGATAGTGACCATTGCTTCAAACATTTCTAGTATAATAATTGTTCAGAATTTCTTGTATTCCAGGCTTATATTGAAAATACTTATTATAAATATAAAAATGCATTCAAACATACAATAAAATGCATATAGAACAAACACACATCATCATAAGTATAAAACTGAAAAACATAAAGGTTTAAAAACAAACCTCCAACAAGTGATGCCCTATTTCACCTATAACTTTTGATTTTTAAAATTCACAGACCAAATACAGACTTCAGAGAAAGATTTTCATTTGTGCAGTAAAGCAGAGGAAGGAGGCTGGAGAATTCTTCAAAAATGAGTCAGATAATTAGATTGTGCATCTTCTGTGATTTTTCCAGATTTTGATTAAAAAAAACTGAAAAGCAAATGCTAGTTATTTGGCCTCTCTTTTTTTGGTCTGGTGCCACTGTGACACAAAAATAATAAATCAATTTCAATTATTTCTATAAACTACGTTCTTTACTGGATCGTGACACTGCTTAGGAAGAGCTAAAGGTTTCTGTTTCTCCAAATCTCCACTCTAGTCCTACAATCTATGGTTTTGCAAACCCTCCTGTGGTGTCATCGGCTGTGCTGAGAAAGGGCTTACAGAGTTCAATAAGGCAGTGAGAACAGGGCTGGAGGAGGAGCTTGTGGAGTTTACACAATGTCAGTGCATCCTTTCCCTGGGAAGAGAATCACTGGCAAAGTAGACATCCTCCTCTTCATCAGAAAAATCTCTACTCTCTCCCTGGAAAGTATACAAAAGAGGAAAAGAAGAGTCTAACAGGCAACCATGAAGAAGGCATGTTAGGAGACTCATCTGAGGGATCTCAGCCCGCATGTTGAATCAGTACTGCTAACTGCCCTCCTGTGTCTGTCTGAACTAATACTTAGAAAATCTTTTTCTTTCTTATTGCTTGGTGATATCTGAAAGCCTACGGCATACGCTCTGCTATTTTGTAACCAGTAAAAAGCAAAATTGAGTGGATTGTTCCAAAGCTATTCATCCCAAGAAGACAAATAATCTGAACAATTCAAGTAGAAAATTCCATTACCATTGTCCTTTTTTTTCTTATTAACAGTTTATTTTGGCAGCATCATGCAAACATTTATTATTCCAGAATAAGAATATGGCAACATATAACTCTACTGATTTATATTTTTACTATAAAGACTAAAATTTGATAGAAAATTTGTTTTCTCATGTTGACAGATTTTTTGAGTTATTTTCACGACTGATATACCCTTACATCTTGTGTTCTTTTAATTTTCAGACCAAACAAATTCAGTAACCTCAAAGTTGAGTCAAATAAGATAAGCCATAGAGTGCTGATGAAGTCACAAACCTGTGAAAGATTTGCTTTGGTCCTCACACTTATATTTATCACTCTAAAATGTTTCTACTCATACAATTCTTAAAAAACAATTTTAATAAAATTTTGCTAGATGATCATTGTGTGCTACTAATTGCAGAGTTTGATAAGAATTTAGCATTGAGATCTATATGTTGTTGCTAAGTATTGGATACTTTGATTATAATCAATTCCTTTCCATAAAAATGAAGCTGAATCGTAGTTTTATTCATCAATGTGACATTGCCATAAAAAGAAAATACCTGATTCACTATGTACAGCACCATTCAGGGGTCAAGAGAAAAAAGATTTTCTCTGCCCTATGTATCTGCCTTACTCTCTCTTCTCTGAAATAACCTTCAGTGTTCCAAATATAGTACAGCACAGACAGATGGTTCTAGGCCACAGTTTATACCAGGGCAAGAATTATAATACCTATAAAATTAAAAAACACTACAAAAATATGTTTTATATTACTCATTTTATCCTCTTTTCCTTTCTTAGACACATGCCTCACCCAGTCAAAATATAGTCTTTCTAAATGGAAGGTGATACTCTTCGCCTTAAAACTTTCCAATGGCAACCTCAGAGACATACACAATTCCATTGCAGGGCACATGTTACATGGCTATTACATGGCTGTCACTTCGTATCTTTCGGTTTATAATATAGAAAACTGAATTAGTGTAGTGTTTGAATACTCTATGGCAAATCATGCATATTGTTATCCATAGTATTTCCTCCTCTTGAAGTCAAATTAACCTTGAACTTACTGACTCACATTTAAGCTTTAGTTAATGATCTTCTCCTCCAGATTGCTGCCCATGAATCCTCACACTTAACACTTAGTTAATGAGTCTCTACTCCCAACTGCTACCTAGGAATCCTGAACTTGCCAAATTGAACCACTGGTCCATCTAGTTGATCCCATAGCACCCTCTACTGTCTTGCATTACAGAATGTATCAAGATGAGGCGTCTTAGTCTTTGCTTCCTGGGGAGCTGGCAGTGTGAACTCCTGAGACCAAGGACAAATATGTCCAGCAACATATTATTCATGACTCTGTTGCTCTTCCTCCTCTGCTTCTACCTTCCCTGGTGGAAAAGGGTAAAGAAAATGAGTCAGTGAAAAGTAGAGCGAAAGAAAACAGACATCTCTAGGTAGAGAGGGATAGTCACATTAGGGGAAACATAAGGCAAGCCCCGTTACCTGAGTGTGTCTGTACTTCTTACAATCTCAAAGAAGAGAATAAACACTACAGCTTCCTGGTGAGTGAATAATATCCTTTTTGCTTCCTTAGAATGCCCTGTTTCCTCCTATCAATAATTTTTCTCATCTAGAA
This sequence comes from Cavia porcellus, assembly GCF_034190915.1. NCBI lineage: Eukaryota > Metazoa > Chordata > Mammalia > Rodentia > Caviidae > Cavia > Cavia porcellus. The sequence continues at coordinate 88,047,967 of NW_026947484.1, forward strand.
AGCCTGTTCCAGTTTTCTGTGCCCATTTTATATCTAACTTTTAAGCTTATATAAAATCCCTTTGTCTCTAGGAAGCCTTCTCCCATTACTAGAGGATATGTTATTTTTATCATGTCTGAAACCCTAGAATACCAACTCATTCTCGCCATTCATAAATACTTTAGGAGTTTCTTTCCTTCATGTTATTGAATCTCACATAATATTGTCCATTTAAGCATAGTGATAGTTTTGTTGTGGTTATACTACTGATGCCCATGGGGTGGTGTGAACAATGAATGGAACTGCTGATTAATTGACTATTTTTTTCACATTTCCTTTAAGTTAAAATATTTATGGAGCAAGGAAGAACAAGTAGAAGAGATAAACATGCCTATATGTTCTTATTTTTTAATAAGTGTTTCAAGTGTCTGAGAAAAGATACAGGAGTTCTAAGGTCACAAGAAACTTCCCCTAACATAATGTAAAGACATATTCTGTGCAAATTTGCTATAAACTCTTCATATAACATTGAATAGATGTATTTTCTCTACAGATTTTATTTTCCTATCTATAAAATGAACCATCATATGATAAAGTTACCTTCTGCAAGTACAACTGTTTGATATGTGTAAACTCATAATTACTTGATTGAACTGGAATTAAAAAGACTAGTAAGTGGTTAAATTGTGACCCTAACAGCCACTGGATACACATAGCAGATCTGAGTCATAGTACACAATCTAAATGTACAAAAAAATGTTTATTTTCTATAATTGTACAGGACTGAAAAAAATTATGCCTCTATCTTCAGACAGAACTTAGTCAATTCAGGATTTTTTCACTTCTCTATTCCTAAATTATGGGATTTACAAAGTGTCAAAGCAGTGACAGCTGGTGCCCAATGTTCAGTGACATCATTCAGGTGGTGTTTAACGCACCCCTGGCTGTCTGCCTTGCTCCTGAAAGCTCAGATTCCTCCAGAAGTCGGCATGGAAACCGTTCTGCTCTCACCACAACAAACTGGCTATCAAGAAACCATGAATCTGTTAAAATGCATCTGTGTAAGCATGTAATAATTCTCCGGTGGGTCTAGGTTTCCATTTCTTCCCTGGAACCTTCACCCCAAAGGGCCTCATCTCCAACTCTATCAACATCGTGGTCTTTCTCGTGGTCCTAGGTGTCAGCTGTCCTCCTGTCAAACGTGTGCAGTCTTCACACTCCTGTCTGAGACCAGTGCCCTGACTTTTACACAGAGCTTTGTCATTCCTGGCTGCACAAGAATATAACATTCGTTTTTATACCAATGTTTTTCTGCATCATTTATGTTCTTTTCTTTAATTGATCTTCCCCATCAGCATACAAAGAATCTATAACACCTTCCATTTACACATACACGCAAATTTCCCCTGATTCCATCTAACCCATGTAGGAACCACCTCTTTTGCATGATTTCCTTCATGGGTGTAACTCAAAAGGTTTATCTTCATTCACTTCCTCCGCTTTTCTTCTACAGTTTCCTCTTTAGCCCTGCTAATCAGGATGTTTCCATCACATCTGTTTGAAGAAGTTCTGGTTGAAGTCACCAGTGATTTTCATTCCAGCAAATCCAATGACCAAATTTCAGTACCCATCTAGTTAGATTCGTTAACAATGTTTAACTTGCTGAAATACTTGCATCATTATTGTTCAGGGTATCTTAGCCCCTTTGTTTTTTTCTTGCATAGACTGCTATTTCACATGTTTATTTAAGAATAAAATCACAAAAATAAATATATAGAAAATTATACTGATGCAAACATCGGATCAACCAGGTAAAGAAACAGAATTTTACAGCCACATTTCAGCTCCACAGTATACTCCCACCAGACAAAAACCCACCCTTGCATTGTCTAAGAGTAAGCACTATCTTGGTATTTTTCTTATACCTTTACTTTGATGCCATCATCCCACTGTGACTCTAGGAACTACCTTGTTTAGGCTGAGACATTTTATTCTTGCTATATCTTTTACTCTCTAACTGCTTATCTGGCTTTTTCTAATCTTACAATTTTCTATTGATGAGACCTGACCTATTCTTCCTACTCTGATTTTCTGTGTCTCCTAATGGCACTGTCATTGACCTAGTTACTAAGGGAAATTTTTTTAAAAAAAACCCTTCTCATTTCCCATATTTTCTTCTATAATCCACATAGACCATCAAGTTTGTTTTCCCTTTCTTTCAAACAGATCCTGAATCTTTCACTTTCTTTTTCTCATCTAAGCCACTGTCATCTCTCACTTAAATGAATGCAGTGTGTTACTAAAAGGTTTTCTAACATGGAACTATTCTTTTAGTTTGACTGCTACAATCTGCACTCAAATAATATTTTAAGGTGTATGTTTGCTTGTTTGTTCCACATTTTAAACTAACCAAACACACACACACACACACACACACACACAACTTTCTTACGTAAAGTACAACTGCCAAAATATGAAACTGTCATAGAGTGTCTAGCACTATATAGTGTAGGCTGGCCTTGAACTTGTGGAAATTCTATTGTCTCAGCCTCCCAAATACTGGGATGACAGGCACATGTCACTATGCTGAGTTTAAAGTTAATTTTTAAATACAAAATTTAACAGAGGATTGTAATTTCAAAAAGGCCTCCTATATTATTGGCTTGATCCTTTCATAAAAAATATTAAAGGAAAGCACATACTATAAGTTTCTTTCACTTTGGATCTTATAATTAATAAATAGAAATTTTGCCTATAAAATTTATTGTATTGTTCATCAGAAATTTCTTCAGAAAAAATGGATTATTTTTTAAGTATGCCTCAACTTCAGTACATTTCTAGTCATAGATCTGGATTACTCAGACTGTAGAATAAATATACTATTTATTTGAAAGTTTCCTATATAACCTTTTCTTTGGATTCTACTTCACTGCTAAGTTTTTGGTGTGATTTTAAGGTGCTATTGCCAGGATCTAAGCTCTTTACATAAAGTAAAAATAGAGTCAGTCAAGCTGGAAGCTGGAAGAAGTGACTTGCCCTTAAGCCATTGCTTTTATGCCTGTGGTACACATTTTCCATTTCCCCAGAGGTTGGCAGGACCATGCACAGTGCTTCTCCTGAGTCTCATAAATGCCTCATGGGAATACAGTTGGTTGGTTTAGTGCAACAAGAATACACTCCTGAAAGACACTTATTTACTGTTTTCTATCTGATCGTGGTTGGTCACTTTAGTCTCTGGTGTGCAGAACCAGTTCAAATATTTGATATTAATGAACATAGGGCTTCTGATATTTTTAAGGTTTTTTTTTTAAGAGAATAAAACCAAGAAAAACAAAACAGAACAAAATGATTCAAAACAAACCAGTGTGACACAGTATTTCAAAACAATAAGAAATCAACAATAGTTACCATAATGTCTCTTGTTGTCTTCAAAATAGCTGCAGATACCTTCAGACACAGTAAAAATCAAACAACACAGAACAGACTAGAACCAATAAAAACAAAACAATGAATGCAATTAAAAAACTTCAAAACAGGATGAAAGTAAATCCAAAATGACTGCCATAATATATCTTGTTATCTTTGAAATAGCTGCGCATGTCATCATACAATAAAATGAAACAAAGAAAATAAAACAAAACAAAACCCAGCCCAACAAAACAATGATTTTTAATAATACAGGACTTCCAAACAAGACAATAGGGAGTCAACAATGGCCACCACCCTCTGAAGGAGTCCCTCATAGATGCTGCATTGCATATTGCTATCCTCTGAATAGATGATCACACCACAGGCTTTAGACCTGCAAAGTCAGTGAAACACTAGACACTACCAGCATTCAGTTGCCGTCACAGCAGCCTGTGTTTCTCCAGATCAGTCTGCCACCTACAGTGGGGTGGGGTGTTGGGGTTGAGTCTTCTTGTTTCCCAGCCAGGAAGGGGTGGCATCTGCTTCCTCTTGTTCTCTTCCCCCAGGGTCCACAAATGTGCTGACTCACGGGACAAGACTGGTGTGGTGGCTGTTTCCCTAGCAGCCCGAGCATGGCCTTGATTTGCCCTTTTAATATTGTAATTAAAACACTAATGCTGTCTAACTTCGCAGTGCTGCAGCTTGAGAATCCAATCAAGGGAAATACATAGCTCCTTTAGATTCACGATGGAAAGCTCAGAGAAAAAAGCAGCTGCAATTTTTTCTATCTTTTAGGAAATTCTAATTGACTCCCAAATTATAGGTCAGTTCACTTTTTTGTGAGGCATTATTCACTCCTTTAGTAGAGTTATATTCACCTATGTATTCTCAGAGAGCACGGTAGTTTTCTCTGATTAATTCAAAGGACAACTGGCTAGAAGGAAATGCTCACAGTTTCTCTCTTTCTTGGGCCTCCCTTATGTTCTGCTGATTTGGCTGGACTTTTTGCATGATTAAAGCAAACAGACCTCTTTTTTATTATGTAAACATAATATGTATACATCTTTATTGTGTACATTATGATAATATAATACATGTATACAATATGAAATAAATCAGGGTCTACATTTCTAATTCTTCATTCATTTGTGACTTAGATGTATTGGGAATTTTGTACTTTTACAGTCGTTCAGAAACATATCATCAACTATTTTAAACTACAGTTTATAGGCTGACTGCGTATTTTGGTTATGAGAAAGTGTTGCAATAAACAATGGGAGTGCAAATTTCATTATGGTATAATGATTTGGGTATGTATTCAGTAGTGTAAGTGCTAGGTCATATGGAAGTTCTGTTTTTAGATTTTTGAGCAACCTCTACAGTTTTCTGTAATGATTGTACTAATTTGCATTTCTACCAACAGCAGATAAAGAGTGTTTTTTCCTCCACATCGCTACTAGCATTTATAATTATAAAATAACCACTTTAACTGGGGTAAAATATTGTCTAGTTTGATTTAGGATTCTTTGATGATTTTTCATGTACTTGTTGGACATTTATATATCTTCTTTTGAGTATTTATTGTCTGTTTTGTTTCATTAGCCTTTTTCTTATTGGTTTGCCTTGATTGATGTTCAGCATTTTGAGCTTCTTCTGGATTCTGGATACCAGTTTTTGTTGGATGAATAGTTTGTGAACTTTCTCACCCATTCAGTAGGTTGTCTTAATTTTCTTAATTGTACCCTTTGCTGTGAAGAAACTTCTTGGTTCATTTTTGCTCCTTGTGTTTTATGGGTTCGATAATAATACATCATTGTCTACAGCTAGGCCTTGAATGATTCTCCAGTTTTCTTGCAATGATTTCATACATTTGGACTTATCATTTAGATCTTTGATCCATTTAGAGTTAAGTTTTGTGTATAGTGAGAGAAAGGGACTTAGTTTTGTTCTTCTGCATATGCGAATGCACTTTGGCCAGCACTATTTATTGAACAAACTGTGAGAGCCAGTAGACTTCTGAGTGTCTGTAAGGCTTTGGGGTGTTAATCAAAAAAAGTCTCAAAGTAAAACTGGAATTAGAGGGAGGTTGGTGTTTACAAATCCACGTTTGCAATTCTATTTTGTATTGGAATATTTCTGTTGTTTGGGAGAAGTATAAAAGCCCTGATCTGGCAGAGATTTGTCATTTTAGACTAATTTTGCATCAGCTATTCGTTTGGCATAGAAATAGCCTTTTATATTAATTTTATTTTTCTACTCTTGATCATTATTCTTTAATTACTTATAAGAATGATGCATGGTCTACTTTCTCATATTATAGAAGACATAAATAAGGCCTAAGCTAATGTTAAAGTGTCCAAGCAATTTTGCTGTTTCTTAAAAATCTAGTTAGTGACAGAGCTGAGTTTTTGCTCGAGTCTGCCTGACATTGTTTGGTACTTATTTCCTTCTCTGTTCTTAAGCTGTATTGTTCCATTGGCAGAGGTTGTTTCTCCTGTCTTCTATTCTGCCAAATGTTTTCTCCCTTTTTTCCCCCTCTCATTATGACCTTTCTCTAGGCTCTCAGACACTTCATTCCTTTATTCATACAGGAAAAACTTTGGATTATCTATGGGTGTGGACAGATGAGGTATGAGGAAACCTGAAAAATTTTCACACTAAGGTGATAGGATGCAAATTGGTAAAATTCCAAATGTCTGCCAGTAAGTGGAAGAGAATGTTCCCACAGTTGTGACTCACTTTTTACATGTGCAAATACTTAAGGTACAAGTGACATTTTCAGACTTGACAGCCAAAGCCAGCTCTCCCAAGTTTCCAGAAGGCAAACTTCTCATAAGTTAATATCTTATGAATGCTTGCTTGTTTTGATAGTTAGTTGGTTAAATACAAAACTAATAAACTGATAATCAAAAACTAAAGAGTAAATAAATCCCAAAGGAAACAAGTACAGAATCATGTCAGGCAGACTTAAACGAAAAGTTCAAATTGATCAAGCTCTGTCAAACTGATTAATAAAGCAACTTTCCAAAGGCCATCTTTGAAGATCACAATACCAACTCAAAAATACTGCAATGAAGTAAAAATACCTAAAGTATCAAAGTACATTGTACATGGCGTTCTCAGCTAATATTAACCTTTCATGTTTATGAATTTAAGAACTGCAGTAGTAATGATATATGTGACATAAAACTGGAATATCATGAAAATATGAAGAGTTTATTGATCAAATGCAACTGGTGGGGACAGGACTTTGTCAGATCATTAAGTCAGCAATTTGGCTTCAGTGTGTTATCTCCATAAATACAGTGCTGGTCACTACTAAGTGACAGTCACGAAACTCATAAAAACCAGATGTAACAATTCACCACGAGAAAAATAGCTCTCATGCAGATATCTACAATTTTGCTTCCCTCAAAGTCAGATTTAAATAAACTTAATAAAAGATTGGCGACAACCAGATACAATATTGGTCTAATGTTGAGACAAATGCATTTGTAAGGCTGGTGAATCAATATCCACTCTTGAAAATGATTTACCACACAAAGCATATGGTGAAATCTTACATAAGAGGTTGAGAATTACTGGCCCTCCAAGCAATGCTGATGACTCTCTGCCAGCACATGCTAGTTTTTTCTAGACTAAGACTCCCTTCCACTGTTACTTTCTTATTTCCTTTGTCCTTTTGTTTCCTCTCTGTGATTCTTTTTTTCTTAGCTTTCCCTTTTTTCCCCTCTCTCTTCTTTATGCCAGATAAGATACAATGGCACCTCAACTTACAGATGTAATTTGTTTTACAGTTTTGGGGAAGATGGCTACATTTGTGCTTGTGTGGGGACAGCCAGGTGCTGTTTGTCACCTGATGAAGAGTTTGTGAATGGAAGCAAAATTTTGCCAAAGCTTTTTGTTTGCGAACTGAATTTTGTGCAAACAGAAATGTTCATGAACTAAGACATTACTGTTCATTTCAATAGGGTATAACAGTACATGTTAATAACACCCTTCTTTTTTAATCCTGGCCATGACTTTCTTGCTCACCCAATTCAACATATTGATCCTATAATTTTATAGTTGACTAATTTCATTCAAGGCATTTTGGCTAACGCTAAGATTAATTTAATATTCTAAAGGTAGTGTATTGCACTATCACTGTGTAAATTAGTAACATGTCTAATGAATCTATACAGATATGAAATGTACCATTCCAATAGAATTGAATGATTGACACATGTAACAATCTTATATTGGGAAATTAAGCATCTGAGTTAAAACTAAGTCTCTAAACATCTTTGTTCTCTGTCTCTCCAAATGTTTCCATCACTCCCAGATAGATGTCCATGATGCAGCCCGCCAGTCATAGTGGCTTCCAAGTCTGATGGTGACAGAGGTTCCATAATGTAAAAATGGAATAGAACCAGTCTCTGTACTTCCAAACACAAATGGGTCTCCTAACTTGTCTGTTCATAGTGCTTCTGCTCCAACACTTTCTCTCTCCTGACTTACTGTTAGCTAGCTTACTGCCTCTAAAACAGTACTTGAGATATCAACTACTAAAGAGGAAAAGTTTATTTTGGCTCATAGTTTCAGAGGCTTCAGTCCATGGTTGCTTGGCCGTGAAGTTTTGGGTCTATAGCGGCAGAGGGAATGCTTACAGAAACAGTTTGTTCACCTGATTGGGCCAGGAACCAAGAGAGAGAAGAGTACAACATTTTGATATCCTCTTCAACATCAGGTCCCTGCGCAGTGACTTAACATCCTTTCTCTAGGTGCCATGTACTTCAGGCCTTACTGTACCCCAACATTGCTACATATTGGAAACCTAGCCTTAAACACTTGGGAATTTGGAGAAACACTTAAGACACAAAGTACAGCACCTAATGTAGTACAATCTACAGATTTCTATATAGAATACTTGAATTAATTCTATATAGAATACTTGAAATATTTTTATTTGACTAGCATCAAAATCCCTATGCAAATAGTTGTTGTGGGGAGAGGGTTTACAATGATAAAAGACACAAGGGTAATGTAGCAGGGTCCCTAAAAAACGCTACGCATTCAATAATCTTTCACTAAACACCAAACACTAAGTACTGTGAGAGTAGCATCTTATTCCCAGCATTTATTAGCTCATCAGTGATTTAAAGAATTAGTGAAGACTGAGAGAGAAATGGGGATCAAATAGCTGCCTTCTCCTCTTATACAACTTGCAGATTCAGGGACTTTGTCCTTTTCCACCACAGAATCCCAGAGGAAACGAGAATGAAAATTGCATAGAAGTGTAGAAACTGAGCCCAATAGTACTAGTACTAGGAACTGTGCCCTGGTTCTGCAGCTACTCTCAAAAACAATTACTAACCCTGTGAAAGGGAAACCACAAGACCTCAGTGGATAGCTTGTCTTCTCTGCTTTAAACACCCACAAATGCTTAGAAAACAACTGCTGCTGATTTACAAATGAGGCAAATTTGAAAGTCAAAGGAAGAGCTAGGTTTCTCATGGGGCTGAGAATGAGGCATGGGAAATGCTGGTAGGAGTTAGAATTTGAAAGGCAGAGAGGCCTTGGCATCTACTTCATATGGCATGAATTTAGGTACTTTAGGTATAGAAACTTAAAACCCATGACAATTCTCAATGTACACCAAAGTTGTATCTCAATGATAAAAATAATAAATGCACATGCTGTCTCACTTCGCAGTCATGCTTTAGCAAAGCCCGGGTCATCAGGTTTAAGAAGTTTGCTCAGGTCACACAGCTAGTAAAGGAGAGCTTGTATTATACTGTGTATGGGGCTGATGGGAAGTTCAATTTTTAAAAATACAATTTTTTATTATATCCACTCTCATTCTGACAGCATGTTAACAGTAGGTGCCTATAGGCAGTGCCTGTCAAAAATAAACAGAGATCCTGTTGGCTGACTGTTATCTAAATCCTAAGCCAGGAAAGATGGTAAAATGTGCATAGTCAGCACAATGGTGGCTTATTTTCAAGAACAACATTATCAGGCATTCAGAATCCAAGTCTTTTGAAGTCTCAAGCACCAAATCATCTTAGTTTGTAAGTCATGAGTATACTGAATGGTCCTATTATTCAGCCTACAACCAAATCTTCAGTTATATCTGTGACAGGGAAAAGACTGAAGTCCAAAGTTAAATTAGAGCCGTTCCTATTGACAGTCAAAGTCCCTTATTTAAGACCGAAACGAAATATCACAGATCCATCATAATCCGGACTTCCGAAATTAATAAGCGATAAACTGAAAAGCACAGACATTGTACTCTATCGTCTGTCAACGAGAACCACTTTCCCTTCTGTTCTTTGTGTCTCTGCTTCTCAAGGATTAGCTTAAAACTAGAGAAGCTGGTTTTAATTAAAAACAGATTGAGTAGATTTCTGGATGGCAAAATGGAGCAAATCTCGTTGACGCTTTACAAAGCCCATTTTTCCTGATATTTGCTTGTACTTCTATGAATTGCTACTCTCTGTGGCTAAACTATTTTTTATTATCTTTCATTTTTAATTTAGTGTATGTATCCATAAACATATTTCATAGATCCACCCTATAATTATAGCCCTTGAAGTGATTTTAAGACTATATTTCAAATGTGTTTTATATATTTGTAAACCTTGATAACACATTGCTCCTAACAATATTCTAGAATGTTTACTACTTAATTAAGGAAAGATAAAATGCCTTTCAAGTTGTAAGACAACCACACATTGAGAATAATTAGGTAAACAGTAAAAGAGGAGTCTGCTTCAGAAGGAGGGTTGTTGCTTAGAATTAACTCTGGTTCTCCAAAAAGTATATATTTTGTGAGGATGAGTTACGTAGCTACACTAAAAGACAAGATAAGTGGTTTCCCTGATGACTTAACTTGTGATGATACAATATGAACTGGTAGGGAAATATTGAAGCTTTAGCAGTTTAAACAAGTTAAATATTTGGATGCACCAATATTAGCCTTTTGGTTCTGAGTTCTGCAACTGCAGATGCTCATGAAACCATCACCAAAATTAAAAGCCCCTTTTTTATACTTTCCTAGAGAGGCCTCTTAGGGGAGTCTCCATTCTGTCCTCAGAACCAGTTTTTTTCTAATACCATAAATTAGTTTTCCATACTCTTTGGACTTTACATAAATGAGATTACAGACATGGCCTCTTTGCATTTGGGCTTCTTTGGACCAACAAAGCATTTCTGAGATTCATCCATGTGGTTTCATACACAAATGCATTCCTCATTTGTCCTTTAATTTCTAGCCAGCAAATGGTGCACCAAGTCTGACTCATTTTAGAATTCGATTTCCCTTCTGCATTTCTTTTCTATCCTAGCTGGAGAAAGTTTTCTAATTTTAAGATAGCATGTGATTGATCAGGCTCACCGGAGTAATCTCCCCATCTCTAAATTCAACCATGCCATGAACGGCAACACAGTCACAGGTGTGTTACGTCATCATATTATAAGTAATGGGAGACTAGGGAATGTGAAGTTTGGAGGATGTTTCCCAGTATTGCCAACCAAAATATTTGACATTATCTTGTAAATGCATTGGTGTAAATGTTGGGGAAATGCCTGGAGGAATAAGCAGGACATAGCCAGGTTGGCAGTGCAGGCTGGACCACAGTCACCATGGTTTGGATAGGAATGAGAACTCCAGAGGGGAAAGGAAAGCACGGAACTCTGATGTTTGACTGTACATGAAATAATACTGAGAAGGACTCACAATTCCATTGGAGGCTTTTGGAACACTTAATTACAAAGTAACAAGAGCACAGGAAACTAAGCAAATCAAAAGAGAAAGGAAACCAGGAGAGTTGGAAAGAGGGGAAGAAAACAACAAACAAGTTCTAAGGAAGTGAAATGCAATTGGCGTGTGGCACCTAAATGAGCCACGACCCACATGCACTTAGTCGCCATTAGGTGCAGGTTGAGTAGCGCCTTAACCACATTATCGTCTTTTTTATCAGAAAAAAATACAGGAAGGGGAAAAGGCACGTGTGATAGAGCACGCTAAACCTAAGCATCCATAATGTGAAATAAATTATATAGACAGAATGTATAATTTTGAACCATAGATATAAATAGAATAAATTAAAAAATTAAAGCAGTAGATGACAGGACAGAAGAATTCTTGTTTTTACATTAAATTTTTAACATTTGATACTTGAAACAACATAAATACATTACCTTGTTATAATACAAATTGTTAAAAAGGAAGAAATACTAGATATTTAAGCATTGTGTGTTCTATATTATCTAACTACATCTAAATTAAAATCTGATCAAATTTTTGCTCTGGTGTTTTAAGGAATTACATAAATGAGCAATTTTATTTCACTGATTTTCTTCTGTAAGTAATAAATAAAATAATTTAAAATAGACTCATTGGAATTGCATGTTTTGTTGCAACTCTCTAAAATCCCATCATCTTGCAGAGTGTGAACCAAAGACAATTGCACTGAAATTACATATTTAAAAAAAAAAAAAAAACAGGCCACTGGTGTAATGTGGAATGTATACCACACCTTCAGAATAAAGGAAAAACCGGTTGAAGGGCTCAATATTTCAATAAAGTGCTTTAGGATTTGCATACCATTCTGAGCACTAAAAGTTTCATCATCTCCCATGATAGATTAAACAGTAAATGCGGGGATTCTTTAACTTGGGGTTTCAAGAAGGTAGTATAGCATTAATCAGAAGGAGTTTACCACTTGTGAAGGAGAACACATACAGAGCTTGCTTCTGCCTGCACACAGTCAGAATGAGAACTTTTTATACTTGGGAAGTGTCAGCGCCTCATTCTCTTCCCCAAGCAACTGACGACAGCCTTCAGTATCTTTTTCTGGGGAAGGAATAATGCTGCTCTCGTTTACAGATTCTTTGTTACGTATAAGGCTGTTCTCCCTCTTGGGCCATTTGCTTTGGTGCATTTGCAACCAAAGACTTTTTTCTAACCAGAGCTCCCTAACGTGGGGATGACTGTTTTTGTGGATCACTGCTTCTTTAATCTTAGCATACTGTGCAGCCTTTTCAAAGTTTTCTCCATCACTTGGGATCATTTTGCATAGGAACGTGGCATTTTATTATATACTATGGTGAAACATTCCCTAAGAAATTGCCATTTAATTATCTTGCTGCATAATTCATGTACTATAGCAGCATAAACCTATCCGCCATAAATAGATATAGGTAGATATAGATAAAATAATATACCACAAATTTAATAAACTGGTATTTAGTTAAACAAGTATTTATTGAAAGTCCATTTTATGCTAGACTCTGTACAGATGAATAACATGTAATCTCTGATTTCAAGAGAAAGCTGAAAGGAGGAAGACGCAGGAGGAGAAAGTTTTAATACTGCTTTCCAGGTATTTGATATTGAGGGGCAAATTGACCTCAGGAAGCCCTGACAGGTGGAAAAGGGTGTTGGAGATGCCTTCTTCAATTAGTGCATATTAATTAGACAGCATACTAAGTCTAGCACATCTTCATGCACACATACAGTAAGCTTAATCATAGCCGCCCCGCACCATCTTCCCTTACTCTTACATACCTCCTTCTCTGACACACTCTCCTTTCTCAAGCGTTTTTTTCTTCTTTCATGTAATCTCCCTCCGTACCAGATTCCACGTATGAGAGGAATACTTGTCTGTGTCTGACTTATTGCGTTCAACACAATCTCCAGATCCACCCATTTTCCTGAAATGCAATTATTTTATTCTTCTTTATGGCTGAATAACATTTCTTTATGTGTATTTACAATATTTTTTTACCTATATATGCATTATCACACACCTAGACAGAGTCTAAAACTTAACTACTGTGAAAATTGCTGCAATAAACAGATATGCAGTTATCACTGTAACGTGCTAACTTTGATTCATTCACGGGATAATGTTTTATTTTCAGCTTTGATGGAAGTCCTTTGATGGAACTGCTGATTTCTACAAAGGCTGTACTGGTTTACATTCCCACTGGCAGTGTAAAGAGTTATCTTTCCCCACATAGTCCTGTCAGCATTTATCGTTTTTTAGTATTTTCAAGAGCAGCCATTCTGATTGGGGTGAGATAGACTCTCAGTGTAGTTTTGATTTGCATTTCCTTGATGGCAAATGCCTTAGTTATTTTTCTGTCTTCACTGAGACAAAATACCTGATGCCCAAAATTAAGGAAGGTTTATTTCTTACACTTCTTGGGGGTTTCAATCCATATTCAGTTGGCTCCAAGACAGCATAAAGTGACAGAGCAGCCATTCATGGCCACTATAAACAGCAAAAGTGAAAGCAAAACCAAACGAGAAAGATACATCTTCTTCCCTGCCATTGCATCATATCCTGGTTCACCTCTAGGCAGATATAGCACTCATATCACCAATCTGAACGCTAGACAATGAACCAATCACAAACGCTAAATTTGGTTACATCCATAATGGCATGAGGCTTGAGGGCCACTGATGATAACAGCAACCAATGTTGAACATTTTTTAATATAATTTTGGCCATTTTTATTTCTTTTGAGAAGTATCTGTCTAGTTCATTTGCCTTTATATTGATTGGATAACTGGTTCATTTTGGTCAGTTAGTTGTTCTCGAGTTCTTTATAAACTCTGAATATTAAGCTTCCATCAAAAAGGTAATGGGCAAAGATTTTCTCCCTTTCTGCCAGCTAGAGATACCTTTCTGATGAGGTCAAAGATGTACTCAGATCACCATTTCAAACAAAAAATTTTCCTTTTTTTTTTTTTCTCGATACCTAGGATCAAACTCATGACCTCACGCTTACCAGGCAAGTGCTTGAGCCACTGAACTAAATCCCTGATCCCCTTTCATTGAACTCTTAATTCCCCAAACTTCTCATTTCTCTTCTTGACATGACACTTCAACCTATCCTCTCGAGTCTTACAAGATTGTTCACTGTAGGGAACACCAACATTTTCATCCCCAATCAATAGCTCAAGAGAATGAATTTTGTTTAAAGATCATATTATTGAATCCAGCATTCATTGTTATTCCAAAGTAGAATTTTAAAAATAACTTTAATATTTTACCTGAGGTCTGGATGTTATTTGCCCCCTAAAAGTTCACATGTTGGAGGACTGGTCCTCAGTATGGCAGCATTGAGACTGTGGGAGCTTCAAGAGGTAGGGCCTCAAAAAATTTCTTAGATCAATGGAGTTACGGTCTAACAGGGCATTAAGTCGGTTCTTGTGTGACACAGTAGTAGTTCTCATCAGAGGTCTGGTACAAAAACCTTGGGTGGGCTCCCCCCAGGTCTCTCTAGCTTACTGTTTGATATTATGATCAGTCACCCCTATGTTCACTCTCTCAATTGCCTATGGCCCGATGTGACGGAATCCAATGGCCCTCACCAGAACTGAATTAGTGCAGGTTTGAGGTCCTAAAACTGGAAGCAAAATACATTTCTTTTCCTTATATAGTTAGTGTGCCTAGTTTTGTTGCAGTAACTAAAAGCTATCTACTACATTTAATGTGGAAATGAGAAATATGTTTGCTCTGTCCTGTTTATTCTGGTTCTGTCAGTACAGTAGCATGAAATGATAGGACCGCAGTAGGGAATATCTCATTTTCATTTCTTAACTTGCTCACCTTCTGCTCCTCCCTTATAAAACAGGAAAAGAATGGAATGTTTAAGATTATCATAACAAAACTTCTCAGTCAGTACACGTGTCCAAGTAACTTTTTAAAATCCCTCCTTATTTGAGAGATATTTAGAAATGTAAAGCACAAAGATAAAATACCAGAAATGCCCCTGGAATGGTGCATATGTTTATGAACACTTACTGCTCCTAGACTGCCAATTGGAGTCTGTTAAAAGAACTTAGTACAGCTCAGTGGAAAATAAAAATGAAAATTACTTATATTTGTTCTCCCCAGGGGAAAAAGTAGCATAAATACTTGCATAAAATGAGTCTAAATGAAGAAGAAAGAAGATGCTGAGTGCCTTACCCAGTTTCTATCGTTAAATATGACACCAGAAATTGGTTGAATCCTAGCTAAAGAAACACGATCTCATTTATAAAATTAATTTAAAATGCTATCTTCACAAATCTACCATATCACTGCCTTCATTTCATAGCAATACAGAGGATTTAGATGAGAAAACTCAAAATCTCTAAAGTTTCAGCGTGGTATGCATCACAGGTCTTAACCAGTCTTAGTAGAAGCTAAGAGGAAGTCCTTGGGTAGGC
Organism: Cavia porcellus; assembly: GCF_034190915.1. NCBI lineage: Eukaryota > Metazoa > Chordata > Mammalia > Rodentia > Caviidae > Cavia > Cavia porcellus. Next base: position 88,063,562 of record NW_026947484.1, read on the forward strand.
ACAGGCCTCACCATTTCCACTGGGAGTGGTGGTGGTCCTTTGAGTGGCAGAGCATCACGCATGTGTGGAAATGCTGAGAAACTGCAGAGAGCAGTGACCAAAATAGTATGAAGAAGACAGTAGTAAGTCTTGAGAGATGACAGGGAGGGAGAGAGACAGAGAGACACAGAGAGAGAAAGAGAGAGAGACAGAGACAGAGAGAGAGACAGAGAGAGAGAGATGCAGGAGCAGCCCCAGACTCTTCTTGAAGACTCCTGAGGCTGCCTATGGCTGAGGATAAAAATTAACAGTGTGTGTAGGATACATAATACAATAGAAAAAGAACAGTTCCCACCAGAAAGAAAAGAGCCTACGATAAAAGGCACTAGATGACTATGTGTGCACTGTAGGAATTCATTTATAGGAAGTTCTAGAACCAAGGAAGCTAACTTATAAGAATTGATCCAAAATACAACATATTTTTAAAAATATCATTGCCACTAACCTCCCTCAAATGACTCTCCCTCACTTTGAATACATGTATCCCATCATTCTTGCCACATTCTGAAGCATTTGTGAAAGTCCTCTTTCCTCAGTATCTTTAAGAGGTATAGTTAAAAACTGTGGTGAATGCCACTGCCAGGTGCTGTCTGACTCAGTACCCACTGATCAACCTTTCCCATCCTTCCCTAACAGGTAAAAGTAAGCACTGGACTACCTAAGTTAAATTAAGGGAACTGATCACTACTGTAGAGATGATTATAAAGAAAGACTTCATCTTTTATGGACCCACGGGGAAGTATAAGGAATTAAAAGATACGACTTTAAGAGATGGGTTAAGACAAATGGGTAAGAGTTTAAGAAGAAACTCCATTAGCCATGAGTTGAGTGAGCATTACTGGTGCTACTGTTGGATATCTGGGTGTACACTATCCTCTTTTGATTTGAATGCTTAAAGTTTTCCATGATTAAAAATCATTTTAAAAGTGCAAAAAAAATAAATCTACCTATATCCTAGATTGAAAAGCACCAAAGGCTCTAAGCTGTAAAGGGGTCTCTGTAAGGTACTTAAAGAGAAATAAAAAGTGAAAATCAGTGTTGTTTTTCTTACTAAAATGAGAATTATAGGAGACTTCTTTTTAGCCAGTCAATTTTTCCATTGATGGAATGTTCCAAACCTTTATAAACCATCTGGAGAGCAAGGATTTGGCTAGATTACCATCTCACTGCAATCATGAGACAGTCATTGAGAAAGCATGCAAAAACGAACTGCTTTTTATATAATAAAATGCATACACTAGAATCTGAAACACTGAAAGAAATCCTCAAACTAATTTACGAAATGTTAAATATATAAAATAATGTGAATAATTTCCAATTATTTTGATCCTGCAATACAGTAAATAAAACCACAATTTTTATTGACATTATCTTAGTTATGAAGCTTCATCTGTAATTTGGCCCAATGTTTACTTTTTCATAATCAGATAACTTAATAAAAAATATTAATAATCATAAATCACTTTAATATTTAGTACTACTACATAAGGAAATAGAAATAAATGGATCTGGAAAACCATATTGTGAAAAGGGGTTATTTTGTAAAGGGTACAAGTAAACAGATTGAAGTTCTTGCCTTCCCTAGTTTGCTCTTAGTATTTCTGAATTTTAATTTTTTCTTCAAATCTGTACAGACCATTACATATAATGATTTATAAACTCTGTGGAAAGTGGCGGTTTGTTCCAGCATCTCTTCACTACTCCCCACTGTCATGCTAAAGGCAATCTTTTCACCATAAACAGGAACAGGTAAAAAGAATAGGAGAGGAAAGAATGCAAAACTAGTATTTCTATGCACATTTGGTTAGACAATATGCCACATTTTTCCTTCATTTTGTGTTGTATATGTAGGTCTTATTCTAACCATCTTGCAAGGTTTGTAAATATTTGTGTAAATTTTTTGGCAAGGAAATTATGGAATAATGTTTCTTTGGTGCTTCAATATAATATAAACTTACCACATATTTACTGTTTGTAGGGCAATGCAGATGGTGACAAAGATTCAGAGAAGAATGCGATGTGCACCCTGAATTTGCTCAGTTAACTGGAAAAGACAAACAAAAGGACTCACTGTGAAATATTTTCCGATACGTCTTAGATAAGCAAAGTGCCTTGTGGAAACTCAGAGGATTCCCCTGGTGGAATGGGAAGATGACTGCCCTAAGAAAAAAGACAGTACATCTCTCCCAGTAACAAAGGTAAAAAAACAAGAAGTAAATTACCAGACAAGGACCCAAGCAGAAAAGTAGAAGGAGAGAGCAGATACAGAGCAAATGAACGCAGGTAGGAAATATTGCCAGAAGCTCATTAAAGACGTATTTCCTTATACACAGTTGATGTGTGTTCGGCATGGCCTAATTTTCAATCTAACTGAAAACTGAATACATATTTGTACCAGCCTTTGGCTTCTTGCAAATATGCTTGATCATTGAGTAATAACTTATTTTCATGATAGGCACTCTCTCCACTATTTTAAACATTATAGGAATTGCTAGGGTATCATGTGCTCAGGAAGGGAATCAAAGTGCTGCTTCTTAGTGTTCAATGCCACTGCGGTGCACAGTGTTCTCCTGTGTGCAGCTGTGTACTGGCCACCTGGACACCTTCCATGTTAACACTGCAAAAGTAGACAGTGTCTACGATAAGCAATTCCATATCATAGACTGCACCAGTGAAGTAGACTTCGCCTCCTATCAGCAGACAGTTATTTTTACCAACCTATTAGACTTACGTACATTCTATCAATTGCTAGGAGTAATGTGGTAGTGGAAAGAATGATTTCAAAATGAGAACAAGTGCAGTTTTTGCTGCCAACTTGACTCTCTTAATAAAAATGGAAAGTGAAACAGTTGGCTGAGAAGCCAGGTGAGAACACTTGAGAGAAGTCTGAGCCCCATTGGAGCCTTGTGGGAGTCTGGCACAGAAAACAGTTCTGCCAGGACCCACATGTGCAGCTCTGGCTCTCAGAAAGTCACACATGCTCTCAGGAAGAGCCAACGGAAAAAGAGCAAAGTGAGTCTGACAGCATTTGCATTCCTAGCTGCTCTTAAAAATACACTGGGTTTGGCAGGCTTGGTTCCATCACTTGGAGTTAGAGCCTGGGATGCTGCCATTTTTAAGAGCAGTCATCAGGACCAATCACCGTGATCATCAAATGAAATATGTATTTCTGCATAATCAGATGTTAATAAAGGAAAATTTGCATGTTTAGCATTCCAGAGTTTTATGATACAATGATATTCTGTCACTTTGTGCTCAATTTGATTATCAAGCATTAATCATTCATATTGTGATACTATGTAAGCAGAAATCAATGAACGTGACTTCAAAGTTGCTTGATTTCCCTCCTCTTCTGAGATGAGTAGGCGTGGTCCAAGCAGCAGCCCTGATCAACACAGTACCCCAAGAATTGGTCCAGGCAATGGAGATGCTACTGCTGTCAGCAAGCAGCAACATATGGCACCAAGATGTGAGTTTCCAGACTTGTCATCCACTTGAGGGAGTGCTGATCGGAGCTCGGAAGACAGTCTGCAGTCCAAAAATGATGGGGGGTGGCTGTGATTGAGAGTGTGGCCATAACAAGCTAAACAAAACAGAAAACTGGATCAGCTCACAACAACGGTTTGAAGCTGAATCTTGGGGCACTTTGAGATGAAGAACAAAAGTCAGCCTATGCAGCTTCTAGGGCTATGGTATAAGTGACTGAGAGCGTGTGCATACAGAGAACAAGGAGTCCCGCTAACATGATTCAAACAAGTTCTCACATGACAAGGATCCTGGAGGCAGGCAGAATTTCGACTCTGGTTTAGCAGCCAGGCCCACGTCTCACGTCACCCTCTTACCATGTTTCGCAAGGTTGCGGATCACTGCAGTGGTAAGTCACCCTGTCACGGGGCTGTGCTCAATGCCAGAAAATGGGATGATCCAGTGCAAAAAATTTAGTCTTAAACCAACCCCTCAAGCCAGGAAAGAGCATATTTCCCAGAAATATCCAACTCATGTACCAGATTAGGGTTTAGGGTGACCAAGTTGTCCTTGTTTTCCTAGAATGTTCTTACTTTTTTTGTCCCAACTGAGCTTCCTCCTCAGGCTCCTGACTTGCTCACTATCATCACTGTTCTTCTTGAGTGGAAGAGAGTGGAGAGTTGATTCTGGATATGAAAATATTGGCTGTTAGAGACAATATATAACTTGTGATGCTAAGAGCAAACCCATACTTTCTATGGTAGAATCACGGTATCATATCCCTCTAGTTCTAATCTTCTGGACTATAGGGATGTGTCTCTGAGGGAAAGAGAATAATTTCAGTCTGGATCTTATATGGAGAACTGGACTAAATCTGGCAAAAGTTTTTCTGCCACGGTACATGAAATAAGGACAATTTACAAATGTTTATCTATAACTTCAGAAGGCATTGAAGGTAGAAAATTCATGCAGTTGTTTAGCAAAAGGCCATAGCGGGAAAAGTATTCCAAGCATTAGATCTGGAAAATGGACTCCAAATAGAAACACTAATATAATTTGGGATGTAAAATACAGGATTTATTTGGGCAAATGGTTGATAGAATTATGCAACAAAATTTTATTTACTGACTATGTGCATGGTGCTATGGTAGACATCTTTAATATGTTATTCACGGGGCTGGGGATTTAGCTCAGCGGCATAAGCGCCTGCTTGCAAGCGTGCGGTCGTGAGTTTGATCCCTGGTACTGATAAAAATGAAAAAGACAAAAAAAAATATGTTATTCACTTAATTCTCACAATTAACCTTCTGATACTGATAGTACAAATGTCCCACATCCCAGATGGAAAAAAGAGTGAGCTGCCAAATGTCACATGACCAGTAAATACAATGTAGCTAGAATTCAAATGCAGACAATTGATTTCATACATAGTTTAACTTCTATGAAATCTACCTTGTAGATATTCAAGGTATTAAAAACATAGAGTATTAATTATCTACTTATAAATGGGGTTTGTGGCTGTTGAAAGTCTGAAAAAGCTGAGCCTGATTATAAGGTTCACTGCTGATTTTTATTTGTTAAAGTGAAAGTAACAGCAAATACTTTAGTATATGGCTACAAAGAATGGCAAGAGGAAACAATATCTCTAATAACCAACAAAAGTTTCATATAGGTAAGAAATTTCTATCATTTCCTGATGATCTCAGACACTGATCTTTTTTAATATACCATCATCAGAGATGCCCTGTCTCTCTGTCTGCACAGAAGAATGTGCTGTGCCACCAACCTGTGGCCCTTGGAGACACAGGGAAAGATGAAGCCATCTCTGGGAGGGTGAAAAGGGGATAATCTTGAACAGGAGAATGAAATGAAATTGGAAAAATAATTCTGTTTAATGTGCTAAGATCTTGTACACTCTAGAGAGAAAATTTCACATAGACTACTATGATTTTCCAGGACAGGACAACAATTAAATATTTGTAAAAATTTCTTAATCTTGCATTTTGTTGAGGAAGATATGTACTTGGTGAAAGTGTCTCTAGTTATATCCTAGTGTACTGTAGAACAGATGTAGAGGTCATTGGTTTAAGCATAGCTTTTGAGCTAAGGATGCTGTATACTAACTTTTGGCCAACATGAGAATACCCAGAGTGGCATATATTCATGAAGATATATGTGTTGTGAATTTGTGAAAAGTTGCAGAAAATAGAATGTTGGTATATTAAAGGAAATCATCAGATATCTACCAAGTAATTAGCTAGGATTTTTGTACCATAGCTACAGATGATAACATTATTTATGTTAATAATTAAAATTGTTATTTAAAAAATATGTCAACATTTTTGTGATGCTGGGGATAGGATACATGACCTTTGCATAATAGCAGGTACTCTATCCTTGAGCTAGCACTCCAGCTCAGGTTTTGAGAAGAAAACCATTCGGCAAATTTAATTTGGCTAAAAAGTTTATTTTGAAAATACTAATCATAAACTTTAAAAAAGAGAGATATAATTTCTATTTACTTAGAATACTGCAGTAGTTGAAACAAGTTTAAATTAAGACTCTCTTGACTTTAAATCCCAGGGCCACTATCCAGCCCGGTGAAACTTGTTGCCCATTCATCAAGTCATTTAGATAAATACTGAAACTTGTAGCTGACATCTTTTTACATAAGTATGGTGCTGACCTCGTAATGTTATCAAAGGAATAAAAAACAGATGATACATATAAATTTATAGCTACTAAGCAACATACAAGTAGTCCATTAACATATACTTGCAACAGAAACTGTTGGGAAGTTTTGAAGAGATTGATAAATGTGTTGTTATTTTACTTTAAATCCCAATTCTCAATGACTTAGTCCAGATGTAGTATTTTAGCATTTTCCTATTCTACTCCTGCGAAGTAAATTTCTTTTTTAAAATTCATTTTAATATTACCTTGTGGACTTTATTTAGTAATGTGGTACATAATGTACTTAAATGGAAAATGTACTGTTAATTACAGTAAGGTTTTCAAGGAAACTAGTAACTGTAAATCCAGATCTTAGATCTTCCAAACTCTCCAGAGATTAAGATATATTTATATTATATTTTCTTAACAAATTTTAGAGCTTTTTTGTAAGAAAAAAACTTACTGCTTTTCCTGCAGTTGGCTGCTGGGATGCCGCTGGCCCGCCCTGAGAGCCCTACAGTACACAGACCTGAGAGGCCCATCGCTGTGCGTGTTGGTAGAAGTCATGGCAGACATTGTTCAGGGATGCTACGGAGGGTCCTCTTTACTGTGGACACTTGGGAGAAATTTCTTTCCAGTCTTGGCAGGAAATGTGTGCTGTGCTTCTCTTGAGTTGGTTTGCTTTTTAAGTTGCAATAAACAGAAATTGGGAAATGAAGCAGATTTTCCTCACTTCGTTGACAGCTGGATACCTAAAGCCCAATTTGAGGACTACCCAAATAAGCAATTACTATACTCTGATTTCTCTTCAGATCCTATAAATCTTTCACCTTTTACCAAAAAAGCAATTACCAAAATCTAATGGTAAATGTAAGGGGCCCATGATATTTATTTTTATATTAACCATAGACCTTGGTTATAAATATGGCTTTCTCTTTGTTTTGACATTTTCATCTTCTTTTAAAATAGAATGTTTCTCTAGATTCTTTTAAACAGAAATTTATATACTTTCTAAGCTAGTCTGGATTTTCTTTCACTCAAATGTATTTCAAATGTGTACTTCCAAAACCGATACCTAAATATATGACATTATTTTTTGAAATTCCCAAATACTTATATTCTATCTCAATATAATGTTATATTGATGTAATCATTTCCTCTTTGACATTCATCGGTTCTAAAACTCAGATATATTTTGCCAATGCAAAATAACAATAAATATCCTGTACATAAATTATTGCATGCTAATATACCTTAGTTGTATAGAGCATGTTCCCCAAAAATTCACCTACTATTAATTTATGTTATATGTGTTATTTTATTTCTGTAACACTTAATTCATACATTTTAAGAAAAAGATAAAGCATAAGTTGACTGGCGAATTATATTAAATTATTATTTGTTAAAGCTTACTAATTATGCCAATTAAACCTTTCAGTTTTGTCTTTTCTGATATCCTCTCAGTTGGCTGAGTTATCAATCTTTCACAGATTTGATTTTCAAATCTATTTTCTTCTTTTAATATAATTGAGGATTTCCTATGTATCATTATTTTGTCATAGAAATTATATTTAAACTAAATTTGCAAATTTTCCCTAAAGCATTACCACCACTAATATTCTAATTAACTAAGCCCTAAACCTAAATAGCTGTTATCACTAAATTCATTCAATCCATCTTTTTATATTTTTAACAAGGTGTATTTGTTTTAGATATTAATAGTCCATGCATATATTGATTATTCCATATATATATATATATATATATATTCACTTCATTTTTAAAAAATAGTGCTTCTTTCAAGGGATGTAATAGTGAACATCTAGTCGTGCCCCCATAGACTTCAAAGTCTTTCAGAAGAGAAGATCATTAAGTGCACACAAGTATAACATTATACCTATGAAACAAAATTTACCTTTGCTTTTGCTTTTTCAGAATATATATATATATATATATATATTTCCAAGATTTCAAGGTATGTTGGCAATTTTTATATATATTTGGTTCTCTCTGTATATATATATGATTCGCTGTGTGTATATATATGTGTGTGTGTGTGTGAATATATATATATATATATATATATATATATATAGAGAGAGAGAGAGAGAGAGAGAGAGAGAGAGAGAACATGCCCTGTAATTCTGGAAATATATTTTTCAGGGTTTTTTTTTTTTAAAGACCCAATCATCTAGGTGTGGTGGTGCACTCCTGTAATTCCAGCACTTGGGAGGCTGAGACAGGAGGATTACTAGGAGGTCCAAGTCAGTCTAGGCTACCTAGTGAATTCAAGGTCAGCCTCAACTACACAGCAAGACCCTGTCTCAAACAAACAAGTAAGTAAATAATTGAATACCCTCTGCTCATAAGAAGAAATACAATAGATATATGGAAAAATGGTTGCCATAAAAGATAAATTTGACACATTTGTAGAAAAAATGGATGCATCTTACAACCATAATGCTTAATGAAATAATCAAAAGTATAAATAATTTAAAGATCAAAATAAAAGATAGGTAACTGGAAACAGGGAATTAGATCTCTTGCAAATGAGGTGGACTCTAGAGGGAAAGAAGTGGAGGGAGGAGAAGAAGGGGGAGGCGGAAGTGTTAAAATTTGCACACTCACCAACTCCCCAGCGTGAATGTACCATTATGTAAACGTGTACTAACAGCTGATGAGAGGTTAAGAAATGGGCATCTTAAATGAGAAGAAAAACACTGAGAAATGGAAGGAAAATAGGATGTGAGTGGCTGACCACTGAACAGCTTACCCCACTGTCACTCGGGCAGTGTATTTGTTCCACACTGAGGGTCCAAGCATTGCTGGGGCAGGTATCATTTCAGTCAGTCGATTCTTGTATTGAACAAGATTGACAAAATTGCCACTTTTATATTTCCTATAATATTATCTTACAAAACAGAAAAAATGCAAGTTTTGGTCATCCTGTATTTAAATAACTGGATTGGTAAATAGTTAAAATTGCAAAACACTATTGCTTTTTGGAGGGCAATATGATACTGCTGAATCATTGTGGTAGAAGCAGCTACAACACTGCTCAGCTTTTTCTGTGTGCCAAACATCATTTTACATATTAAAACATTTATTATTCATATCTGAAAAGATGATTTAGTCCACTGCATTGAATACAGCTTGCCATGAACTCGGATACAAAAATGAAACGTAACCTGTGGAATTACGAAGCAAAGGAGGAAATGGTCTGATCATGAGACTCACTCGTGTGATCGGGCAGAAGCTGTGTGAGAAGCTTTGTGATGGTTTATCCTTGGTCGTGGCATTGGCTTGACAGTGAGATTCTAAAGTGCAGGTAAACAGACCACATCACTAAGTAATGCCCATAATAGAAATTGGCATTTGATTCTCTGTGTGAAAGGGTTATTTTACTGAAACAAATAATACTCTTGGAAATAAAATGATAGTAGAATGAAATTGAGTGCAAACATAAAAATAAGGGTAGGCAAGTGAAAAGATAATATTATTAAAATAATAAAACATATCGACATCGCTACATTTGACTGATAAATGCAGTAACTAGCTATGAAGTTTGTGCCAATGAGAATCATCTAACCATACCGATGTGTATTACCAAAGACACATCAGTGTGGCTGTCACATAAACAGAATAGCTCTATCAGATAATAAGGTGGAAAAGTCCTGTGATCTTTAAAACAAGATTTCTCTAAGACAGTGATAACTCTGTTGGCAGGAGTCCTGTGAGATCCTGAATCTTCGAGTACATGCTTCTTGGTTGATGTGAGTATGGCTTTAATTATCACATAACATTATAGGCCTTCAAAGTACAACTATTGTTCTGTCTATATTTGAGATCTATAAGCAACCAGTAAAAGACAATGTACATCTTGAAGCTACTTTATCATCACTGAAGTATCTACATAAAATTGAATCAGTAGATAAATGAAAGTCTCTATTTATTATTTTCCCTCTTCCATATAAAGAAAGTGATCAGTGCAATAAACCTTACATAGGCCATCACTGGCAAAAAATGATTGAGTTATTTTTCCCACACAAAATGCACCTAAATTATAATTTCCTGAATGGATTCTGCTAGTGATTCATTTCTGTCCCATATTCAACCAAAATAGATTTATAAACTCAAAATAAGCAAGATTTATGAATGATAAGTAATTATACTACTGGCTCACTGGTTTTCTAGGAGCTCAGTATACTGAGTGAATTACAGCACTCCCTTCATATTATGTAACTTGATGTTGCCTTTTATTTATTCGCTTTGTTGATGTGCTCATTCATTTCCCAAGTGTCTTAAAACAATTACTAATTCTAGATTTGTAGTTGCAGCAGATGGTGAAAAAGACAAACTCAACAATTTTATAAATTTAATGTGAGATAGCTATTTTAAACTATCAACCTGAAGCTATTTTATCAATATTTGAGTCACGTATACTGTACTTGGAAATAGCTATTCCCAAAATGAACCCAGTATTTAGGACTTCTGACGTGCCTGGCCACATAGCTGCTTCACACCAGGTTTCTTACCACCTCCAGGTGTGTGATCTGCTTCCAGTTCACTAAACACTCAAGATGCTTTGACTCACTTCACGGTTTCCTCCTAGTTGACCCTTTGTGCATTCAGTAAGTGTTCATTTATCAAATGCAATGTATTGTGGTACCTGCGTTAGCCACAGTAAAAAACAAATTTGCATTGTTTTGAGACAGGGTTTCACGGTGTATTCAGGCTGATCCTAAATTCACTATCTAGCCTAGGCTGGCCTCCACCTCACAGTGATCCTCCTGCTTCAGCATTCTGAGTGCTGGGATTATAGGCATCCTCTACCACACAGGATGATATTCATAAGCTTTGCACCAAATCTTACTAAAATTTTCAAAGAGGAAAGTAGCTACAGTACTACAGTAAGAAATACTTTTGTCCTTTAAGAAAATGCCTTCCCTTGTTCTGTTTCAACAGCAAAGATACTAAGTATTTCTCAAAATCAAATGAAATTTAGTATATAAAGATTTACTTATCCATTCTATTATTACTGATTTGTGTGGCCATGAAAGTAATATCTTCCAGAGTCACTTTCCAGCATGTTGTTTTATACTTTGTGAATATTCAGATATTTGCATGATTTCTTTTCAATGGTGTGATGCAAGGCACAGATTTTATCAGTTCTTCCTCTTAGAAACGTTAGGATGCTTACGTTTTAATGGAATTTTGGTCCTATATATAAAAAAAATCACATTTTAGTAACTTTAAGTCAAGAATTAAAGAATCAGTCCAGGTAAATTCAAATTCATTCCTGAATTTCTCCCTGATTGGCACTGCGTTATGTGACTCCTAAACTAATAAAAAGCTCAAAGAAGATAATTTTACCTTAGTTGAATCAAACAATTTAATCCCATCTCTGAAAGTGACCTCAGTAGAGACATCACTCAAAGGGCATGGAGACTTTTCAGCTGAGACAGTGGAATGGTTATGGGGCAGCAAATCGATTTGCACATTAATTTTTTTTTATAGCTTCAGCTTATGACCATAAAGCCATTTATAATAACAAAGCCATTATTCACAACAGAACCAAGGATAAATTAGTTAATTATTTGAATCTTTCATTCATCCCTTTATATAGCAGATTTTTGCTAAAAATCCCTATGTAGACAGCTACTAGTACTTGGATCCTTAGGACACAGAGTTCATGTTATGATAAAATGGTAGTGATAATGAAGGTACATTTTTTCTACAATTGCTTCCTCCAATGCAATCTTCATTAACAGAGAAAACTTACTAACATAAAAATACATGATCATGTCAACTCTACCTCCATATCAATTAAATATCTCTTAATAGCTCACCATTGCATATAAAGTCCATTGTTCTTAGTGTAACATAAGCCTTCTTTCATGAAGCCTGTCTCTCCTGTCTTATCTCCCATCATAATACACCAAAACTATTTGGTCAACTCTGAGACCACTTTGTATTTTTTCTACTTCTCTAACTAGTCCTGTCCTTCTGCTTCAAGGACTCTACAGGTGAAGTACTCTTTTGTTCGATTGCCCTCCCCAGCACTTTCCATTTCATTCATTTTTGTGTTTCAGCATCCACCAATCTATGATTCCTTCCCCCAAATCCTTCCTTGATATCCTAAATCTGAGCTAGATGCATAATCCTCTTTGGGTGCTTTGATTAGTATTTTTTACCCTCTGAGATAACCATCTATTTACATTTTCACCTTGTATTACAAGTTTCTTTTGAGTAGAAAATATGGGCTGAACTTGATGTAAAAATCATAAAGTTAAGAACTTAATGCATATTAGGCACTTAATTGCTCTAGAAGGAAGAAACGAAGGAAAAAAGGAAAGAAAAGATTGCATAAAGTTCATGGGTGGTTAATCATCTGTAATTGCAATCCAGTGTTGCACCTTAGAAGCCATAATTTTATAAGATGTGCAACATAAAGGACTGAAAATAATGAGTCATCATGTAAAGAGTTAAACTTCTGTATTTATAAGTTTACTTTATCTATTTGCATGTAATGGAAAGGGAAAAAATGTACAGCTATTTTCTTCCTAACACTAAAAACTAGCTTCAGATCTATTTAACTTTCTACCTTCCTTTTATTCTACGTAGTTTAATCTGAATTTAGAGGCCAATCATTTCATAATGATCACACAGCCAAAAAATACTGAATAAGAATTTTCACTGATGTGCCTATTTGGGGGTGAAAAAGAATGTGCTCTAATTGGAGATTCTTAACAGTGAGTGATCTCTCTCTTCCTCCTCACTTTCCCTGCTCCCACAGTCTTCCTATTAGCTCGCCTTTTCCCCTTTCCTCCCTTTTTCTGAGAACCAGGATTTTAGCTGACTCACCCAGCCGGCAGAAGGGTAGAGGGCTGGCATTTCTAAGCATGAAAGTTTTGCTGCCTTTAGATTCCTTAATTTATTCTCATTATAAAAACTAATCAATGTCCTTGTTGGCTGCCCATTTGTCTTGCCTGTGGGACATCATTTTCTACTAATTCTGAGCTCCTGAACTAATCAAGACTCCTGGTTGAAACTCTGACCTTTGCGACTCATTACTGTAATTGGACACCTTTTGCATTCCACATATTGTCTCAGGTCTTCTCGACACTAATCATCCTAAGAAGCTGATTTCCGTATTAGCACCTTCTTTAGGCCCCCTGCAGATCATACCTTGTTTCCGGGTTTCCCCACTTTATGTACTTATATACAAGTCAACTGCTCTTCGCCTCTTGATTTCTTCCTCCCTGGCATGCCAGAGTTCATTGCATTTCTATTTAGTGGAAGTTTCACTTGTTCTAAGAACTTGAAAGCTTCTAAGTTCGTCTAGTAGCATGTTAAATACCTGTTATGGCTCATGTTTGGATGTCACCCCAAAGCCTCATGCCTTCATAGCTGGTGCTTTTCAGAGGTGGCTGGATCTAGGGTTTGTGATGCCAGGAATAAGCTTGTGCTCCTGGTGTTAAGGGTGTATGAGTACTAAATTAGTCCACTACTTGGTTTAGTATAGTTCCCTGGATAGTACACAAAGGACAGAAAGACGGCTGCTGTTGTTGCCTGTTTCCTCCCTATTCTGTTGCTTGCTGCCTTCTGCCCTCCATGAGCTTTTCTCCTCTGCCATGGCCTCCTGCCTTGGTACCAGCCAACTACTAACTGAAACATCTACAAACTGTTCACTGTAATAAATTGTTCTTATTTTAACTCTGGGTGTCAGATATTTTATCTCTGCAGTAAGAAAAGTAATTAAAACAATGTCTCTCCTAGAATCCTTTCCAGGTCATTAAAACCCATATCACAGGAAATGGTTCCTATATTGATAAAAATTCTGTTGCCTAATTTTTATACTTCCCTTCATTCATCATACTTAAGATTCAGGTTCACATTTATTAGTCATGGTTGCTTCCTCTTAGGTCTCTATATCCTTCAGTATGTGATACTTTTCCTCTTCTCAGCAAGACTTTAATATTCCTGGCCATGTATTTTTTTATGATGTTACCATGGCTATTGGTATGATGCCCAGAAGTGGGGAGGAAGATAGCTTTCGGTAGTGGGTATAGGTGTTGTCTTGAAAGGCAGATACCTAGATATTATCTTCAGAGGTGAAGGAGGAGTATTTATCTTTAGTATAGAGAAATGGGCCACTTTTATGGTTCTGCAAGTTTTATATGAAAGATTTAAATGATCAATCCATCTATTTGAATTCTTCCATCCCATGTCCAAAATCCCCATCTATGCCCAACAATGGGCCTAACACTGACACAGTAGACTTGCAGAAATGAGAACCCAACCCACCATGAATCTTTTATTCCTTTTAATTAAGTCCTGGGACTGACATTCAGATTGTTCTACTTAGCTGGTAGAAAATAAAGGAAAATTCTATCAAAAATCCTTTGGCTTTCACATTTCACTTTAAATTGGTGGGGATCACATTCTTTAACTTTTTCTAACGCTTGATTGTCAACAACACTCACCAAATTCCAAAGCCCTTATAAGTACTACTTACGCCAAACTTCTCAAACACAAGATATTCCACCTATATTTGGTTTTGTTTTGTTTGTTGATTCACTTGTATTCCACTCTTTTTTCAGCACTGATAAAAGCTGAAGCTGAACAGTTGCTCTGGTGTAGAATGGGGAATATTGTTCTCACCTGCAACCAATAAGCAGTAACACAGGTTAAGGGTGATTTAAGAGTCTGCTTCCTCAAATCTGTTTATCAAATTTTGGTAACAAATGTCTTTGTTAAATTCCTTGAAAGCTGTTTCTTAAACAGATATTCCCATGCATGTAGCTGATGGAGATGTTCTTTCAGGAGCAATACTTATGAAGAATAAAGGAAGCAAAGATTGGGTACAGAGAAAATTTGAACTGCAGTACAGCTACAAGACAGAACTTACCTGTCTCCTTCAGAAGCTTTGAAGCTAGAATTGTTACAGGCATCTGAGTTAAGTAAAAATATTATAGGCAATCAGACAAGGCTAGGCCCTCAAAAGAGCTAGTGCAAAAAACCTTGCAACTGGGGAGACAGACATCTCTGCTGTGGGCCAGACCTCAAGACAAAAGAATGAACCCACATACTTCTTAAGGATAAGCATCAAAAATTGATATTTGAAATAGGTCTCTATTACCCTGAGGAAGCCAGGACTCACTAACCCAACACCTACAGGAAGAGTCCTTGCTCTTCCAGCGTGCCTGCTTGCTAAGTGACTTACTTCCCCATTTGTCCCAAATTTAACCAATTTTTCCTGAGCAATTAGTTTCATTGATTGGCCTACCTGCAAAAAAGCATACATTGTAATAATGAATACATTTTAACTAAAAAAATGGAAGCAATGAGTATGAAGAGGGCTGAGGTTGAGGTTCAGAGATAGAGCACTCACCCAGCGTGTGAGAGGTCTTGATTTTCATCACAGACAGACAGAAAGACACACACGTGCGGGTGCACATGCATGCAAAGAAAGACATCTAAGGCATAATGGATGTAAGTGGAAGGAAAGAATAAAATATAATGGCCATAATATTAGAGGAAGCAGAAGGCCTTTGATCTCTACTTGGTAAGAAATAATAAGAGAGAGAGAGTGTGTGTGTGTGTGTGTGTGTGTGTGTGTGTGTGTGTTTGTGTTTAGTTGAAAACTCATGCATTTTCTGTCCTAAAGATTTAATGAAACATTTTTCAGACTTGTCAAGGTATGTCTGCTGGTTGCCTAGTTTCAGTAAGTAACTCAACTAAATACTTTATGCAAATTTCCAATAATTTAACCCACCCCATTTCCTCTTTCTGTGTACTTTATATATATTTCATACTTCCTTTACTAAGAGAAAAGAAAATCTGAGTGTCTGGTTGCCTTATAAAAAAGGATTTGCATGGAAACAATCCACTAGGAACAATATATTTGACAGTTTTCAATAAGCAGTAACATATAATGATTTTAATATTGTTCTTCAATTATTCTGAGACGTATAAAAACCATTACTCGAATCATTAAATTCAGAATGAACATTGGGGAATTTACTCTAGGAAGAAAGTGTTTCTGTTAGCAGAATACTAAAACAGTTGATCTCATAATTATATAATTCTTTATTTCTATTGAACCAAACTTTATTTAAATTAATATAACGTTTAACTTTTGCCTGTAGTCTTAGAATAATATCCTGTAAGGACATTTGATGGCCATACAGCATAATACAACAGAATACTCTCTGAATAGTTATGCTTAATTTTTTTTAATGCAGGATGTACTGCTATAACCTCCTATGATTCTGTTTTAACTGAGAACAACTATGGTAATTAGCATTTTCTATGAAATGCTTTTTAAATGGTTTTTAAAAATGGTATTTCAACACTAAGTGCTAGAAAACTAGCAGTACCAAAAGTTTATTTCTCATGCTCCATTTCTTGTGACAAGAACAGAGCATGACTCTAGTCATCATACTTTCTTAAAAACTCCCTGCCTACTTTACATATAATCATTTCATACATGTCAGAAATTCTTGACTTTGTCTCTTTCCAACTTGTCTCTGGTAGGAGACAATTAGTTAGCAAACTGACTCAGGTTCCATTATGAGAAGCTGTCTGAATTGGTGTATTAGCAAGAAAACAGTTTGTGTTACAGTTTTTTACTATGAAGGATAAGGATATAATTTGCTTAAGACCTAGGACCTGCTGGTGCAACCTCAAAAATAAGAAAGTCTACTGGGATGGTAGCAAGAATGGGGAGTCTATTAGATACATAGAATAAATCGATCAACAAGCAGTCAGAAATAAGTAGTAGGAAAGGTTTTCAAGGTCCTCTAGAGATTTAGATGACATTTTTATGATGTAACAAAGAACAGCTTATTTGGGATTGCGGGGAAAAGAAAGAAGTCCCCAAGACTTGAAATACTATAGACTGACTACCAGGAAATCAGGGTCCCTTCTGGGCACAAAGGTAGGGATGCACTTAAACTATAAGATGTTTTACACTCCATGAGGAATTTTTACATGTTTATCTCATTATGACAACCTAATAAGATAGAAGGAATCAAGATCATTCAGGTGTGCCTAGATGAAAACATTAAAGCAAACCAAGTTATCCAAGAGGAGGTATTACTAGATAGCAGCAGCAGCACTGAGCCTAAACCACCCTTAGCAAAGGATGCTCATTTCACTCTACCAGACTTTCTTTGATCTTGAATGTTCAGCAGGAACAGAAGGAAATTATTGAGATCACTGAAATTTAGATAAGGATTTTAAAAATAATTATTATAGCCATGTAAAATTTGTTCAGCTTGATAATGATACATAGTAGAATACTCTTGTTCTTATATGATACATGCTGAGGTTTATAGAGTAAAATATACAAATTAATTACAGACGGTTTAGAAAAAATTGTATATGTATACAGACTATATATATATAGGGGGGGGGAAGAACTGAATATGACCAAAAGTTAACAAGTGAAGAATTTTTAATTTATGCATAAAACAGAATTTCACAGTGTAAAATTTTTCACTGGTAACATTATGTTTCCACTCCAAAGATTTTAGATTTTGAACAATTTCCAGTTGGGGATTTTCAGACTTGAGGTGTCTGACCTGAAGTGTGTGGAAATTTGGTAAGATGTTGTACAATGCGTAGTGTCTGTATGTTATAGTTTATATCTGATGTCCACCCAAAGTCTTCCATGCTCATAGATAGGGCTTCGGGAAGACGATTAGCTTCGAGGAATCCTCCATTGATGACTTTATAGCTAAATGTGATTGGGGAGGTAAAGCCTGTCAAAGGAGGAGGATGCTGGGGGCGTGGCCTGGAAGAGTATGTCCCCCTCCCTGGCTCCTTCCTCCATTTCCTCTGCTTCCTGTATGTCATGCCATGGGCAGCTATTCTTCTGTCCTGTCTCTGTCTCATAGTGTCCTGCCTTGGAGCTAGTGAACTATGTACTGAAACCTCTACAAACTAAGAACCAAAATAAACCTCTCCTTTAGTTTGGAGTATTGGAGGTGTTGTGTGTTTTGTCCCAGTAGGGAGGGAAGTAACTGAGGCAAAATACAAATGGAAAATCTTTCAACCTTGGGATATTTCTATTTGTACTATTATTTTTGGAAGGAGTACAGTTGGTCCTCCATCTCCATGGGCTCTTCATATTCACATTCAAACAATCACTGATCCAAAGGATTTTTAAAATTCTAGAAAGGTCCAAAAATAAAATTTGAATTTGCTATGAACCGAACACTGTGCTCAAGGCAGATAAAGAAAATGATGCACAGCCATGGTCTGCAGTGGTGTCCCGCCCTTCGCAGACCCTGCCTCCATCCTGTATGAGGGTTTTACACACTGTTCACCTGTCCTCTCCTTCTTACCATGTGAATTTATGCCTATGATGGTTGCATCTGTACAGAGAATGTATAGGGCCATTTCTCTTTATTCCCTAATTAATATAGTATTTCAACTATTTCTCAAAATTTACATTACATTAGATATGATAACTAGTCTAGAAATGATTTAATACATGAGAGAATAGGGTACATGCAAATACTACACTCATATAAAAGACTTGAGCATCTATGGAGTTTTCTATCCATGACAGATACCAAGGGATGAATATATCAAACTTTTACTTTAACATAATAAAATACATTTTTTTAAATGTGAGGACATGGTAATAAGAGAAACAAATAGAAGGTAAAGATGATACACTTCTGTGTGTGCACCTATCAGTTCTTTTTCTAGTTATATTTCAGCCAATCTTCAGGGATCATGGCCACCACCATTTTGTACAGAAGATCACAAACAAAGAATCAGTCCTCCTGTCTTTCTCTTGGATAAGGGATATTTGTCATCTTGTGTCATAGTTCCTATGATATTAATGAAGTTAAGTGACGAAAACTATGTCCTGAAGTACTATTGGTGAGGACAGTACTGAATGACATTGCCAGACACCTCTGGCAAGATACTCGTTGTGGTAGAGGGTATTTCCTCACCCAGAAATCCCTCGGCATCTTCTTACCCCCATTCCTTTGCCTGGAAATTTTTGTTTTGTAACTGAAGAATAAATAAAAAGGAAAAGCTCAGATAAAGGAAGGGAATATGGGAAGAAGTGTAGAGGCCCCAGTCAATGCTCACTCTTCAGCCCTTTGGTTAGAGTTGGACAGCTATCTATTAAGTGCAGCAATTTATAAACCTTTGAAATTTCTCCATGAAGAAGAATTAGCTCTCTGGGAACAAGAGTGTATAAGTAACAAGGGGAGTGTCAGAGAGGAAGGAGAAAGGCCATCTTCCTGTCTCAGTCCAACCAGCCCCTTCTGGCTGCAAAGTATTAAGAGGAAGCAGCAGGGTGTCTTCTTCAATGTGGCATTTACACATGAGAGAGGCTTTTCCAAGTAACCTTCGAGGCAATGGACAAAGACAATCACAGTATCATAATAAATCAGTGGAAAGGAGGAAGACATAGGAGTTGGATTCAGATGACAGTATAATCTACATACAACACATTCCTCTGTGGCTTCCTCTGCAGAAATCCTGGTGTCATTAATGTAGGGTAGTAGTATTAGAAAAAGCCTTTGTGTTCCAGTGATGTCGCACGGCAAGAATTAAGTCCTGCTAATGACTGAGTTTTGTTTTTAATCAGGCTCCCAAAAAGAATTTGCTCTTCTGATCAAAAGAAGCTTCCTATGTCCTCCTATCACCATGGAGGACAGGGAACACATTCTGTTGGGAAAATGTCTCTATCTGTGAGCTAAATACACACACACACACACACACACACACACACACACACACACACGTCTTTAATAAGGTTGGAAGGCCAAAGTGCTATGATCCCCATAGACATGATTAACAAATTTAGCAAGTATTCATTATTCAACAGAATGCATTAAAAGAAAGAAAGCATTCCTATGGACATCACTGGTAAAAATTCCTTAAAGATTATACTTAGAGCAGTAACCTTAAAAAGAAAGAATTCCCCAGGGCGATTAATACAGGTCTCAGAGCAAAATACTGATGAACAGTGCACATGTCCAGGAGAGCATGGAGCATGAGAGAAACACCCGCAAGTCAGGAAATGAGCTCTTCCCCGAAAAACAATACGACGTAAGACCGAGCACTTGAGGAAAAAGCCTCTAAAAGCAGCCTGCCTGGTTTTGAATCACAGATAGGCCCTCTTGCATTTACACGGTCAGGATACTCAGAAGCTTTTAGTACCACAGATTCTCCCTTTTAAAAAAAGGGGTATAAGAGTATCTGCCACATGGTTTGTTGTGAGAAGTAAGTGAACAAATCTTTATAAACTGTCCCTGCAGCATAATAAGCACCAACAAATTATGACATGTATTAGATATTAACTATCATTGGTGATAAATAATCAGAAATTGAATCCTCTCAAACATCATCTCTTTTTGGAAGGACAAAAATACCTTAAATTATAACATAGTGGTTCCTGTCTTTTCTTCCTTTTGCTTATCAACTCCCACAGCATATACAAAACTACATAAAACTTGTCGTGATTATAGTGAAGTAAAGTTGACTTACTGTCCTAAATAAGTCAGTGCAATTGAGTAGCACTGTTTGTAGAAACTTGCCCTACTCCTGCACGGTGCTTGCCTGTTACTAGAACACCTTGACAAATCTCCATCATCGCTCATCACGCCGCTGCCCTTTTCAACTAATCAATGAGCTCCCTGACTCTAGGACAATGACTTTAATGAAAGCTTCACCTGTATCGCCTGAACGAACACAGTGCCTGACATTTCAGTAAGACTACGGGCTTTATTGCCCTTCATATACTCGCCAATTATAAATAACAAACACCATATTGTTGTAAAGGTAGGTTTGTCTCCTGAGTTTGTCATAAGCCATTAAGAAATCGTCTAGAAATTTGCTCAAATCTAAGTCTACTTACAATGAAAATGACAACAAAATGTGAAGGGATTTATAGAATTTGATTCTCCATTTCATATCTAGTGGTGTTTAAGACAGACTTGAAACGTGATCTTATTTCCACTTAGCTATTTGGGCTGAGTAGGAAATTAAATTATACATCTAAATATATGCAGGGTAGAAGCACCTGGAAACCACCATGGGCAGTGAAAATGACAGGACAGAGTTTCTGTGGGTCACTTCCTTCAGCAACACCTGGATCTCTAAATATTTGTAAGTTTAGGATGTGTCCGATGAAACCACAATATGTATATAAGGGAAAGGGAGTCAGCCTCTGTTTCTTCCACCCTTTCTGTTTCTAACAAATTCAAATTTGCTTTTAAATTAATATACAATAAAGCCTATCTAGTTGGGTGTGGTGGTCATGCCTGTAATCCCAGCTTTCAGGAGGCTGAGGCAGGAGAATCGATGTGAGGTTGAGGCCAACCTGGGCTACAAAGTGACTTCAAAGCTGGCCTAAACTGCATAGTGAAAACCCTATCTCAAAAAGACAAAAAACAAAAGAAAAGGAAACAATAAAGCAGATATACAATCCCAGTGTTCACAAAATCATGAGAGACTTGGGATATTTGGTAAGTGTAATCTGACAGATGCAAACTGAATCTGACAAAAGTTCAAACGCCATATGCTTTATTTATCTCTAGTTGTTTAACCAACCACCAAAAACATAGTGATGTGAAACAGGGATCGTGTATTGTCATGGTCTCTCTCACTTTTACATGCGGACGTGGCTGAGCGGTACAAACATCCTTCAGAGTCCCTCAGCAGTTGCTGTCACACAGCATCCAGACAGAAGTCACCTTGACTCTTCTTACCCACAGATGGCTGCTGGCTCCAGCTCTGCCCTGAGCTGTCTGCTCGAACATCCATACACAGCTGCTCTGTGGCCTGTGCTTCTCTGTGCTCTAGAGACTGCATTCCGATGGTAAAAGCCTCAAGACACAGCAGGCCAAGCAGTTACCACATTGCCTTGCTGTGCTCGGGCTCTGAAGCCAGTTGCTTTCACCACATTGGACTTATTTGACGTGAGTCACAAAGACCAATGCCTTTTCAACCTTTCCAGGTCAGGGAAAAACAGATCTTATGTCTTGATGGGGCAGCGTCAAAGCATCTGAAACACATTTTAAAACCACCACACAAACAACTATGACATTTAAACTTTTTAATAGATAGTATCTTAATTTAACAAGAAAAACAAGGAGAACAATTACCAAGACATCTAAAAAAGTAGGAAATTTGTGGCATTGTTGGGAGGCCGAGAAGGTGAGGAGGAATTAAAATGTGCTGTGTCTGTTCACAGCTCTTCACAAGGAATGCAATCATTACGTACTACAAACAAGTACTGATAAAAAGAAAAATAAATACAATTTTTTAAAAATTAAGAGTTTATACATTCTCTGTGTGTGTTTGCATGTATAAAATTTTATATCAACTGAGTTGAATGTATTTTGGGGATGATTACTGTTATCACCCTGGATTGTTGTACATACACAAAACACATTTTGGACAAATTTCCCCTGCTTTATTTCATGATGACAGAAACATGGAAAATAATTTTGAGGAACATATTGTTTCTATAAATAGAAAAAAAAATATTCTTGGATCTGAAAGGCAGTCATGAAGAAGCAACAAGAAATTTTTGTAAAGTTGCAATGAAATTAAAGTAATTTTCAAAGCAACAGTTGTGAAGAAAAACAAAAATAAGAAAGCAGCAAAATTTGAAAGAAAGATTTAATCCTGCTAACTTACCTTGCTGAGGCCTCCTTATCATTTCCTTTGCCTGTCTTTTTAGGCCTCAGACTTTGGCAAAGCATTCTACATGAACTTCAACTCTGTGGTCTGACCTTGTGCCTGACTCAAACTGTACAACCCAAATGCCAAAGAAAACTCTTCTCTGGTTTAAGAGTTTGGTAATGTTACAATTCAATGATCCCTTAAATAATTCATTAGACTACTGAGGTTAGGGCTATTTGTGATCTGAACTTATTGCATAGCATAATAAGATTCAGGCAATCATATTTGCTGAAAACTATGCCTATTCAGAAATTCTGTCCAATTTAGCACATAATAGCTCAGCTCTGACTCTGTTTGGGAGACAGCAGTCAGGCACACTTTGGGGAAGTGATATAAATTCTTTAAAACAATACGTCTTTTTTAAACAACCAGTGTAGAATTTCTTGTGATAAAAATCAGCATGAGCTCTGAAAATATGTAGTAGTATATGAGAAATGGAGCCAAATGCTAAGGAAAAAATCCATCTGTTGTAGTTGGGGTTGTGCACAGAACAATTAGAATCAGGACGTAGAGTTTATAATATTGTTCTATGAGGGTCACCCAGAGTTAACACAAGAAACTGCAGGAAATCTATCCGCAACACCAAAGACATCGAATATTCAATCAAGGGCCTAAATCCCACAGCAGTGAGTCCAGATGAAAACCCAGAGTTCATGACAGTGCCTCCCACGAGTCCAACTGGAGGTCTAAAGCCCATAAGGACTCACACCAGTCTCTTTTACAGATCCGTGCCAGGAAGGCCCAAAGGTGGAAACCAGAAAGTCCATGCCAGCAGGGTGAAGGAGCTGTGCTGGTGGGATGAGGGTTCTACGCTGGAGCCAAGAAGTCACATTCACAACAAAGACCAGGGCGATCCTGAAAGGCACCACAGCTGTCCTCAGAGACACTGAGGCCCCGAGCTCCTCTGACAACAAGCACAGTCTGGTACATGCCAGGAAACAATGTGACAGAGTTCATCCTGAAGACTAAGTGGCACATGTGTTTTCCTCCGGAGCCAGGAAGCAATGCTCGATGTGAGGACCAAAGCTTCTCCAGGAGAACCAATGGCTCAAAAGAGCAACTTGTAGGAGAACCCACAATGTCTCAATGCAATAGCTTCTCTTCTTCAAGTCTGTATTTATGCTAGCAACTTTCCTCAGGTGGGACGTCTACGCTCACTGCCATGCTGATGTGATCCAGCTGGCATTTAGTTGACCACCAGTTCTTAGTCCATAACACTATCCCACAAATACGCAGTTCTCATGAAAAGTAAATATTTAGCTTCAACCCAAGAAAAAAAATAGTTTCACATTAAGGAAGTGGACTCCAACATAACAAAAAGGCAATAAATGTAAATTATAATAACAAAACTGTAATCATAGTGAAGGGCAGTACATAGGCTGAGACTGAAGAATTAATTGAATAGCAAAGAGAAAAAGTTGAAATATCACATCCAGGATTATAGTAATATGGATTGATACAGAGATGAGTCAGTTTACACATGATAGGTATTCTCACCAGAGAGAAGACAATAATGAAAACAGAGGAAAGAAATCTCCCACTTAAGAGCAAGATCTCAGACTGAGACTAGAGAAGGCTTGAGACACTGGAGAAAATGATAGTGATGAATACCAAGGAGGATTAAATGAAACTTTATATTTTAAGGATTAAGAATATATACTGCAATCATACATTCGTAGTCATAAAATCCCCACAATTTCACTCTTCAATAATAAAATAGTACCAAACACTGCTTTTATCAATATATTCAGAAAAATAAGCCATCCCTCAAGTATCACAGGCCCACCAAACTGAGAAATTTAGAGGTGAAGGGTAATATCGTGTGGGCTGCTCAAGAACTGCTTTTACATCTTGCTTCCAATTTCCATCAAATCACATTTCTCAATATTACCACCTGTGCAATACACATCTGAATTTAAAAATCCCACACCGGTCTACTGGGCTTGAAAAATGCAGTTTCAAGAAAGAAATCAATAGCTTCTTCTTTGACAAGTAGACCTTACCACACTGCATGTCAGAATTACCCGGTAAGAGTTTAAGAACATGGATGGTTATCTGAGGTCCCACCCCAACCCGCTCAGACTAGTTCAGTTCAGTCAGAGAATGTGGGGCCCTAGCTTTGACAGTCACTGCCTTATATACCTTTAACTGTATCCCCAATATACGTGATTATTCAGAAAATGTGGTCAATGTGGATTCATGGCAGTAACACAACGTAAAATTAGTGCATATGATTAGTATACAAAAAGTACTAATACTTACATGAAAAATCATGACCCAAAATAGTTACTTATATATTTGTGATACACCATAAGGGTTGTTGATTCTAAGAAGAGGAAATTTACAGTGGTTTCTGTCCCAGGGAGGATGTTCTGAGTTAAACTGTATGAAAATAGAGAAGGAAGATACATAATCACATTAACATAGCTGAGCAACCAAACATTTCATTTTCAGGAAAAAAATGTTGTTTATTGTTCATTCTGTAGATAAATAAGAGCTCCTGCCTTTTAAGAACTCAATATTGTGAGGAAGAAGTCATTCATAGAAAACACATAAAAATCAGTATATTTATGTTAGCTAGCTTCTTGTCATATGATACAATGCCTGAGACAATCAATGTAAAGACAGAATAATTTCTTTTCAGTTTCAGAGGGTTTTGTCTGTGGTCAACCATCTGTATTGCTTGGAAGCTTGTGGCAAGGCAGAAATCATGACGGAAAAAAGTTGCTCATTTCTTGGCAGCCAGGAAGGAGAGAGAGAGAGAGAGAGAGAGAGAGAGAGAGAGAGAGAGAGACAGAGACAGAGAGAGAAAGAGTCAGAGAAGAAGGAGACTCTGCTCTAGTCCCCAAGGTTCCCCCTCACCACTCCATCCCTTCAACTAAGACCTGCTTTCTGTTTCTCTCACTTCACAGTGATACTTTCAAATTAGGGATTCAGTAGTAGATTAATCCACTGATGAAGTAACAGCTCTTATGAATCAATCTTCTCCCAAATCCCATCAGCTGACAACCAAGTCCCCAGCACATGATCTCTGGGGACATTTTAGATCCAAATCACAACAGTGTTACATTGAACTAATATGTAAAAATATACTGCGATTTAAATTGTGCATTTCCTCTGATCTAGAAATTTCATTTACAGATCTCTAGTGAAAAATAGTTTTAGGAAAGGGTATTTGCACAAAAATACTTATGAACACTTATCAATATGGGAAGAAAAGGAAAATCATAAGAAAGAAGAAATAAAATCTCTTCATAGAGGCAGATGGAGTGAATTAACAAATGCTTGTCTACAGAAAGAATAAGAAATATCTATGACAAGTTGTTTTAAAAAATGGCAAATTTCAGCATATTGGATGATCATAAAAAAGAAAAAAAGCTATATATTTTTAGTTTGCATTGCATAGAGATCAAAGGGTTCAAAACAAGTCACAACACTGTGTATCCTTGATAGAACTGATTACATGCAGTGAGAGAGCATTATCATTTTTAATATACCTAGTTTTATTTTTACATTTTAGCCGTATCATATATTACTTTTGCCATTTGAAAAATTTCATAAAGTAAGTTAAAATTTTAAAATGTACTGTGATAGGTATGTTACTGAGGCATGTTCTATGAGAGCAACAGTATATTACATAATTGTGTTTTCTTTTATTAAATGATTGAAATTATTTTGTGAACAACCAACAGAATCAAAAAGTATTTTACTTAACCATCAAGTGTGAGAGATAGTGTATAATATAAAGCACTAAATACAAAGCATTTTCTAGCAAATTTGCATATGAAAGGAGATGAGAACTAGATTTGTACACAGTTTGCTCACTTAATTTGGAAACTGATGATTTTTACTCGATTGCAATCTCTTGGATGTCAATGTTCCTTCTTCCATATAGTGATCCATATGGTTTGTGACTAGATGTCCCCGAAGCCCCATGCAGTTTTAGATGGGGCTGTTTCAGAGGTGGCTGAATGTGATGAGTTCACTGATTGGTTTGGCACCACCCTAATCCCAGCCTAGACAGAATACAAAAGGCCAGAAAGGTGCTGTTTAAGTCTGTTTTGCTGTCTTCTGCCCTCCATGAATTGCTCTCCTCTGCAAAGCCACCCTACCTTGGAGCCAGCCGATTATCCACTGAAACCTCTACAAACTGTGAGCTAATTGATCCTTTCCTTCCTTAATTTTGGGCATCAAGTATTTTGTCACAGCAATGGTAAAAGTAACTAGGACAGTAATGTACCTGTTTTTTAAAATCATGACTGAATCACAGAGGTCGCTGTTAGTGTAAGCGAATTGCATTGATGAATGAAACTCAGGCGACTCACTTCAAAGCCATCAGCGTCTTGCATGCATTCTAATAGTTCCCCTTTGCCAGGTGCTTCAGCCACCCCCTCACCCCAGAGTACTGACAGTGGGACAGCAGTTTTCCTTGCCAGATTTAGGTTAAGCAAAAGGCAGAGAGAAGAATCGCAATAACTACTCTATGATACAGGTTATTTATCTTTTTAGAGATTTATGACCCCTCCAAAGAGTGCTTAATTGTGTATCAATTACTGTCTACCTAGCATTCTTCAAGGCATGGTTATTTTATTACACAATTTTAATAACATAAATGACAAAATCCATTGTGCTGTTGTCCAATAGCTTTACATTTCATGAAATTCTATAAGCTAATTTAGGCACAATGTTAAATTTATAATAGCAAGTTTTTATTAACATGAAGAAATGCAATTTAATCAATATAAATTATGTTTCACATACGATCGTGAGGATCATACTATCTTCAATGGAACTACATGAACACTAATTATTTCATTTTCACAAGTTAACTTCTTTTGTTTGTTGCTGTTGCTACCTTGTGATTCCTGTTGATTCATTTCTTAAAAATCTGAAACTTTTGCAAAGTTTTAAAATTAGAACTAGGTTATATTATTCAGAAGTATTATTAAAAGACAGTGCCTACTTTTTTTTTTCTTTACAGTAGTATTTCCAAATAATGTTAACTACTAGGAAATTCCAGGCAGAAAGTAGAAAAGAATATCGCTAGGAAAATAAGAAACTTGCATAAATATGGATTTGGTTTCCAGGTTGATGTGAAAGCCAATTTCATGAATTTAATTTTTGTTCTACAAGGCCATGAACTTACAGTAAAACCAAGAACTAATTTTAAAGCAACATTGAGCCTGTGTATGAATTTGGATCAACCTCTGTAAGGCTGTATGGCTCATGTTGAAGTAAGCTGTGTTTGCAAGACAGGATAAAAGCATTGCCAATTTCGGAACCCATTTCAATGGGTGTGCACTCAAGAGGTCTACACTAAATAAAACAGTCTGCCCAGATTCAGTTTGGAGTGAAGCTGTCAGATTTCACACAGTTTTTGTTGCCAATGGTAAGTACTCCTTAATCAGCATGGACCATAAAATTGACATTTTTTCAGAGCTGAAGCATAATCCTAAAAGAAATTTAACATTGGAACAAAAAAGGCAAGCATCTAATGTTGAAAACTACTCCAAAAATTTAACTGTTTCATATACATGCATGCATCCAAACATACATATGATAAATATATCAATACTACATATATGATATGTATTCATACATATGTATATACACACTAGTTAGTTATATTTTGGGAAACAATTAGAATAAAAGAGCTTATAATATTTTTTCTAGTAATACTGAAGATCAGATGAAGTTTTTCAAGTACATTATGATTCATGCAATAATCTTATGAAATAACTATAATCCTATTTTATAACTAAAACTAAAAACGAATTTGAGGAAGAATTTCAGGGGCTTTAATAAGAAAGGTAACAATACTGAGTTGTAAAATGAGATACCAAAACTCCAAATTCTGTTTCTTTTAGCTTATAATTTTTATGTTTATAATTCTGTCCTGGGAGCAGGGAATTTAGCTCAGTGGTATAAGCGCCTGGCTGCCAAGCGTAAGGTCATGAGTTCAATCCCCAGTACCAAAAAAAAACAAAAAAAAAAAAAAATTATAATTCTGTCACCTAACTAGAGCAAATGCAATTATGAAATCACCAGCCTCAGTCAAAAATACATACACTTAAATGAGGTAACCTTTGGATGAAATAGAAATTATTGAAAAAAATGAATAGAAAAGACCAGACCATGTATTATAAAATGAATCAAGGTATTACATGAAAGGTAGAGGGAAAGACCTGCAGGAGAAAAAATTCAAGGTTGGGAGAAGTGGGCTGCGCTATGCTGTGGAAAACATTACAATTTCCTTAAACTTATGGCTCTTGCACATTAAAAGAAAATGAAATAAATAGAATAGCAGGCTAACTTTACATTCAAATAGAAACTAAATTACCTTGAATCAATTTTTTATTTAAACTTAATATGTCAATCTCCAACTATAAAGCAAAAAAAGGAATTCTAACGTTCTATTTTTCCATTTAATGAAATTGCATTCCTTTGTGTCACCAAATGGATATCACAAGCTCTATGTGTTTTACTGAAAAGCAATCTTCAGCTGAAAAAGGAAAAACAAACTTTAAAGGTCTTGATCACATTTGCAGATGAACTAATTATTTCCACAGTTAAAGTAAATTTTGAAATGCAAGACTTTTTAAAGGTATAAGAAAAACTTAATAGGTGCCCATTACCAAATGCCCCTAAAGATAAAACCCAGAATATTTTACCAGTCAAGAGTAGAAAAATTTCTTAAACTTATAATGGCAAACCCTTTGCTCAGAGAAAACATGTGTATACTCAGGAAGGACTGAGTTGTAAGATGAGAAAGGTCATGGTAACACTGTCCCTCCAATTCTCTTCTAAATTAGCCCATCCTTTTAATGAACACATATTCAATAAAAGAGATCCAACTTTACCTTTTTTGAAAATATTATAAAATGCCTAAATTATTGTTATGCAATTAGGGCTATGTGGGTCAATTGTACTAGTACAGATAAAATATAAACAAATACTTTGTTTCATTAAAATAATGAAAAATGAAAACAATTTATGATATAAACAGATAAGCTGGAGAATGAAAGGGACAAAACTTGCATTTATTCTCATGCTACTTAATATGTTAAAAAACTATCAGTTTCTTGGAACCATTATATTTAAGGTGAAAGCGACTGTAGGTATTAGTCCAAGAGAGAAAAGCTAACTGGTGTAGAAAAAGAAGAGCAGAGTTCCATTCAAATATTTGAGAATCTGCTGGTGCAACAATTAAGCATTTTCCATGGAGCTCTGATGCTGTGAGACTCAAACTTCTGTGTACCTAAGTGAGATGATTAACTTTATGTACCATCTTGACTGGGTCAAGGGATGCCCATATACATAGCTGGTGCACCAGTATTTTTGCTTGTGTCTAGTGAAGACACGTTACTTAGTTGCTTCCAACTAAGTGCCTTCCTGCTTTGTTCTTGCATGACTGAAGGAGAGGTCTCCTTCTGGCTTCTTTTACAAGGGCACCAATCCCACTTATGAAAGCTGCAAGCAAATGACCTTATCACTTTTCAGGGGCCCCTATTACTGTCACCTTGGGAGTAAGGTGGGTAAGGAAGTATATCCATTTGGGGGAAATAAAATTCAAATCATAACACGAAAACTCCCTATTAGGAGTGTTTAAAATTCATACATTGCACCCATCCCCTGACAATCTGATTCCAAATAAAAAGGGTCCTAGGAATTAACATTCTCAAAAGTAAAGAAAATTGTTGTGATGAATAAAGTAATTAATTATACTCTGAAAACCAATGACCAGAAGGTGGAGATGACATATGTATATGAAAATAAAATTAACTCATAGTCCACAGGGTATCAACTCCCCATCAGAAATAAATCTAGGCAAAAAACTATCTTTTAAGATTAAAAACTTATATGTTTCAGGTCTCCTTTCTTCTCAGTCAGAATCTTTAATACCCCACAAAAGTTGAAACTTACTAAAACATATGTTCTAGCACTCATATTGAACAAACTCTACAGCTTTGGAAATGCTTTTGAAATGGCTTTCACTGGCTTGAAATTTAGAGTCCCAATTTAGCATCTCTCACAATTCTCAAAGCAATATTTTAAAATTTTTAATGCATCCTAAATGTTAAGGATATTTCCTGAATTTCCTATTTTATTTGTGTATTGAAAAAATAGATAAAACACATGCTTTCTTGCTCTGTCTGCTTGGATGGTAACACAAAGACCTGTTAATCTGGTCAGGAGCTAGCCTGTCTACCTGCTTCACATTAACTACTTTGGTCTCTGTGTTGCTAGGTATCTAAGGACCCACACTGTCTCTTTATCCTATTTCATGGGTAGCAACCAGTGACACAGTTGTGCACTGCTTCCCCTTCAAAACACCTTTCCCTGGATTCTAGGACAAACACTGTGTTGGTTTTACTTCAGCCTGAATATTTCCTCTTTATCTGTCTCCTCTGGAGGATTTCTCAGGCCTACCCATCTTTTTGGGTACTAATCAGTAGCCCAGTGTTCAAGCCTCACACCTTGACTGTTCCACATGAACTCCTCCTTTATGGATCTCTTCCAGATATCCATCGGCAAAAATTGAACGCTCTGTTTTCAAAATATATCCAACACTCCAACACTTCTCATCATGCTCATTTCTGTCCCCCACCCTGGACCGTCACACTAGCCTCCTCGCTGGTATTCCTAATTTAGGAACACCACTAAAGTTCTTCCACGAGAGTCTATTCTCAATAAAGCAGGAGAAATCAGTCTAAAACATATGTCAGATCAAAACCACCCTCAACTACTAGCCAAAGCTATTACTACGTCTTAGAGGAAGGCCTCTTCTGATTCACTTATTTATGAGTACTATGAACCTCATCTCACAGCGCTCTCTACCTCCAGCTTAGCTGTCCTTGCCTACACTACCAGTCAGGCAAGTACACACACACACACACACACACACACACACACACACACACACTTCTTAGGGCATTTGAGTTTGCTGTTACCTGGAACAACCACCTGGGATGTTTTTCCTACCTGACAGGCACACCACTTCCTCATCTGTGCTTTTTAGGCTTTCGTTCATCCCAGTGTCACCTTCCCAGTGAGGCCATTGCTGCTCACCATAGTCATTGCTGCCATTTCCTCTTCTCTGGTGTTGGTCTACAATGTTTCTTTTTAATTATTTTATGCATCCTCTCCAACTGGAATGAAAGTTTCATGAAGGCAAAAAGTTCTGCCCTCAGCAAGCAGAAGACGAATAATGCTTGTTGAACGAATGAAAAAAATAAATATAAGCCATTTAAATATCATGCAAATGTTTGCATGTATTCAGAACTCAAAATTACAGTTGGGACAATTATGCTTGGTGATGAATTGTTACAAATTGTTAGTTTAAGTGCTGTGAAGGAGCTTTAAAGGCAAAAAGAAATGAGACATTGCCCTTAAGACATAAGCTTTAAAGTTCTTTTCCACGTTAATAAGTTTTCCCCAAAACTGGCTCAGTTTTACAGACTTCTAATTACCACAACCTCTACCAAATTTAACCTGCTTATATACACTGCATGTTATTTTCTCCTTTTTTGTAATAGCAAATGTTTTAACTGAACACATGACTTCCTCCTAAAATTCACAATTCATAGTTTTCTTCCTCCTTTCTAACTTGATGTGACCCAAGTGACGAAGGCCTTGAAAACATGATGTGAGATGGTATGTTTGTGTTTCTATAAATTATATAAATAGTCCTTAAAAGAAATGGACATGCCCATGCATTCCTCTTTCCCACTTTTCACTGGATGAAATAGAAATGTGTGAAAACCCATTTTATTCTCAGTGATTGGCTGAATGTAACACCTTAAAATAGTACAGTCACAAGGCAGCAGACCCAGCCAATTATACTGAGCTGCCAAAGTCGCTACTCTAGACTGTTGCGGGAGACAGAAATGAAA
The DNA here is from genome assembly GCF_034190915.1 of Cavia porcellus. Lineage (NCBI taxonomy): Eukaryota > Metazoa > Chordata > Mammalia > Rodentia > Caviidae > Cavia > Cavia porcellus. Next base: position 88,096,357 of record NW_026947484.1, read on the forward strand.
TAAATAAGACCCTTTCTTGTTTAAGCCAATGTGTTGATTAGTATCCAATTCCATGTTCTAAACAAAATACAGCATTTTTCTACAAAAAATTCTAAGAGAAATAGACTCCAAACAAAAATAAAGCATCCAATATTAAAGATGATAACATTTTGGCATTGGTTTATTTAGAGACAAAGTCAATGTCATTAGAATTAGGCACTTTAAAAATACAAATATCTGTTGTTAACTATTACTAGTCACAGTTCTAAAATTACATTTATGTAATATCATTTAATCTTTACACTAACCTCCAAAAGTAGAAATTGGTTACACACATTTTGCACATAAAACTGATAAGGCTCAAGATGGTTAGACTTTTTTAAGATAGCACATCAAACAAGTGCTACAACTCACAGCCCAATTGCATGGGCATTTCTACAAGTGTGGTTTTTCACTCTCTGTTCTTCAGATTAACAGGCGTACTCTCCTTCCGGAGGCCTTTCAGAGTTTAAAATGGAAGTCCTTGATTAAGCACTTGACAAACACATCTCCACTCTTTTTGCCCCAGATTGGAACTGTGACTCCAGAAGTAATGTGAATCAAAATCCTAAGCAATGGATGGAATAACTATCAAGTTGAAGCCTAATCCCCAATTTGGACTTGGATTTCCAGAGGAAGATATTTAATCTATCTGGACCTTACCCTGTTGGTATAGTTCCTGCTGTAAGATAAAACCAATAACTGAGTCTGTTTAAGTGACCTACAAATGTATTGGCATCAAGTGGAAATTGGCAGCCCCAGACAGAAGCCACATTCATTTGAAGTCAAAAACAAAACGTAAATCAAAACACACATATACACTCCAGACTCAATAATTCCACAAATGTGGCTACACAGTGGACTAAAAAATTAACGCCTTTTTTTCTTGAAGGTGGAAAAATATATTTATCTGTTATATATTTATCCAGCAGTTTCTGATTATTCTATATCGGAGCATCATGCAAATACTCATATTTGATATATTAGGTATGTGTCAGGAAAAAATTCTGCAGTAAACTATTTTTTTTGTCTAATTTACAATGTGACTTGAAAGTGACAATTCATTCAAGAAGTTTAACAAACAAAGAAGAGCCAACATATACTCTCAAACACTTATACTCTCAAAACACTTGCATGTATATAATCCAGGGAAATTTCTTGCAACCATGGAAGCTAACATCAGCCAGGTTGAAATGAGTCTGACTGATAATCAGTGCCCAGCTAACTTCAGATCACAGAAATCACCCTCATTCTTCACCAGTTGTCTCATACTGGATCTGTCTCCATTGATGATAGCTCAACCTTAGACTGGTGAACCTTAGACTGATGAAGTGTGCAAAACCTGACTTTAGATAACTGCATCTGTCAACACTCTTCTTTAACATCAGCTTAGATGAGAGTCTGTGGCCTTAACGTTTGGTTACAAAAGAATACTTTGCTTTATAACTCCCCAGTTCATCTCTATGGCCCTTGTGTCAAAAACGTTTGTGTCAAAACTTATTTTTTTCCCCATGCTTCTTTTTTCTTTTTACAAAATTGTATCTCCAGTTTCTTCTTCCCAACTCTGCATACTTCTGTCTCCCTTCACTTTCCTCTATAAATATTTCCTTCTATAAATATTCTCAAATGCGCAAGGGTTTTTGGTCTCCTTCAGATTATACTGAATCAAGGAAATATTCTGAGGACAAGCTAAATAGCCATGTAAGAATAGTGAACACTTAAGATTTTATGCTTTTTTAAAAAAAAAAGATTTTATACTCTTTTCTGTAAATAACTGGATCATTAGCATCTCCTTCCCAAATCATTTTTCATCTTTATCCAGTATTTGGAAAAATTCAACTCGCTGCTATATATTTATCCAGTGCAGTTTTTGATCATTCCATATTGGGGCATCTTGGGAGTACTCATGCTTCATGTATTAGATATCTGTCAAAAAAAATTCTGTAGTAAACTATTTTTTGTCTAATTTATGATGTGAGGAATTGTATGTGTTACAAGTAACTAAAATCTGCTAGAGAAAATCACAAAGACTATGTGATGATTAATAATGTGTAAGAAATGCTTTCAGAGTTCATTTTCTGTTTGGGGATTTCTTTTTATCTTGCTTTTCACATGCATGAGTGCCAACAACGAGAAAGAATTCCATGTGTACTGTTGGAAATATTGCAAAAGATGAAAAAAGATTTGTGAGAGCATAGAAAGGGAACAGAATACTTAATGAACTTTTTACTTATTTTTAAGGAGATAAGTTTCTGAAAATAATGTCTCTATAACTTACTTCCTGGCTATGATTTACTATACACTTCCCTTTGACCAAAACACCCTGAAGAGTCTCATTTTTTGGATTCTTGGATTGTAGTTGCTACGGCATTATAACTACTGACTGCCTGGATGTGCCCCTCAAAAACAATAACATATAGATTAGAGATGACATTTTTGAACCTAAGGAGGCAGTTCAAAGTATGACATAATCTTTTACATGAAACTATGCTGCCTTTTATATAATTCTTTATGTTATGTGAATTCTATCTTTAAAGTTGATGCCCACAGACCTCTAATGTTCAGACACACAAAAGGACAAAAGAGCAAAGAGAAGTGGCTCTCTTATACTTTATCATTCAACGGAGGTTGAATATAAAATTCTCTAAGACTTTTCAACCTAATTAATTTCCTTTAACTTAAAATTGTTTAAGTAAGCCCACTACACATGGTTGTGCACACAGCAACCTTGCCATGAAGTCTTCAAAGCCATCTACCTCTTCAGTATTTATCACGTTGGTGAGTACTATGGCTTGTGTTTAGCTTACCCCCTCAAGCCCCTGAAAAACTTCACGCGGTCATAGGAGGGGCTTTTTCAGAGGTGGTTGGATCTAGAGTGTGTGTTAAGGATTAAAAACTGATGGTCAACTTAATGCCAGCTAAATTAAATCAGCATGGTGCTGAGTGCAGACGTTCCACCTGAGGAAAGTAACCAGCATAAATAGAGACGTGGAGGAGAAGGAGAAGCTATGCATTGTGGGTTCTCCTTTGTGTTGCTGTGTGAGCCATTGTTTCTCCTGGAGGAGCTCATCATGACTAGCTTCCGCAGTGAGAGTTCGAGCATTGTCATTGGAGGAGCTCAGGACCTTGTTGATGAGAGTGACTGTGATTCACTTTGGGGGAACTCTGGCCCTTACTTTGAGCATCGCTTCCTGATTCTAGATGGGAAGACATGTGCCATTTAATCTCCAGGAGCAACTTGTCATGCTGGATTTCTGGAATGTACTCAACTATTCTTATCATCAGAGGAGTTTGGGACCTCCATGTCACTGAGATGGCTGTGGTGCTTTTCAGGACAGCCCTGGCCTTTGTTTTGACTTCTTAGCTCCAGCGTAGAACACTTAACCTACCAGCACAGTTCCTTCACCTGGCTGGCATAGACTTTCTAGCTTCCACTACTGACTTTTGGGCCTTTCCAGCACAGATCCATAAAACAGACCGGCATGAGTCCTTCTCATGGGCTCTAGACCTCCAGTTCAAATTATAGGAGGCATTGGCTGTAGGTCTTCATCTGGACTCATGTAGGACATTGCTGTGGGATTCAGGCTCTTGGCTGAATATTCTATGTCTTTGGTGTTGTGGATAGATTTCCTGCACTTTCTTGTGTTAATTCTGGGTTACTATCATAAAATAATATTATAAATTCTGTGTCCTGATTCTAATTGTTCTCTACACAACCCCTGACTATAAGAGTGTATGGTTGATTCATGGTACAATGCTAGGATTAAGGATGTATTGTTAAATCAGTCCACTGATTGTTTTGGCTCTGCCCTGATCCCAGTAGGCTAGATATAGAATAAAAAGGGCAGAAAGACACTGATAAGGGACCTTGTTGCTTTGCTACATGCCACCCACCATGAACTGTTCTCTTCTGCCAAGCCACTCTGCCTTTGAACCAGCTGATTACAAACTGTGATCCAAATAAACCTTTTTGCCTTTAACTTTGGGCATTGGGTATTTTGTCTCACCGAAGAGAAAAGTAACAAAGACAGTGAGAAAGAAAATTCATATTGTGAACCTGATGGCTTCTTTGCAGGAGTAAATCTTAAAGTGAGCTTCCAGTTTCTAGATTCCTATAGGTAAAGAAATTGACCCTCTGGATTGGCCAAGAATGCTTGCTCTCAGTCAAAGAAATTCCACACATTGACCTTCTAAATCTCCTTTTCCAAAGCCCGGCAGAGGGAGTCGGTCACATTTCAGTAATATTAATAACACTAAGTGTAGGAACTTGAAACAAAAGATTTATGTCTTTTGTCATAAAAATATTAAATGAATGTATTATGAGACCAAATTTGCACAGAATCCATGCTGTTTAATTCCTCTGCAATCAGTTTGTTGGATTTCAAAAGATTGAAACTTTTGCCCAGAATTCAACAAAGCAAAAGATATGACCTAAGTCAGTAAAAACTTGTGAATGAAGTAAGAACCATTTATTTTGTCTCATTTATTGATAGGATGTTGATTTACGGCCCACTTTTCACAGCAATACCATTTTCATGGAAGAAGGTGTTTGGGGGGAATGTAGTCAGCATGATTTTATTCCAAATTATTTGATACAGAAAGTTTTCAATCACAGGGGTAAGTGAAGCTTTATTTTTTCACAAAAGTCATGAACAACAAGGCTGTCAAGCTCTTCAGGTGCTACATTATATACAAAATACACAAAGAGTTCATCTGGATAAATTTTACTTGAAAAGAAACTACCTCACTTGAAGACCTTGAATATTCCCAAAGAGATCCAAAAAAGTAGGAATTCTTCCTTAATGGCATTAGTGAGTGCACAGCAGATGAAAACCAGGAGCTGGCTTCGCTCAAAGACAAAAGCAATTTCTTTCAGTTGTTGCCAATCCTCTGTGGCCGCCTTCTAATCTAGAAGAAAAATGTCAATAGTCTAAAGTTGCTGACATTGGTTGACCAAGTTATTGCTTAAAATTTTACTCTCATTCCTAGGTATAAATCAAGCCATGACCTCACTGTGTTCTTTCTGATTGTGGCTTCTTTGGCTGAAAGATGCTCTCAGCGACATTCGACAAAGAATCTTAATGTTTCAACACATCAAGGCTTTCTTTCTGAATTCCATGAATTTCAAGTTGAGAGCTCTTTTTATGGAAAGATATTTGCAACTCAATATGTTTACACTGTGGATAAGCATGAAATATACAAGCAGATTCTTTGGCTTCATTTTTCTGTAATAAGAAACTCTAATACCTGAGCAGTATTTCAAGACAATGCTTTTTGATGGTAGAGTATGTGAATTTTTTTTCAAGTTTTCTTTTCTGTGCTTCCTAATTAAGTTACATTAAATGCATATAAAGAGAGATATCCACAAGCCTAATGTCAGTTTACATTTTCTTTAATTTCTATAATCAGAAAAATATTGTAGAAATTATAAGATCTTAACATAATGATTACATTTATCCAAATTGTAGTGTAGCTTCTCCAGATACACTACAACTGTTTAGGGTAAAAAACGCTCCCATGATATGATTTGACATAAAAGCAATTTATTTTTAAAAAAACATAAAAGTTATAAAATTTCACAGCCTTTTATTCTTCCAGTATCTGCTGTTTTCAAGCATGTCAAATAAAAAAAGAAAAAGGCTTAAATTCTCATTTTAACTAAATTCCCCCTCTATATTCAAGAGCATGGACCACACCCTCAATACACTGTGGGAAAAAGAATAATTCTTTTATCTCAAACTGAGCTAATCCTTTTACAGGAAATTCTTATTAACTACACATACTATTGACTGAATCTTCCCAGGGCACGTACAATGAATGATAATCATGATAATGACTTTGCAGTTATGCAATGTATAAAAGGTCAGTAAATTATTAAAACGTTGAATTCTGAACAATGTATATTTGCTTAGAGACCCATGTGACTTCAGTACTCCTGGTGTGCTGTACCATGTCACAGCTAATCAGACAGTGCTCCTCAATCCTTTTTCCTCTAACAATTTCTTTTGAATAAGTTACCTAATCAGACAAGTTTTTTGATAACTTGCACATGAGTGTCTTGCAAAAATTTTGGGCATGGCATGCAATAAAAAAATATTTAATCTGCCTATCTAAAACACACTTATGCAAATGTATATATGATTAAGCCACACTTGCCAAAATATTATCATAAAGTGAAATACACTGTAATATTTTATTTTGAGTGTTAATCCATCACATTGTGTCTATTCCCATTTAATCCACCAATTTGGTTTCATCAACCAATAACAGACTATACTTGATAATTCAGATGGCGCTCATGTAATCTCAAAAGACTGACCATTTTTCTTCCATGGAAAATTAATGGTCTGATTCAGACTTGTTTCTAGAGATTTTTTGAAAATGAGGATTTATTCTATTTTCTTGAAAATTTATAGTTCTCAACAGGAACATTCTACTATCTAAAGCACATTGTTTTGTTTTGTTTTGTTTTGTTTTTAATTTCTATTAGTATATGTTTGCATTACATAGTGGTTACATTCATTATAGGAAATTGGTACATGTACATAACATATCTCGTTTCTTCCCTCCACTGCACTTTTATTTCTTCCAACAACAGATTCATTGGTTTATGTCTTTATAAAGTTAATTATCATATATAGTTTATATATCATATATATACAGTTTGTATATCATACAGTTTATATAATAATCAGACTAACAGCACAAAAACATAAAATACATAAGACAATTAGACTAAATCAAAGTACATTTTTAGATACATTGTCCAGGACTGAGAATTTAGCTCAGTTGGTATAATGCTTGCCTAGCAAGAGTGAGGTCCTGAGTTCAATTCCTGGTACCTAAATAAATAAATCTGTTTCACAGAAACATTGTCCATCCTGGATTACAATTCTCTCTGTCTCTGTCTGTGTCTCTGTGTCTCTTTCTCTCCTTCTCACCTATTATCTGTCATTTATTTGTATATTGAGTTTTTCATATAGAGAAAGCTACGGGTGTTACTTTGCTTAACATTATGGTCTCAAGATAAAGCACATTATCATTTAGGTAGTCATGCTTGTCATTTCAAGCTGATTTATAGACGTAGTTCTAATAGTCACAATATAACTGAAATATAGATTGTGTGATTTCCATTTTTCAATTGAGGAAAATGAGATTCAAACTGGCCAATGGGCAAAGTCTCTCCATCTCTCTCCGAGAGCTAACAGCACCAAGTTGTGACCTCAGGGACCTCAGAACCCAACACTGCATGTGCTCTTTCCTTTGGCTACCCTAAGGACCCCCACATATGCAATGTTGTTTCCATTTGTATCCGTGTTTACAAAACACATCGCTAAATCACAGGTTAAAGAATTAGGATAATGTCTCATGTTTTCTTGATTTATTTATTTACTTATTTAGTCATGTAACTATTGAAAATCTGCTAAATTAATATAATCTAAGTAAGGAACACAAAGATCCTCCCACCAAAACTCTTCAAATCTGCAAACTAAGCTCCATGATGAGAAGACCAGACAAGTATCCTGGGCACCCTGAGGCCAGACTTCTAAATTACTTAAAATTTTGCAAAAATGTTTGATCATGATTCAGAGTTCAAAGAGTGGTATTTGGCCTCAGCCTCCAAATATACAAAATTTTCAATGAGTAAAATGATAGGCAAGTTTTGTTTTGTTTTTCTATGTTTTGTTTTAGACTTATAAAAGGAACTTGAGACAAAGTTTGAAAAGAAAGGAAGTATTTGGACCTCTGAGCAGGCAGCCCAAGATGGCAAGTGAACAAAATAAAGAGGAGAAAGGGTTTAGAAATTCAAGAATCAGCTACATTTCTAAAGAGATTCAACACACTGTATTCTCTGATTTTTTTATTTTTAAAAATATTTTTTCTTATTTTACTAACTTCACTTAAAAATGTGGACTCTGATTCAGTCTAGTTAGAAAAAAACATACTTAAGAGAATACAGTTGTTTTATACATTTAAACTTAAATCATTATCAAATGACTAAAAATGGAAGCATGAAGGGGTACCTATTATTGTACACACATACGAGCCCAGACATGAGCTTATTGATATTACATTGCAGCACATAATCTTTTGAGTTACATGGCACTAAAATGTTTTCCAGACTTCCTGGTCATTAGCGTTTTACCACTGTGTTTCACAAATAGCTTTCATGTCTTCAGAGCAACATAGAGACGTCAGCCTAAACAACACATTTCTTCACAGTAGGAAAAACTCTCTACTTGGAAACTTTAGGTAGACAGCTTCTTAATTCAACACAAGCTCACAAAGGTAGCTGTGAGAAGAAAATACATCGTAATTCCAAGTATTCAGTTTGCTCCTACAAATTGGGAACCAATTTAAATGCAGCTACTTTTATCAACCTTTTAGTCTGTTTTTTTCCAGAACAATGCTATTGTCTAATGATACCCACACAAATTAAAAATAAATTTAAATGACTTTGAAAGCCTCTTTCTTAATTTTTTTCTGTTTTTACAGTTACAAACATCAGGCTTACCCATGGGTATATTAAAACATTAAACCCAAGCTCTGGCTTACTGGGTATAATGCCACGTTATTCCATACCAGAGTATAAAAAAATAACAACAATGTTAGCATAGATGTGATATTAACTCTCTTTAATTTATAAAATAATTAACTGACCTGGTGTAACTATATGAAATCAAGTATTTTTTTCATTGAAATTAAATGTCATGTCCCTATCATTAATATATTTAACTGGATAAAAGAAAAATATCAAGGATTGTTATGCTTTGAACTTTCTAATATGCTTTGAGCCAACTAATAGTATATTGCTAAGACACGCATCAGTATAGAAATGCTTTCCTCTGTAAACAGTATTGAATTTGTAAAGTAGGATTCTCCACTCTTTCCACCTAAGCTAATTCGACTGTCTTTTTATCTTTGCTGCCCTCCTCTGGATTTGTATTTTACCTGATTCTCTTCTCCAAATGATATGTGCTTTACCTTTGACTTTAGAAGTACGGAAGAACATTCAAACTTTTTGATTTCTGTGCATTTCGTGTCTTTTATACCATAACTGATAAGGTAGTAGTGTCTGTGGTTACAGATTATCCCTGTAGCTTATCCTGTGACTCAGTTGCATTATTTTGTATAAATTTCAATGCCACTTTCTGAAGAGTCTTAGAAATGATTCTTTTAGAATATCTTCTGTAAGAATTCTCTTTAAGTTTTTATCCTAATAAAAAATATTTTTCTTATCATCTTGTTTTAGTAATAACCTTCCTTTCTCTTACTATGTCATTTTTGTTGCATTACATCATAATTGCTTATTTTTGTTATGATGAAAAATTTAAAGGAATTTGAGAGATTTGTAATATCTATTCTCTTAATGCGAATTCCTATGTAAATATTTCTTTATGCTTTATGGTAACTGCAAATATGTCTCTCCAATGTACCCTATTTAATAAGCTAACATAGCTAGTGATTGGATAAATGACAGAAAAATAGATTATGAGCATTATACATACTCCAGAAGAAATTTTGATAGCCTAAGAATAACACTCAATAGATTCTCTGATTATATTATATTTCAACATCCAATCTCCTTTTTAACATAACATAATCTTTACGTCCCTTATATCAGTTCTTTTTAATTCTTACTGTGTTTATAATCTACACGTAGTAAATATTTGCTGTCAAAAAATTCTTACCTTCTCTTACAAACAAGTCAGTGCTAATTTAACACATAGTATTTTAAACATTCTTATTTGCAAAGATAATTTAGATTGATACACAATAAAAATCGTGTAAAAAATATTTAAAGTAAACGTTAAAATAAAACTAAAAAATATGAAAAATAGAAGAGCAATAGAACCTTAAAGCATACAATATACCACATACTGTGCTGGTTGGTAACTAAAATATATCTCATTTTCCCCTCAGTAATCCTGCTCAGTCAGCAGGACATATTACTGTGTGGTAGCTAGGAGTAAAAGGCAAAAATTTTTTAAAAGCCAGAATCATATATATTTGAAAAACCTCAACACTTGCTTAGGTTTTCTAGGCTCTAAATTTTCACCTAAAAATTGTACAGAGGTCACATGCAAATGAACCTTAATCTGAAGGCTAACCTAAGATGTACAAGACAATTCAATGTTTCAGCAAAATATTGCTGAACAGGTATGTTTCAAAATGTTCTGAGCCTTGGGCATTTAGTCATGACCAGAATAATCAAAGTCCTGCTCTCACAGAGCCACTAATCTAGTAGAGAGGAACAATAAATCAAATGAATAAACATGATACAAGTGGTGGCAAGTGCTAGGAATAATTAAGCCAGATAAGGAGAATGGAGAATGACTGGCAGGTGAGCCAAGAAGGCGCCACAGGAAAGACGACACTGAACAGAAGACCTGATGGAAGCCATCGAATGAGCCTTGATGCAATCCTTCTCAGGAAGAGAGAGCAAATATAAAGGCTTTTGGTCAAAAAGTACTCAGTGAGGAACACCACGCTGCCCTGGGACCTTGGCCTGCACCCAGCAGACGCCGGGACCTAGCACATCTACTGGCCCCTGAAGAACACTCCCTGTCTCCTGGGGCTATTACTGCTGTGATCTTCAGCTCCAACCTTTCTCCCAGAACCTTGGACTACAGTGGATTAACTGTGCTAGTTTAAAGGGAGATTCAAACTACACAGAGGGTCTCACCAGGCTTCAGTCAGTGTGGTGAGTATGCCCCTAAAATAAAGGTGTATAGTGAGTAAGTACGGCCATTAGTAAGGCTCCCTCCAATTAACTGTAACACCTTGGTGGGTCTGACAAGAGTGTGGGTGACTCCTTCCTGCACACAGAAAATATCAGGCAGCGTGAAGAGTGTGCCAATAAGGACTCCCTCAACTTGGAGAAAATCAAAAGGGCTTATGAGACACACAAACACACAATAGGGACACAGTAGGGCCTCGGCTGACACAAACACTATAGACAGGGAGATTTGGTGACCTGGAATAACCTGAAGATAAAGTAACAGCAGGAACTAAAAGTTGACCTACATCAATACTACTAGGCTTGTCAGCCTAGGAAGAATATAAAATTCACCCAACAGGCCCTGCAAGAGGAAGTCAGGTGACTGGCCCACCTCTTTATTGAGAAACCCAGCAATTGCACAAACACCAACCTCACAGTAGGACCCCAAGATACACACTATCAATATTTGATACTAGTGGGATTGAAGGACTAAATATTAACTTGAAAGGGGAAAATGACAAAATGAAAAAGCAAAATGCAATCTCAAACATCTAGTCCACCAGGAGCAAGTACAGGAGACATTGAAATAGAGGACTTCAAAAGCAGCACACCAGAAATCTCTGAAAAGATAGCAAGTGAAATACAAAAACAACTCCATGAGGCTATCGAAGAAATAAAATTGAAACTGCTCTCCCATGTAAAAATAGAAATAACAACCTTAGTAAAGGAATTGCTGAACATAGCTAAAGAAGAAATAGAGAAAAAATACAGGAGAATGGGAAACTGATTGAAACCTTGAATAAAAAATATAGAAAACAAGCAGAATCCATGAAGCAAACTCAAAGAGACATCCAAGGAACAAAAAATTCTTTTTAAAGTTGGAAAAAACTATTTAAATGAAGCTGAGGATAGACTTACAGACCTTGAGGACAGGATTGCAATTAGTGATCATGAAAGGATAGAACTTTTAAAAATAATAAAGCAGCATGAAATGACAATCCATCAGCTTCAAGATAATGCTAAGAGGAGCAATGTAAGATTACTAGGCATCAGTTAAGAAGTGGGAGTCAATGCTAATGACATAGGTAAACTATTCACAAAAGTAATAACAGAAAATTTCCCAAACATGGGGAAAAAATCTGCAGATAAGTGAGGCATATAGAATGCCAAACAGTCACAACCAGCATAAATCTACACCCAGATATATAATAATTAGGATCCCAGACATGCAACATAAAAACAAAATACTAAAAGCTGTAAGAGAAAAGATACAATGCACCTATCTAGGAAAGCACATTAGAATCATGGAAGACTTTTTAGCACAAACCCTCAAGTTAGATGAGCTTGGAGTGAAGTATTTCAAGCCCTGAAAGAAAACAACTTTCAACCCAGACTGATGTACCCAGAAAAACTTTCATTCAAATTTAATGGAGAAATAACATACTTCCATGACAAAGAACAACTGAAGGATCAACTCTAGAAAGAGTATTGCAAGACATACTAGATAGAGATAAAAATGACTACAATCTCCAGAACAACAATAGAAAGAAACCACCAGGTAGAACAAGCAATTAAACAAGGGGGAAAAGCAGAAAACAAACAACTGGAACATAACAAGGCAAAGTCGAGCTGGTACATATCAATGACATCATAAATGTAAATGGGCTCAATTCACCTATCAAAAGAAATAGTTTGACAGAATGGATCAAGAAACATGATCCCACAATATGCTGTATACAAGAAACATATCTGACCGAAAAGGAAATCCATGTATTAAAAGTCAAAAGATCAAAAACAGTATTCCATGCAACAGGAGTGCCCTTTTTGGGAATTACCCTTTTTGGAAGGGTAACTATTCTATTTGCAGACAATGTGAACTTTAAACCTAAAATGAGTAAAAGAGATAAAGAAGGTCACTAAATACTTGTTAGTAGAAAAATTCAAGAGGAAGAACTAACAATTATAAATATATATGCACCAAACACAGAAGCACCCAACTATATAAGACAAATACTAATGAACATGAAAAACCAAATACACAAGAACACAATTAAAACAGAGACCCTTAATTAACACCCCACTCTCACAGAGAGATAGATCAACTACACAAAAAGTCAGCAAAGAAATAACAGAACTGAATCTGACCAGTGACCAAATGGACTTAGTGGATGTTTACAGAGTGTTGCATCCAACCACATCAGAATATACATTCTTCTCAGCTGCACATGGGACATTCTACAAAATAAACATCTTAAGTAAATGCAAAGGTATTGAAATAATCCCATGCATAATATATGACCATAGCACACTGAAACTGGAAATTAATGGCAAAAGAAATTGGAAGACCTGCATAAATACACAAAAATTAAATAACAACCTTCTGAACAACCAGTGTACTACAGATGAAATCAAAGAAAAATAAAGTAATATCTACAATTTAATGAAAATGCAGAAACAACATACCATAATCTGTGGGATGCAATGAAAACAGTCTTAAGAGGGAACTATATGGCAATAAATTGTCACATCAAGAAAACAGAACAAGCACAAATGAACAACCTAATGCTTCATCTCAAGCTTCTAGAACAAGGAGAAGAAGTAAAACCCAAAGCTCATAGAAGACAGGAAATTGTAAGGATCAGAGCAGAACTTAATGCAATTGAAACTAACAAAATACAAAGAATTAATGAAGCAAAAAGCTGGTTTTTGAAAGAATAAACAAAATTGACAAACCTCTAGCTATCTTTATCAAGAAAGGGAAAGAAAAAAACCCAAATTTATGCAATAAGGACTGAAAAAAAGGGAAAATACTACAGATTCCATGGAAATTCAAAAGATCATGAATACTTATTTTGAAAATCTGTACCTCACATAGAGTGGAAAACACAGAGGAAATGGATAGATTTCTAGAAACATGAACTACCAAAGCTCAACCAAGAAGATGTAGAAATTTTGAATAACCCAATATCAGCTATTGAAATTGAAAACATAATTAAAAACTTACCAACAAAGCAAAGTGTAGGTACTGATGGGTTTATGGAGAATTCATGGTCCATGATGGATTTAATAGAGAAACAACATACTTCCATGACAAAGAACAGCTGAAGAAATTCATTTCTACCAAACCAACCCTACAAGAAATTTAGAGAAGATTTGATATCAATACTCCTTAAACTCTTCAATTAAATTGAAAAGGAAACAATCCTCCCTAAGTCATTCCTGGAGGTAAGTATTACTCTGATAACAAAACCAGGGAAAGACACAACCATAAAGGGAACTGTAGGCCAGTCTCACTAATGAACATTGATTCAAAGATTCTCAATACAATACTGGCAAATAGAATGCAACAAATATTATACATCACAACCAAGTGGGATTCATTCCTAGAATGGAGGGATGGTTTAACATATGCAAATCAATAAATGTAATAACCACATCAACAGAACCAAAAACGAAAACCACATGGTCATCTCAGTAGACACAGAAAAAGCTTTCGATAAAGTCCAATACTTGTTCATGATAAAAACCCTTCAGAAACTTGGAATACTTGGTGTCTTTATCAATCTCATAAAGGCCATTTATGACATATCAACAGCCAACATTATACTAAATAGACAAAACTCGAAAGCTTTCAATCTAAAATCAGGAACAAGGCAAGGATGTGCACAATGACCACCCCTATTCAATATAGTTTTGGAAATATTAGCCAGGGCAATCAGACAAGAGAGAGAAATAAAAGCAATAAAGATAGGGAAGGAAGAAATTAATTATCACTATTTGCAGATGATATGATATTCTACAGAGAAGACCCAAAAAACTCCATTAAAAGACTACTAGAGGTAATAAAAAATTCAGCTGTGTAGCTGGATACAAAGTCAACACTCAAAAATCAGTAGTATTCCTGTACACAAAAACTGACCAAGAGAGAAATTATGGAAATATCACCCTTCCAAATGGAATCTAAAAAAAAGGAAATACTTAGGAATCAACCTAATCAACAGTGTAAAAGACCTATATGTTGTAAATTATGCTATGCTAAAAAAAGGAGATTGAAGAGAATATTAGCAAATGGAAGGACATTCCTTGACCTTGGCTAGGAAGAACCAACATTATGAAAATGGCCATACAGATTTAATGCAATCTCAATCAAAATACCATTAACATACCTTACAGATCCAGAGAAAACACTCCTAAAATTCCTAAAATTCTTTTGAAAACAGAAGAAACCTAAAATAGCAAAGGCAATTCTGGACAACAAAGGCAAGGCAGGAGGCATCTCAATTCCTGACTTGAAATTATACTACAAAGCTACAGTGATAAAATCAGCATAATACTGGCAAAGAAATAGACCTGAGGATCAATGGAACAGATTATAAGATACAAACATAACTACAAAGACACTCAGCCACCTGACATTTGACAAAGGGGCTAACCATGTTCACTGGAAGAAGGATAGCCTCTTTGATAAATGGTGTTGGGAAAATTGGCTTGCCACATGCTGAAGACTGAAACTAGATCCATGCCTATCACCATGCACAAAACTAAAGTCTAAAGGGATCAAAGACCTAAATATTAAAACAGATACACTAAATCTACTAGAAGACAATGTAGGCAGAAGTCTTGGAGATATAGGGGTAGGCAGAGAATTCATGAACAAAACACAAACTACATGGGAAACACTTCAAAGAATCAACAACTAGGATCTCATATTATTGAAAAGTTTCTGCACTTCAAAAGAAATCAGCAACAGAGTGAAAATAAAACCCACAGAATGGAAAAGAATTTTAGCCAGCAACCCTTCAAAGGACTTATATTAAGAACATATAAAGAATTGAAAAAACACCAAGCCCCCCAAATTCAAAAGCCCTCTCCAAAAATGGGCATGGGAGATGAACACACAGTTCTCAGATGAAGATATACAAATGGCAAATACATACATGAAGAAATGTTCAACATCACTGGTCATTTGAGAAATGCAAATTAAAACAGCATTGAGATTTCATCTCACTCTAGAAAGAATAGCTGCCATCAAGAAATCAATTGATAACAAATGTTGGCAAGACTGTGGGGAGAAAAGGAACACTGCTTCACTGTTGGTGGGAGTGTAGACTGTTGCAACCACTATGGAAATCAGTATTGAGAATTCTCAGAAGACTAAGATTGGAAGTTCCTTTCAACCCAGCTATTCCCCTCCTTCCTATTTTCCCAGAAAAACTGAAAGGGTCATATCACAGTGATATATGAGCACCCATATTCATAGCAGCACAATTTGTAACAGCTAAATCTTGGAAACAACTAAGATGCCCATCAACTGCAGAGTGGATGAAAGAGATGTGGTATTTTTACACAATGGAATATTGCCCAGCTATAAAAAAAAGGATGATATTGAGGCCTTCACTGGCAAATGGAGATAACTTGAGACTATCCTCATTAGTGAAATAAACAAGAATCATATTTATAAATATCACATTGTGTCTCTAGTGTAAAAAGTAATAACTGTAGGAGTAATAAAACCCAAAATGTGCAATTGCTATTGTAAAAAAAGAGGAAAAGAAAGTGCTCTAAAAGACATAACTGCATGTGTGTTTAAGTGTGTAGGATTGATAACCATATTACTAGGTTTTTGTTGGATCATTGAATCTGTTTGCAGTCTTGTTTGAATGTCCACTTCGTATGCTCTACCTTTGTAACTTGAACAACTATTTCTAAGAGGACAATATGTAATTTATCAACTAGTGATTTCTTACTGTTTATGTTTTTTGAAATTATATATTATTTCTAACCCTTTTCTGTTTTGTTTTTTCTCTTTAAATAAAAAAATTTTAATAAGTACTCTGTGAGTACAAAGAATGGCAGGTAGGCCAGTAAGTCTGGAACTGAGCTAATGAGGAGAAAATGATAGGACATGAAGCCAGAGGGGTCAAAGAGACTCAAGCATGTGGAGCCTTGTAGACTAAGTGCCTTTTACTCTGTGAAATGCTCTGAGAGAAGGAAGAATACATTCTGGTCTATGTTTTTGCGTAAGACTTCACTAACTGCTTCATGCAAAATAGGCATAGATTAACAAAGCAGACCCTGGGTGGTGCTCCATGTAATAACAGGGATGAAGTTAGCAGATGATAAGTGACTGCATTTTCCATATGTTTAGGTGACAATGCCATCAGATTTTCTGGATTACTGGTAGTTAGGATGAAAGAAAAATACATATTTTATATCAAAAATTTTGCACAATGCAACTGGAAAATAATAGCATTTACCCACATGGGGAAAATATAAGAATAAGAAGTTCTAGAGAAAAAAAAATCAAGAGTCCTCTTGGGACACTTTAGTATGACTCCAACTAAGTAGTTATATGTACTCTGGAATTTGAGTGAACTGTATGGGTTTAAAATACAAATTGGGAGATAGAAGGTAAATCCATGAGGCTGGAAGAGATTATTGAGGACTAAGCAAAAACACAGGAGAGCTCCAAGGATTAAACACTAGCATATTTCAGTATTTAAAAATTAAGGTCCATTGAAAGACTCTTAGATACAATAAATAAATTCAGTAATGTGGCTGGATACAAAATCAATACTCAGAAATCAATAGCATTCCTATACACAAACAACAAAATCACAGAGAGGGAAATAAGAGAAACTGCACTCTTCACATTAGCAAGCAAAAAAATGAAATATTTAGGAATTACTCTTACAAAAGAAGTGAAAGACTTATACAGTGAAAACTATAATACACTAAAAAAGGAAATTGAAGATGATCTCAGAAAATGGAAAGACATCTCTTGCTCATGAATAGGAAGAACAAACATTGTGAAGATGGCCATTCTCCCAAAACTGTTATACAGATTCAATGCAATCCCAATAGAAATACCATCAACATACCTTATAGATCTAGAGAAATCACTCCTAAATTTCATCTGGAACCAGAAGAGACCTAGAATCACAAAGGCAAGTCTAAGCAGCAAAGACAAAGCAGGAGGCATCACAATCCCTGACTTGAAATTATACTACAAAGCAACAGTAGTAAAATCAACATGGTATTGGAATCAAAACAGAGCTGAAGATCAATGGAATAGATTAGAAGATACAACCACAACTACAAACACACTCAACCACCTTATCTTTGATAAAGGAGCCAAGCAGGTTCACTGGAAGAACGACAGTCTCTTTAATAAATGGTGCTGGAAAAACTGGCTCTCCATTTGCCGAAAACTAAAGCTAGACCCATGTCTATCACCATGTACTAAATTAAAATCTAAATGGGTCAAAGATCTGAATATTAAAACAGAAACACTAAATCTATTGGAAGACAAATTGGGTAGAAACCTTGGAGACATAGGAGTAGGTAGAGAATTCATGAACAGGACTCAAACCGCACGAGAAATACTTCCCAGAATCAATAACTGGGACCACTTCTTATTAAAAAGTTTCTGCATGTCAAAAGAAATCTCCAGCATAGTGAAAAGAAAACCCACAAACTGGGAAAAGGTTTTAGTGAACTCTCTCTCAGACAAGGGACTCTTGTCTAAAACATATAAAGAATTAAAAAAACTCAGACCTCCAAAATTCAAAGATCCAATCCAAAAATGGGCATCTGAGATGAATACGCAATTCTCAGATGAAGAAATGCAAATGGCACATAAATACATGAAAAAATGCTCATCATCATTGGTCATTAGAGAAATGCAAATTAAAACCACACTGAGATACCATCTCACTCCTGAAATAATGGCCAGGATCAAGAAAACCAACAACAAATGCTGGAGAGGCTGTGGGGAAAAAGGAACTCTCCTGCACTGTTGGTGGGAGTGTAGACTGGTACAGCCTTTGTGGAGGTCTGTCTGGAGATTTCTCAAAAAGTTGGGATTGGAAATCCCATTTATTCCAGCTATTCCACTTCTAGGCATATTCCCTGAAGAACTGAAAGCATCATACCACAGTGATATATGTGCACCTATGTTTATAGCAGCACAATTTGTAATCGCCAGATCTTGGAAACAACCCAAGTGTCCATCAACTGAGGAATGGATAAAAAAGTTGTGGTATTTCTATACAACGGAGTATTATTCAGCTGTAAAGAAGGATCACATTGAGATATTTATCAATAAATGGGCGCAGCTTGAGACCATACTCATAAGTGAAATAAATCAATCTCACATGTATGAATACCGAATAGTTTCCCTAATGTAAGTAATGATTCAAATATATAAAAATATGTGGTAATCATGATTCCCCATTATGTGGCCTTGAAGCCTTATAAAATTTTCACTTATTAACTAGAAAGGCTTTATTCTGGGCTTCTTGATATGGAAATATTTGAAGCTATAGTATATGAAGTTTTATTCAAATATTTCAAGGAAAAAGACAGACACTATGGTAACTACTATTAAATCGGGTTATTCGGTGGTGAAGCACGAGGTTGCTGAAACAGTCATGCTTTGACCTGTATTGTTATATTGTTATGTCCCGTTTTATCTCAATCTCTCCCTTATTCTTTAAAAAAATTATTTAGTTATTTCTTATGTTTATTTTAATTAAGGGGAAAATTTTAAAAATTAGGATATATAATAGTAACTCTTTTTTATTTCCTATTAACTTGTTTTGGAGTCCTGTAATACTCCCACGATCTTGTTTTGATTGGTTAGACTCTGTTCCATTCTGTATGATAGTATCAGGTTTGGGGGTATAGGCAACTACTTTGAAGGCAATAAGATTCACTAAGATGCCCATTCTGGTTTGACTATTGTCTCCTTTGGAAGTCCTGTAATGTTTACAATGCCTCAGTTTTATTGGTCTTGTTCTCTACTGTTTTGTCCAACTTTATAATATCTAATGAGATAGACAATTATTTTTAAGGAAACAAGAGATGTTGATAACCATTGTTGATAACCTTGTACTCTGTTCTACATAATGTGCTATGTCTATCCTTGGTTTTGACTGACAGCTTTGTTTTGCCATATTTGACTTTATTCTCTCCCCCCCGCCAAAAAAAGTAATAAGAACTAAGGAGTAATAAAATCCAAGATGTGTAAATTTTGTTATAAAAAAGAGAGGGAGGGGAAAAAAAAGAGCTCTAACGGATATAACAGCAAGTGTGTTTAGGGGTGTTAAATAGCTGACTATATTAATGTTTTTGGATCATTGAACACAGCTGTTTGCAGTCTCTCTGTTTGAATGTCCACTTTGTATTCTCTGATACTGTGATTTGAGCAACTATTTCCAAGATGATAATATGTAATCTATTAACAGGTGATTTCTTACTGTTATGTTTTTTTTTTTTTTTGTAGTTCTGTATTATGTGTAACCTTACACCACTTTGTTTTGTTTTGTGTTTTTCTCTTTTTCCTCTTAAATAAAATTTAAAAAAATAAAAATAAAAATAAAAATAAAATAAATAAAAATTAAGGAAAAGAAGCAGAACCAGCGAAGCTGACTGAGAAGAAATGGCAAAGGGGAACCAAGAGACGTGCAATTCGGATGCCAATGAGCAGACCTTTCCAAACAGAACGGGGACAACAATGCGAATCAAATGCTTCCAATAGGCGAGAAGATGCATGGAGAGCATTGGCTTTGAATCCGGCAGCGCACAGATCACATTATGTTTGCAAGAACTGTGTGAGAAGCATGCAATAAAGGAAAAGCCTGATTTTTTTAAGAACAAAAGTAGAAGTAGAGAAAGTGCGCACACAGAACTGTTAGAGATTTTTCTGAAAGGAAAGCAGGAAAATAGAATATTTCCTAGAACCGCAATGTGACACTTGAAAAAATAATTTTATTTGCAAAGGTGGCCCTCGTTATTTCTTTGCCTGCTTCCACAATCCCTTTGCAATGTGCCTGTGCCTGTCTTTTCATCAAGAGATAGAATCCGGGCTTGGCAGAGGACTCACTTGACCTTGAAAATACACAGAAAGTGATATTGTTATGAGCTTCAAGACGCCTTGCATGCTCAAAATCTTGCCCAGGCTCAGTACTAAGAGCCCTTGCTAGCCTGCTGGATGATGAGAGACATGTGTTCTGATCACCCAACTCCCTGTTTGCCTCTCTCATTTTGTCACTCAGGAGCGAGACAGCCAGTCCCTAGAAGCAGAGCTACTTAGCCAGATAAAAAATAATTGTATCACATGACCAAACTTGAGCAGGAGCAGAAATGCCCAACCGAACACAACCAAGATTGACAGTCCATATACATGAGCTAAAACCACGGCTATTCTTTTAAGACACTGATTTCTGAGAAAAAAACAACTAGTAGAGACATGAATTAGAGTATGTTTGCTTGTTTTTTGTGATACTGAAGATTAAAGTCATGACCCTCACCTTGAGCTACATCCCTCCACCCATTTTTTATTTTGTGTTTTGAGATAGGCTCTTATTAAATTGCCAGGGCTGGGCTTAAGCTCATGATCTTCATGCCTCAGCCTCCAAGACTGTTGGGATTACAGATATGCACCACCATGCCTGACTGAGTTGTAGGATTTTGTCATTGTTTTGGTTTTTTGTTTAGTAGTGGGCAGATTATAGTGTGTTTGCTGTTATGAACAATGTAATGAAAAGAATACTGATCAGATAAGAACGAATTTTAAGAGCAGTGTGCTGAGTAGATAGGAAAAGGGTTCAGTACACTGGTGGGAGTATTGGCCTTATATATAAGCATGAAAAGAGATTGCAGAGTGTCACGGATTCAGTAAGTGCTCCATAAATGAAAGCCAATTGATTTAAACAGTATTGCTTACTGCAGAGACCCTGACAGTGCACCTAGAAATGGAAAATCATTTGCGGTTCCAAGGCCCTTTCTTACAACACTTCTACTAGAACTCTGCTCTCTGCTTTGTGTAGGATCCCTTTCTTCTTTATCTCTCTATATTCAAATCTATGCATTCTTTTTGGTACATTTCATCTTTCCATGAGATTTTCCTCATTTTCTTACCTTTGAGCAATCATCAAACCTGGTACACAATGTCTGCATGTCCTTCAAAGGCCCACGCATGCCGCGCTTGCAGAAGGGTGAGAGCAAAGCAGGAGTAACTGCAGAGCTTCTTGCTTTCTCCAAAACTGCCAGTACCAGGAAGTGACCGGTGGCCAGGAGGAAGAGCTACTTCTCCTTCCATGTCCTGAACCTCTCACATACAAAGCAAAAAAGGAGGGCGGCATGACTGAATACAGGGGGAGCCTTGTTCAGAGCTACTCAGAGGAATTGAAGTAAAACACAGGTAACTGGAAGAAATGGAGGGCATACACCTCACATCTAAAATCAACCTGAAATCAGACACTAACAGATCAAGCAAAACATAGAAAAAGGACTTAATAAAATGCCAGCCAGCCCAGCCAGCTGTGGGTGGGTCGCCAGATCAGGATGACTGCCAGTCATACTTGGAATCTTAAAAGAAGAAGAGAAGAAAACTTGAAAAAGACAGACTAAAATAGTGTGGCTAAATCAAGCCATATGGACAGACTTGGGATGTAAGGTCCTCTGCCTTTTGTGCCTTCCTCCAGACAGAAGACACAACAATCCAGCCGTAAATTCTGCCTGCACAACTCCTCTCCCACTGACAATCAGCCACAAAGAAAAACTGACCTGCCCCCAGAGAGAAGGTAAGCATCATGTCCATGAACCATGACTGGTTTTGGTCTGCCACCAGGCAAAAGCTGAGGCTCTTCATAGCAAAGATCAGCTATGTCTGGAGAAGTGGAAAAAAATCCAGCTCTCCATGGAAGGGTTCAGCTGCCACAGGGAAAGGTGGTAATTTGTTATCCAAAAAATCCTTCACACGTACAGCACAATTTCATTTTCACAAGGGACAGAGTCAGGAAATTTTTCTCACCATGTGCAATGAAGAGCAGGTGGAAATGAGGAGCAAATCCTATGCCTGAAGCTCAGATGTACAAGACCTGCATGAGAAGGAAGCTAAATATGAGAAGCACTTCCTATTACCAGCATGAGCTTTGCATCCAGTAATCAGGAACAAAGTTGTGCACCAGGAATGAGGCAAGAACAGGGAGAAAGAGCTTTTCCATGATGCAAGTATGCAGGGCCTGCTGCAGACTGCATGAAAAGAAAACACCAAGAAACAAACTTTGTACTCTGAGCTCCTCTGCAGCCAAGGATCATGATGGCTCTATAGGTAATGTTGTAGTCAGGAGTTGTACACAGAGAACAATTAGGATTAGGACATGGAGTTTATAATTTTTTATAATAGTCACTGGGAGTTAACACAGGAAAATGCAGGAAATCTAGCTGCAACACCAAAGACATAGATTATTTAGTCAAGGGCCTAAATCCCATAGCAATGTCCCACATGAGTCCAGATAAAAACCCAGAGCTCAGAACAATGCCTCCCACGAGTCCAACTGGAGGTCCAGAGCCCACAAGAAGGACTCACGCCAGTTTCTTTTATGGATCCGGGCCAGGAAGACCCAAGGGTCAGTGGTGGAAGCCAGGAAGTCTATGCCAGCAGGGTGAAGCACTGTGCTAGTGGGATGAGGGTTCTACACTGGAGCCGAGAAGTCACACTCACAACAAAGACCAGGGCTGTCCTGAAAGGTACCACAGCTGTCCTCAGCGACACGGAGGCCCCGAGCTCCTCTGACGACAAGCACAACCAGGAAGCAGCGTGACAAGTTCATCCTGGAGACCAACCAGCCCTTCCCCTCCAGAGCCAAGAAGCAATGCTCAATGTGAGGCCCAAACCTTCTCTAGGAGAACCAATGGCTCAAACAGCGACTCATAGGAGAACACACAATGCTACAACGCCTCAACCCTCAACACCTCCATTCTTCTCCACCTATTTATCCTGGCAACTTTCCTCAGGTGCAGCATCTTCGCTCAATGCCATGCTGATGTGATCCAGCTGGCGTTAAGTTGACCACCAGTTCTTAATCCATAACAGGTAAGTATACCCATTTTCAAAGAGAGTGAACCTCAGCTCTGTCCTCTCCGTTAGCTATATTTCATCTCTGTGACAAGTATCTGAGAAAAATCATGCTAAAAGAGGAAAGGTTTATTTTGGTCCAAAGTTTCCGAGTTTTCAGCCTGTAGTGAAGCAGTTTATCATGACTGAGCTATGCGGCAGAAGAAGCTCCTCAAAGCTCCTCACTTTCCGGGCACCCAGGCAAGAGGAGAAGGAAAGGGAGAAAAAGTCTCCCCCAGTGCCCAGTCACCCCACATCTTGCCACCAGTCACCATCTAGAGACCAAGCCTTTTATACCTGAGCCTCTAGCGATAACAGAGACCCAAATTCTAATACTCACTGTGTGCAAAAATTAACTTTAAATGGATAATACTCCTAAATGGAAAAGTTGAAACTATAAAAGTTCTAGAAGAAAACGTAAGTTTAAACCTCAATATAAAAACAACCAAAAAAAGATATAAGAATGATGAAAGACGGTCATCATATTTAATGTTCAAGAAAATGCAGTTTTAAGATTGCTATGAAATACTACTATATAACTGTTAGTATTAATAATATAAAGATCTGATCACAGCTAATCTTGGAAAGGAAGTGAAAAAATGAAAGTTCATTCTTAGTTGAGGGGAATGCAGAATGACACACTGTGAAAAGCATTTATAAAAATGCACTTACTGTATGAATCAGCAATTCCACTCCTAAGTACAAACGCAAGAGAAACAAAAGCATGAGGTTGTACAATCACCTGTCAGTGATTTTAGCAGCTTTGGCTGGAAATGGCCCAAATTTTAAGCAACAAAGTTTTCTTCAACGATAAGTAGACAATGACTAATCTTCAAGTGGAATATTATTCAGCAAAAAAAAGAAACAAAATATTGATGCATGCAACAAAATAGGTGTTCCTTGAAAGCATTAACCTGAGTAAAATGCTTACATAAAAGGTATATTGTATGATTCTATGGCATGATATTTTAGAAACAGCCAAAACATGGAAAGAGAAAGTAGGTTAAGTGGTTTCCACTGCTTGGGAATGAGGGAGGAGTTTGATTAAAAAGGCACATAAAAATATCTCGGGGAAAAAAATTTAAATTTTTAAAATACCTTGGAGAAATGAAAATCCATATCTTGATTGTAGCAGCCATTATACAACTGCGTACATTCATCAAGACAAGTAAGATTTGATTTATGTAAAATAGGTCTAGTAAAAGGGAGAAAATTATAAAAATGTCAAGATTCAGCATTCTTCAGTCAGTGCTAATAAGCAGGACAATGGTCAAGCGATCTGTATCGCATTTGTGCACACGTTCAGTTTGTTGGTCATTCAGATACATCTGAAAATCCTTGGTCACATACTGTCAAAGGACATGGACCAGGTGCATGCTGATTCCAAAACAGGGATGCCTTTTCACCAAAGGAATAATAAAGAAAACTGTTGCTAAAAAATGAGCAGTTGCTGAGAACTGTAGAAATAGGACAAAAGTTACCACAATAGCACTGGAAGCTGGTTAATTCTCAGAAAGAAGTAATAAACAAAGTTTCTAAGTAAACATCCTCAGCTTTGTTCTTTTATATTATTCTGAGTCAAAATAAATTCTGCCCAGCTTTATTTAGATTGTGTGAATGTGTGCGCGTGTGAACACTTGTGTGTATGTTTCCCTGAAGCCTTTAACAGAATTTTTCTTAAAGCCTATGTTTTCAATTCCTATAAAATCCCCCCACATGGAATGATTTGTTGACCCTAAAGATAGCTTTTTGGTTGGGTTCCAGTTATGAAAAGTAGATCAGTAGGTACATTAGAAAAGTGCTCACTTCTCTATTAGCGGCTGTGCATAGTGTGGCTTCAGAGAGCAAACACAGAGGAAGGAGGTCTGAGTACCCTGCCTGTTCTCTAGGGAAGGAGACGCTTCAGCCTCCCCACAAACATCTGAGTTCCTGTGAGAGCTGGTTCACACAGGGACGTCACATGGCTGGGTGGGACTGCCAACAACTGCGGAGGTGGCAGAATGTATTATGCATGTCCTTTGTTGTGAATTTATTTTCAGTGTACTCAAAGGACTATAAATAGCACTTGCTATGAAATGCAGATGTGTGTTTATAGATGCTCTGCCATGTCTCAGAGTTAATGTCTACTCCTTCTTTCACACGCCTCCCAAGTCTTACTCCTTTGCAGGGTCTTTCATTGGAAATATCATCTGGTTTAAAGGTAAACATCTGGAATCATTATAGAGGCCCCTTCTAGATCTAATATATAATAAAATATAGGAAGTAAAGCCTGTATTTAAGTAAAAATATGCAGAGCCAATTTTCCCAAACTGAATAAGATATAATTTCATAAAGTTAAGAAACTTCTGAGTACATTTATGATATACTTTTTTATGTACCATACTGAAAAAAATGATCAGTAGGGGATTTATAAAGGTTTTGATATTTTATTCATGGCACTCAAACTACATTTGGTGATTGTCAAAATGTTATGTCTGTTGAATCACAAGATGTGTATTTGTGGTCTTTTTTTCTCTTAGCCCTAATTTTATCACAGAATTAATTATAGAAAGGACAAGAACTTACCATATTAGAGAGTCTAGCAATCATTACTACTAAACATGACCCTTCTTTACCAATGCCATCAATTATTCCACAAACTATTCAAAAATCTCTAATAATGTATTCAGAAATTTAACTCATACAAATTTGGAAAATGTATTTCAATTTCATCACATTCTGTTCTCTGCAATTAGACATCAGGAATTATTGATAAATTGTACTTTTCTTTTTTGTAATGTACAGTACTGTAAGTATCTGATATAGGAGAATAGTTTAACAACTATTTGATGCATCTGTAAATTATAACATCACAAAATATTTTGAAACTCTCTATATGTATAGTTAAAGATATATATGATCTGGATACACGCAAATTGAAGCAATCAGATTATAAATAAAATGTGGAATAAAATCCTATTTGAAAAAACTGTGGACTCCGGGAGAACATGGCGGACAGACAACAGCAACTACTGAAGGCTCTCTGAAAGGCTCGGCTCAGAGGCCAGGAATGATGCGGACTAAGGAGACATGAACCAGTAGAGATATGCTCTGCTGACTCAGGAACGAAGTGGGCTGAGAGAATCCAACTTAGGATACAGTCCTGGCGCTAAAATAGGAACAGAAAACACTCGGTGCAGAAGCTCGACCCCGCGCCATTGGAAACCGAGATTTGGGTTTCCCGCCGCCCGGCGGCAGGCTGCCTCCACAGCGGCTCGGCAAGGAGAGACGCACCGAGCTCTGGGAACGGGAGTCTGCGAACGGAGTCGGAAACAGGACGGACAAGGAGGCGTACACGAAAACTGACTGGTGGCAAGGTGAGCGAGAAACTGACCCCCTATCACAGTTTGACTCCAGCGGTGGTTTTTCTGGGCTCAGGCAGTCCTGTAAGAGCAGGGCACGGTGGCAACTCCAGCCACACATTCCCCTCTTGGACGGGATTGGTGAAAAGTGCCTGGCCTGAGTGATGCTGCTGGCGGACTCCCTAGGCTGGCCTAAACCAGATCCCAGAGCCTGACGGTGGCCCGGAGGAGCGACTGACTCCCGCATAGGCTGCCTCCTCCGCAACTCCCTGGTGCGCAGCGGTGGGCGGGAACAACTAGCCAGCGCAATTTGATCAGGCTGTGGCTGACAGGCAGGGAAGCCGGGCCTCCCATGTAAGCTTGCATTTTATAAGGAACAGAAAATATGGGGAAGGGAAGCAACAAAAAAGGCTCCTCGGCCCCCAATCCTGAGAATCAGGCAATAGTGGACACCGCACCAATATACATTAAGCGCCATCTAGAGAGCCTCATAGACCAATTCAGGAATGAAGTTATCAACGACCTGAAGCTAGAAGTATGCAGAATAGTTAGAGAAATGCTAAGCACCACCCGGGAAAAAACAGATGGTGGAATGGAAGAACAGAAAAAGAGGGGAGAATTGCTTGATGGAGAAAACAGAGAAAGCATTGAGTATGTGAA
Organism: Cavia porcellus; assembly: GCF_034190915.1. NCBI lineage: Eukaryota > Metazoa > Chordata > Mammalia > Rodentia > Caviidae > Cavia > Cavia porcellus. Next base: position 88,124,003 of record NW_026947484.1, read on the forward strand.
GCAGGTTCAAAGGGACTATCAAGAAATTAAGAAGTCTATCCAAGACTGGCATAACAGCTTGAAAGAAACTAAGGACAGACTATCTGAACTGGAGGGCAGACTTGAAACATGGGAGAATGAAATGAAAAACTTCTTAAAAATAACAAAGAAACAAACAGCAATAATACAAAGACAAGAAGATGATAAGAGGAGCCATAACTTAAGGATTAAGAACATAAAAGAAGAAGTAGGGACACAAACAAGTGAACTACAAAAGCTACTCACAGAAATAATCCAGGAGAATTTTCCTAATTTAGCAAAAGGTAAAGATACTCAGATGTATGAGGCATACAGGACCCCAGCTACCTACAACCCTAACAGAGAAACACCCAGGCATATAATAATAAAACTTCCAGAAATTCAATACAAGAACAGAATATTAAAAGCTGTAAGAGACAAGAAACAGATCACTTACAAGGGAATACTCATCAGAATTACAGCAGATTTCTCTTCACAAACCATCAAATCACGAAGAGCATGGGGAGAAATAATTCAAGCTTTGAAAGATAATAATCTCCAGCCAAGATTGATATATCCTGCACAACTGTCCCTGGAAATTGATGGAAAAACGAGGTGCTTCCAGGATAAAGAGGAACTGGGGGAATTTGCAACCACCAATTCAACCCTACAGAAAGTACTGCAGGATATTCTAAAAAAAGAAAAATACAAAGAACCCAGAAATAGTGGCAGGGAGGCCACAACGAATGGAGCAGAGAACAAAATGAAGAAGACAAACTGACAGCTACTGACAGAAAAAGAGCTCAACAGAAATGAGACAGAGAAGATTGGATGATAGGAACAGCTTTTTTTGGAGAAAATGACATCTTAATAGGTAATGCTGATTTAGTACCATCTTGTTTTGAAGTCTCATCTAGCTTTTGTTCTTCTGTCTCCAATGGTCTAAACAGGTTGTATCTTATTGGATTTTGTTATGTACGATAGTATAAGCAAAAACCTTTTAAAAACAAGGAGATTATACAGAGACCATTGTTCATTTTCTGTTAGTCGATTCTAAATACTCTATAATGCTGTCATTCTCTTAAATGGTTTTACATTGTTTTGATATACTTAATGCTACAGTATATGAAGTTGTACTCAAGGACTTCAGGGAGGGAGTCAATATGGTAACTATTTTTGGGTCAGGATTATCTGGTGGTGAAACACTATTCTGCTTAAATGGTTATGTTTTGATCTGCCCTGTTTCGCTGTTATGTCCTCTTTTTTCTCAATCTCCACTCCATTATTTACTTTTTTATTTTTATCCATTTAATTAAAGGGAAAAATATAGCAGGATATAATATAGTAACCCACTTTGACTCTCTATTATCTCGATTTGAAGCCCTGTATTACTCTCACCATCTTGTTTTTGACTGAGGTTCCTCTATTCTGTTTTGCTGGATAGTATCAGGTTCGAAAGTTTAGGCATCAGCTGAGAAGATAATGAGATTCATTATAACGCCCATTCTCGTTGACTTTTATCTACTTTTGAAGACCTACAATATCTCCAATGTTTTGGTTTTGTCGGTTTTATTCTTTACGGTTTTGTTCAATTGTATTACAACTAATGATATAGGCAATTCTATTAGAAATAGCGGGAGGCATTATGGTAACCATTGTTGATCACCTTGTATTATGTTTTTATATTATCTATTATATCCACCCTTTTGACTTGACAGATTCTGTTCTGTTATGTCACATTTGGTTTTACTCTCTTCCAAAAAAGCAATACGAACCATGGGAGCAATGAAACCCAAAATGTGTAATAGTCACTGTACAAAAGAGAGGAAAAGAAAGTGCTCTAAACTATATAACTGCATGTATATTTAAATGTATAAGATAGAAAATGATATCACAGAGTTTTATTGGATCATTGAACAGAACTGTTTGCAGTATCATTGTTGGAATGTCCACTCTACAAGCTTTAATTTTGTGACTTGAACAATTATTTCTAAGATGGCAATATGTAATCCATTAACTAGTGATTTCCTACTGCGCATTTTTTTCTTCTGTAAATCTGTATAGCTTGTACCCCTTCACTGTTTTTTTTTTCTTTCTTTTCTTTTCTCCTTAAATAAAAAAAAAAAGAAAAAAAAACTGTGTTGTTTGCACATGAGGGTGTTTTAGAAGAAGAACAGAAAATAAACATGTTGTTGACTGTGGCCATCATTTGTGTTTGAGATGACAGTTTCATTTTTACTTACATTTTCTACCTTTTATAAACACAGGATATTTGTATAAACAAAAAAAATAGATAAAATCTTTAAAAACTTCAAGTCAGATTCTTAGGCAAAGAAATTAGAAAGTAAATCCATTTAAAATGAAAGGTTGCCAAATGTTTTAATTTGTGTTATGTACAGGTTAAAGATTTATAAAGATACTATTATTCTACATAACTTGGTATAAAGCTAAGAATGCAGAAGGGCAAACATGTAGGGCTGAAAAGAAAAAATGCTTAATGCTTGGGAGCACAGAAGTGGCCCACCAAGTTCCTGCGCAGTTTCCGAGAATATGCACAGACGGTTGCCTGGAAGTTGACTTTTCTCTCCTAATGACCCTGTAGCCATCTGTTGTTTGAAAGCAAAGCATGGCTCCCGCCTTGAAACACAGCCTTATGACGAAGCGCATAATGAAAGACCTTGCTCAGAGCTTCCCTCTGAGCCAGGCACTGTTCTAAACATTTTACCTGAACAATCATTTGCTGCTTTGCAGCACTGGGTATAGTACTGCCATTTTTCCATTTTCCTGGTGAAAAAATGGAAGCACACCAAGTAATTTATTCAGATGCTTAGTGCTTACTGGTGGTGAAGAGTCTGCATGTACGCAGCTAGTCTGTGTTATTAATCACACATCACAAACCCTCTCAATAAAAAACGAATGGGATATAAACAGAAAATAATAAACACATGTATACAGTTTACTTTTACATTAGAAGCTTTTCTGAAGAACTGTAGGTAACCATAGACTCCTACCTGGCAATTTCATGTGTCAGTTCCCAGTTTTTCTCTCTCAGCTCACAGCCCTCACTCAAGGTCCGCAGGGGACTTGCTTATTCTGGAACTAGGTAATCTCCTCCCAGGCTCCCCCTGCATATTTTCCACTTCTAATGCCCTCTAAAACACACTCAACACACTTTGATTTAATGAAATATGTCTGATAACAGAGTAGCTAGAGGAAAAAACAGAAGTTTGACTCACATCTCACCTGAAAAATTCATCACATTTCTCTCAACTCATTGGCCCTTTCCCCATAATTTCTGGTCTTTTATTGAATATGAGTGATAAAGAATTAGGTCCCACTATTGCGTAAATATAAAGTCCCAAACTTAGCTTGTGTTTCCTCTGTTGACAGTCTATCTATCTTATTTCTCCTGGATATCACACATTACAGCTCGAAATCAAGTCTGGCTAGGGATTGAAATTGTTATCATGGTTAAGGCTGGTACTTGTTAAACCCAGGCGACCAACCTGATATAAATCACCGATCTACTTAAAGGCCTAAACTCCATAACCAAATTTATAAGCATACACATCCATTTTTAGTAATTATTATAGTCATTATTTAGTCTTTGCACAAAAAACACACATTTAATAATATGCTGAAATTCAAGGTAACTTTTTGCATTGGCTTTTGACCATTTAATTCATATCTTCTATTATCTTAGCACTAAATCATAGAGTAGTATTCACCTAATAGTTTCTGATAATTATTCGGAGAAAATTAGAACCAGTAGGAATGATGACATATATCTAAATCTCCATTCCTCTGAGTTTTCATTCCTTGTATAGGAGTGAAATTTTCTTGGGAAAATATGGGCAGATTTTGTAACTACTACAAGCATAAATGAAAGATTTGGGGAAATGTAGCACCTCAATCAACATGTCCCTGCTTCCAACTCTGAGCTTACCATGTGTGTGTGTGTGTGTGTGTGTGTGTGTTATCAGATTCTGATTATGCTTTCCTAACTAATTTTAACTAGGCTACACCTGGAAGGAAGCCTGGGGGTTATAATTCCTAGCTTTCTATCTTAAAAAATGTAAAATCTCAAAGGTAAGTGATACCATAAGGTAGTTTTTGCTCAGCACTCTGGCCTGCTTTTAGACTTCAATTTCACCTTCTTGCTCAAGGTCAGTATTCAAGGAAACACTTACGTTCAGAAGTATCACAAGAAATTTCTCTGCCAGTGCCTAGTGATTTAAGGAATCTCTTTTCTGCATAAAACCATTTGAAGTCCTTGAATTCTTTGACAGACTCTCCCCTAGATGATTGAGCTAATTTGTTGATAAAACACAATAATTACATTTGAAAATCCTGTGGAATAAATGCAGAAAGGATCACATTTTGAAAAGAAATGTGCTCTTTAAAGAATGTTTGAAATTTTCTCAATGACAAGTACTCCTTGATGTTTGTGGTGGAAGAGTCATTAAACAGTGAAAGTAGGTTAATCCACACTGCTGTAATTCTCATTCTACTGAGCAGCCCCTCTGCAGTCTGGGTAATGATTACAATTGCGGCATAACCCAAATTCCCACCTCCAAGCTGTCTGTTTGTCCTAAGGCTATTGCTGAACAACCAAATTGCCTTAGGTGAATATACCCATGTGCATGAAATTATTTCCAACAGCTGGAAGCATGGAAGAATATTTTATGTGACAAGTTTAAGAAATATTTCTTATCAGACTGCACAAGAGTCATTTTTACCCCTGTTGCCAATCTGATCTGCTGGGTTTGAATTTAAAAAAAAAAAAATACTTTCATCCTATTTGCTTCGCTTCTTCCAATTTCAGTGTCAAAAGAATCTATTAATAATGTGAACACCTCTGATGTCACCTATCAAGTTGTGCTTTAGACATTTACACACTTCCCCTTGGACCTTTTGAGGGGAATCGTCATCAAAATTTGCTAAAGAACAAAACCTGAACATTAACAATGACGGGAACTTATATAAAAATAACTTGTTTTAAACTGTGGAAATTTAAACAAGTTCGATATTTGACTATATTTAGAAATGTAAGAGCACTATTTAGAAGAAGACTTTAAGTGTTAACTGTGTCCTAGAATTATATATTACACCTTTCTTCAGAAAGCTCCAGGAATTTCTGAGTGTAAACCTGTCCAGTCTGGAATAACAATGGGACTAACAACTTAGATTAGCAGAGGCCCCTGGGTGTTAGTGCTGTTCTCTTTGTTATACTTTGCAAGCAGGTGATTTACCTCAGAGACTTGCAAGAGATGCCTGGAAAAGGTGCCAGGAGACGGTCATTTAAAAAACTCAGCTCAGTATCTTCAGATCCCAGTTTTCGTTGCAGTCAAATAAACTATTTTAATCTTGTCAATTTATCATACATTTATTCAAATGTATACTAAGGAAATACCTAGGAAGACAGAAATCTGGTAACCTGACGGTTTTGCTAGTCAAAATTTTCCATTAGTGAGTTGTTATATCAGCTCATAAGTTTAATATCATAGTTCCAAGGGGTTTTTAGAGGAAGGGAAGGTAGGAGAGAGAAAACAATTAAAGAAAAAGGAAACAAAAAATATAAAATCAAAACGAGGATGGAAATTAGTGACATTGGGTTTATTGCTACCTAATACATTTATAATTACACATAGTAAATTTGTAAAACAGATTTATTTCCTGAATGGTTGTCAGATTTAAGCTGATTTGACTTGTCCTTTTTTCCTGTTTCTCTCTCCCTCTTTTCTCTCGCTCTCTCCAATCTTTCATATCCAATTTTATTGTATAAACTGTGTAAATTTTAGAAGTTATGAACAACCAAATACCACAACAGTCTTTAGTGAGGCATGGCGGTCATTCTGGGCTTGTAGAAGCGGGTGGGTGAAGGAGTAGAGAGGAGGCTGTAATGGCGTGTAGTCTTTCCTGTAAGCACTGGGCAAAGAGCAAATAGTCTCTCACAGCAGCAAATAGCCCAATCAGACAAGTGGTGAGAAATTAAAGGAGAAGATGTGAACAGATTCCAGCTCATCCGACCCATGTTCAGGAATGTAAGATTCATGTACTGCGTTGGTTTCCCACTGCTCTTGTGGCAAATGACCACAAATTTAGCAGCCTGACAATACACGTTAAATGTGACATGTTAGAAATGTGAAATCGTACCATGCCAAATTGCTTCGCATCTTTATTTTATATCCTTTTTTCTGTCAGATTGACATTATTATCTTTGTAAAATGTATCCCCAGTGATATTTGCTTCAGAACAGAACTAAAAGCTAATTTGTGTCTATATTACACAATATGCCAAATAAATCAAAGTGTACCATGATTTGTGGAACGGATTTAAAACTTATGTCATTTCCTTCTATTGGAAAAGTGATTCCCATTGTTTGTCATAGCACTGTGTGCACACAAAGAAAGTAGGATTCCCTCACTCTCCTTTGAGCTTTACTACAGAGGGTCTCTCCATATAGCAAGTTTGGGCTTAAG